>NC_058131.1:177354199-177354972 GCF_016433145.1 Gracilinanus agilis | reverse complement strand
ATAGATGCAAAAATCTTAAATAGAATACTAGCAAAGAGACTCCAGCAAGTAATTAAGAAGATCATCCACCATGATCAGGTGGGATTTATACCAGGAATGCAAGGTTGGTTCAACATTAGGAAAACCATCCACATAATTGACCATATCAACAGTCTAACAAACAAAAATCACATGATTATCTCAATAGATGCTGAAAAAGCCTTTGACAAAATACAGCATCCATTCCTATTGAAAACACTGAAAAGTATAGGAATAGAAGGACCTTTCCTAAAAATAATAAACAGTATATACCTAAAACCATCAACAAACATCATATGCAATGGGGATAAATTAGAAGCCTTCCCAATAAGATCAGGAGTGAAACAAGGATGCCCATTATCACCTCTATTATTTAACATTGTACTAGAAACACTAGCAGTTGCAATTAGAGAAGAAAAAGAAATTGAAGGTATCAAAATAGGCAAGGAGGAGACTAAGCTATCACTCTTTGCAGATGATATGATGGTCTACTTAAAAAATCCTAGAGAATCAACTAAGAAGCTTGTAGAAATAATCAACAACTTCAGCAAAGTTGCAGGATACAAAATAAATGCACATAAATCATCAGCATTTCTATACATTTCCAACGCACTAGAGCAGCAAGAAGTAGAAAGAGAAACACCATTTAAAATCACCCTAGACAATATAAAATACTTAGGAATCTATCTACCAAAACAAACACAGCAATTATATGAAAATAACTACAAAACACTTTCCAAACAAATAAAACTGGA
>NC_058131.1:176994649-176997701 GCF_016433145.1 Gracilinanus agilis | reverse complement strand
TCTCTCTCTCTTTCTCTCTTTTCCTTCCTTCCTTCCTTCCTTCCTTCCTTCCTTCCTTCCTTCCTTCCTTCCTTCCTTCCTTCCTTCCTTCCTTCATTTCACCAATATCAGAGACAGTTCCTTGTATATAATAGTCATTTCATAAGTGTTTATTGATTTGGATAGAATTGATTGTGTTCACACTGGATAGATAGTACATATTTTATGGTATGTATGGTTTTACTGTGTATTCACAATTTTTATTTTTCTAAATGAATACTTTCTTCATGTTCATCCATGTCAGCATAAGCTGACTTAGATTGTAAGTTTCTTGGAGACAGGAAATATTTCCACATAAATTTCCCAGTACATTGTCTATCCCAGTGCCATCAGCAGTTAAGCATTTTATTGGTGCTTTCTGATGATGATGATAATAGACTGATGATGATAGTAATAAGGCAATCACAAACAATATCAAATGACACAAACCCACTATAATGGATTTATTTATGTAGCAGACACATTCCTTCTTAACATGGAAAACCCTTCACTCCAGTCCTCTTTTGGTTTCTTCCATGAAGTCATACTTGTGTTCTGGAGGCTATGCCAATGGATTGAAAGCTATGGAGGTCCTGGTAAGGTAAAGAATCTTCAAATATAGGCCAAGAATAGTAAGAAGACCAGATTGGCTGGACTATAGAAGGTGCTAGTGTGAAAGAAAATACTGTATTATGGAGTCTCAAAAGTAGGTTAAGGTCCTGTTGTCAAGAGCTTTAAACAACAAGAAGAGTTTATATTTGATCTTATTTTGTATATTTATCTTCCTGAGATCAACTTGGACAAGTAGAGAAAGGCATGTCTTCTAAAATTTGCCTACCAGATAATGATTTTTTTTCTTTAGCTATTACAACTCACGAAACTGATCTTCTATAGTGTGGAAGTGTGGTAATCTGCATTAGTGGAGGAAAGATTAGTGAAATCACAGAGTAGTCAGTCAATCAAATCACGTTTATTAAGTATCTACTAACTACAGTATATGTTGGTTGGGCACTGTAGAAAGAAAATAGGTGAGAACACAGTATAAAAGACAAAGAACTAGAAAACAAAGGTTCAAAATTGTTTTTAGATACTTTTGACAGATGTTATCTAAGTATCTTCAGTGGTAAGTGAAGTGAAGCTTAAAGATGAACTTCCCTTCAGGACCAGGTGCAAGGAACGCTAAAGAGACTCTTGTTATAGAAAATAAATTTTTTATTTAAAATATATATAAGGGTAAAAGGATTTCTAATTCTAATGGATTCTAACTCCACCCAAATAAACTCCCAGGTCCCACAAGGAACCACTTCTCCTGTGGTTCACAGGCTACACTAATCCTCCCTGATCTAACTAACCAAATTTATGCTATTCTAAATAAATCTAACCACTCTAACTCTTAATTTAGCCTTTAAGTTATAAAGATAACCAAGGCTAGCTGGTTAAGTCTCCACAAGAATCAAGTTAGGATTCTGAGCCTTAACAGACGCAGAGTCCAAACCAAAGACCAGGTTTTGTTTTGTCTTTTCAGAATTTAACCAATATGTAAAAAGTAACATATAAATGAATAGTGTTTCCCAAGTTGGAAAAGAAACTCCTTGAAGTTTTTCACTCAGACAGAGATAGAGAGAGGCAAAGATGTTACCTTCTCTAGCCCTGAGAGAGAAAGAAGCTGCGTGTGGCTCTGTGGACTGCCAGAAGCCCCTCCTGGAATGCCACACCCATAGAGAGTAACTGTCATAGAATAAGGTTATAACTGCCATCAGTTGAAATTAACACACTCTCTCAGCTCTATTTGAAACTCCAATTCTTCCTCAAGCCAGCTTCTCTACTTCCTATCTCCAAACTAATAAAACAATACTTATTTTCTAATATCATCCTTATAGTACTAAGTAAACAAACAAAAAAATTGCACTTGCTCTTAAGGAACTTACATTCTTTTGAGGGAGGCAACATGGGGGATAGAGAATAAGACACAAGTAACTGTGAAAGGAATCAGTAGAATGTAGAAATGATCACTTATGATAAAATTTAAAAGAAATTAGATTCTAAGATGCAGAAGTGAGAAGGGAGAGCATTCTTGGCATGGTAAACCAATGCAAAGACCTGATTCTAAGATGGAAGATGAGGGTTTAAAAAAGTTATATTGGCAGCTGTGTGCAGGAAAGAGACTTGAAGTTCAGAGACCAGTTAAGAAGATATTCAATGATTGAAATGCAAGCTATTGTAGAAAATATCATAGTACTAGCACAAAAGCAGATTTTTGAAGGAATAGAGGAGGCAGGTGAGAAAGAAAAATAGCTACTTTCAAAATACTTTGAATGAACACCACCTATATTTCCCTAGTTGATGCCTTCTCATGAGACTAGCACCCTTTCCTGCAGAGAGAGGGAGAGAGGCTACAGAGGTGGAAGCACCTAGAATGAATGATGATGCAGCCCTTTAACAACAAATATATTTGACTAACTCCTTTATTAAATTATTTTATAGCTTTATTATAATTAGTATATTCAAAGGTCCTTGGGGTCTACTTATGGCAGTGTGACATTTGTTAATGGTTCTACTTCTCTTTATCTTCCTGGGCATACAACAATGCTTTTTTCTAACAGCCATTGGTCATGTGAAATAAGTATGCAGCTTTGCTCAGGGCTGGTTTTCTAGTACTACAATGTATGCTTCTTCATCTCTTAGCACTCCACAATGAGGATGGGACTTCAGTGGTGGTAAAAAGGATCAGCACATGTGTCCTTTTTCTTGTGTGTGTATGTGTACTACAGGGGACAGGGGTCTTCTCATTCTCTCTCTTTTCCTCTCTCTCTCTCACTTTTTCTCTCTCTTCCCCCTCTCTTTCTCTCTCTCTTTCTCCCTCTCTCTCTTTCTCTCTCTTTCTCCCTCTCTCTCTTTCTCTCTCTTTTACTCCCTCTCTTTCTTCCTCCCTTTCTCTCTTTCTCTCTTCCTCTCTCTCTCTCTCTCTCTCTCTCTCTCTCTCTCTCTCTCTCTCTCTCTCTCTCTCTCTCTCTGTCTCTCTCTCTATCTCTCT
>NC_058131.1:176941437-176994616 GCF_016433145.1 Gracilinanus agilis | reverse complement strand
TCTCTCTCTCTCTCTCTCTCTCTCTCTCTCTCTCTCTCTCTCTCTCCATATATACAGACACACACACATATAAAAATTGTTTTTAAACCTCTTATCTTCTGTCTTAGAATCAATACTAAGTCTCGATTCCAAGGCAGAAAAATTAGGCAGTGGAAGTTAAGCCACTTGCCCAGGATCATACAACCAGGAAGTATCTGAGGCAAAATTTGAACCCATGACCTCTTGCCTCCAGGCTTGCATATTTGTAAAAACTCTGTTGTTTATTTATTTTAGTTGTGTAGGACTCTTTATGACCCTATTTGCCATTTTCTTGGCAGAGATAGTGAAGTGGTTTGTCAATTCCTTCTCCAACTGCTTTTATAAATGTAGAAACTGAGGCAAACAGGGTCAAATGGGTTGCTCAGGATTGTATAGCTAGTAAGTGTCTGAGATTTGAACTCATGCAGATGAGTCTTCTTGACTCCAGGATTGATACTTTATCCACTGTACAACAGCTGCCCCTAATAACTCTATAATCAGATCAAACTGATTATGGGTTAATGCTTCTGTTTTTTTTTTTTTTTTTTTTTTTTTTTTTTTTTTTTTTTTTAGAGATCCTGGACTAGACTAATAGAATAGAATAGCTCTGCCCTTAAATCCAGTAATCACTCTAAAAATAAAACCTTTAATCCAATAAGTACCATAAAAATAGAATATGATACCTCTTACCTCTTTTTGTTTTCTCACCCCTCCATTTTGCAAAGTGTTACAGACTATAAGTTCTATAAGTGCCTGCCTTTCAGTGTTAGGAGAACAAACCCCAAGAGGATAAGAATATTTAGCTCCTTTAGAGAATTTTAGTTAGCTTTCCAGCTAGTCATCTAGCCAATAAGCAAGGGAAGACCCATTCAAGATTAGGCTCCATCTTTTCTGTTTCAGAAATATATCTGTAACCATGCCAAATTCCCAAATATCTTTTGGTAAGATGGGAGTGGCATGTACTGTTCCTTTTACCTTTCTTTAAAATTCATCACTGGGCTGTCATTTCAGCAACATCTTAACAAATGAAAACCCTCCTGTGAGTCAATAGTAATTATAGGAATTTATCACAATTGCCAATCAAGGTATACTGAAGAGACTCATCTTTCTTGCTAAATTAGCTTTCACTGCACGCAAACAGTGAGTTATCTTTAGGAAATCAATTGCGGGGGGGAAATTACAGCTTTCACAGAGTGATATAACCTTGCCAACTGTCTTGTTATACATAATTCCTCTACCAAGAAATTCAGCTGGGCTTACTTTGCTTATTTTCAGAAATTACATTTCACTATGGTAAATAGGAAAGAATAATTTTAAAGGTTCAGAAAGGAGCCAGTCCCAAAGAGCCAGGAAATGACAGAGGAAAGATACTGCCAGCCCAATTGGCATTGCAGAACATGCTGGCAACCAGATGCCCATCATCTCCAAAGGCTCTAATCCCCTGGTATGGAAGAAAACAGCTGGACACCAGTGATAGGGGAATGGCTGAATGAATTGTGTATTATTGGCGTAATGGACCATTATTATGTATGAGAAATAACAAATATGAAGAATACAAAGAAACACAGGAAGTGATGTAAAGAAAGCAGGGTCATGTAAGATTTAAATTAATATCAATAACTCCAAGTACTATATTTTATAAGATTTATTAGTAATCACTTAAGTAGAAGAAATAAAAAATAGAAATACAAAACTTAAGTATGACCACGTGAGTAAACTTTCCTGCCAAGCTCTCCCCCATCTCCATAGTCACATCCCGGGAAGAAGAGAGAGAGAGATGCAGGCTCAGACCAAAACTTTATCTTCAGGGAGTTTACACGTAACGTACACATGTAACGTAAGGATGCAAATGGGATGCTGGGTGAGATAGTTCTGGGGAGCAAATTCAATCTGCACAGTCAGAATATCATGTATACATTGTAGCTGTGTAAAAATAATGACATGCTCATTGGAGGAAAATGCATAGAAGAAAAATATCAGAGGAGACTTGGATGCAAATGGGGCAGTTTGGTTATTATTTTGTTAAAGTTAATATTCATATATGACCCAGAGTAAATTATTTAGCCTCTATCAGCCTCTGTTTCCTCAACTGTAAAATGGGATTACAATAGCACCTATTACTCAAGTTGTTGTGAGTTTTAAGTGAGATCTAGAAAGCTCTTTTTAAACCTTAAAGCACTAAATAAATACTAGTTATTGAGACAGCTGGGTGGCGCTTTGGATGGAGTGCTAGACACTGAGTCAGAAAAATGTGAGTTTGAATCCTGCTTCAGACACACATGTGATCTGGGGTAAGACACTTAAAACTAAACATTAGTTTCCTTCTCAGTAAAGTAAGGGATTGACTTAATGGCTTAAAAAAATCCTTACCTTCTATTTTAGAAGTGATGCTAAATATCAGGGCTAGGCAGTTGAGCTTAAGTGATTCCTTAGGGTTCCACAGCTAGGAAATATCTTAGGTCAGATTTTGAACCCAGGTCCTCCTGACTCCAGGCCTGGTGCTCTATCCACGGAACCACCTTGCTGTCCCTGACCTGATGGCTTTTAAGGTCCTTTCCAACTCTAATTTTACGATTCTGTGATAATAATTATCTTTTCTTTTACATTGTCATAATTTTGGAATATGAATTTCTACCTCCCTACTCAGTAAGCTTGTAACAATAATTTAAAAAGAAAGAAAAAAAGCAGTTGAGCTAAACTAAACAATACATCAGTGGAATTTGAAAGTAAATGTAATATTCTATACTCATAGTTTCCTGCCTCTACAGAAAAGGAAAAGAGATGTATTTCCTCATCTATTCTCCTAGTCACTATCAATGCCAGTTGCTAACCCAACTACTATATAAGGTGAGTGAGCCAAAGAGTGCCAGGAATAATAAAACCCCTTATGCCAAGGTGGCTCAGTGAATAGAATGCCAGACCTGGAGTCAGGAAGACTTGTCTGCATGAGTTAAAATCTGGCTACAGACACTTGCTAACTGTGTGATCCTAGGCAAGTCATTTGACTCTGCCTCAGTTTCCTCATTTGTCAAAGGAGCTGGAAGAGGAAATGGCATGCTGCTCCAGTATCTTTGCCAAGAAAATCCCAAATGAGGTCACAAAGAGTTGAACATGCCTGAAAATGACTGAACAACAACTATGCTGCCCACTCACTCTACTTCCCACCAATCCCTTGGATTCATCATTAGGGAAAGCAGCCTTTGTGAAGAAAGGGCTTGTCAGCTCTCCCTCATGCCCTCCATCAACCATCACCCAATTGCTAGATCATTAGCCCTGATTCCAACTCAGCCTTGAAGCCATTAAACAGGGGAATGACCCTCGTAGAGATGAGTCTTGGAGGTTCTGGAACCTCTGTCTTCTCATAGTAGTCACAGAGCCCCTGAAGATCCAGGAAAGAAGGTTCTCCCTCCCAAAGTCCTTAGTTCTGTCAACTAGCTCAACATCAGAAACGGTTATAGTTTTATCAGTGGAAACAACACTAAAGAAGATATATTACTATCCAAATTGCTGCTGAAATTTTAGTACCATTGGCAATTTCCATTTGACTTGTACCTGAAACTTCCTCTATGGGTTGTTTTCCTCCTCCCCACCCTTAGAACATAAGCTTCTTGAAAGCAGGCACTTTCTATTTGCATTTCCAGTGCTTAGCATATAAATACTCAACAAATATTTTTTCATTCATTAATTAATTTTGTTTGATTATGGAAACTATGTTTAGTGTTTTCTTAACTTCTGCTGATGCCCATTTCATCAACATTTCAGGGAAGGTAATGTGGTCAAGGGGAGATCATTAAGAGAATGGAATTCTAGTCTCTGCAGTGGACAATTGGGCAAATACATTTTCCTTTCTGTGCTTTAGGTTTCTCATAGGTGAAGTAAGAAAGCTGAATTAGCTGTCTCTAAGGGGAATCCCAATTCAAATATTTTTTATGTGCCAGGGCTACAAGGAGATGATGTAATCAGACTTTATACCCCAGAACTGCTGAAGTTCACGAGTCACTTGTTGGAGGCGTTTGGGATAGGGTCTCAGTTCCATCTACTTGTAAATGGAAAGGATCCATGTTCACTTAACTTTATAGAACTTTATTTGAATATTAAATTGAACATTAAATTGTGTAGTTAGAGTTAGAGGCAATGAGGTGGCACAATGGATAGAGCACTGAACTTGGAATCAGGAAGACTCCTCTTCCTGAGCTTGAATCTGGCCTCAGACATTTACTAGCTATATGACCCCAGGCAAGTTGCTTATCCCTATTTGCTTTAGTTCCTCGTTTATAAAATGAGATGGAGAAGAAAATGGTGTTAGGAGTAAGATTCTCAGGAGACTCTATATTCATTTAGAATTATTTATTAGATAGTAAAAGTTGGAGTTGGACAGAAAGACACCTAGACATCTGGTCTTGCCTAGCTAGTCTGATTTTGCTGCTCACTTCTGGTCTCTGTTTGCTGGACAAGAGAGGTCGTGCCAGGGAAAGTCAAAATGGCAGCAGCTGCTTCCTAGCCAAAACCCACAGGGAGCTGCCCTGCCTGGCAAGTTCCCAGAACAAGAGCCATGAACCAAGCCCCAAGAGCCTTGCTGCTTCCTCAAAACCTAATTTATAACCCTCTTGAAGTCACTTCTGCATCTCTCTGGTTGGACAGACTTGACCTCAGTCTGAGTCAGAGGCCAGTCATCTGGATGCTAGGAGTCATGGGGGACAAGAGGCAAGTATCTTCCAGAATGTCAAGGGACCTTGAGGCCTCTGGCATCTTCCCATAGTATGCAGGAATACCCCATCAAAGGGTGGAACTGAGACCTAAGACCAAGATGGGTTTTCAACATTTTCCTTTTCTAAAAGGAAAGAGGGGTACAAATTTATATTGAATTTATGCAATGGCAAACCACTCCAGTATTTGTGCCACAAAACCCCCAAAATGGAGTCATAAAGAGTTGAATCCAACTAAAATGCCACAATACAAAAGTTAGAGGTTGCTTAAGTGAAATGCTAATCTTTGCTTTATTAATTAAAAAATCCCAAAACAACCAAATCCCATTGGTTATGTTGCATAGTGGAGAGGAGCCTTGGAGTTAAAAACATCTGGATTCCAAACCCTCCTCTGACACTACTGGCTGTATGATGTTGAGCAAGTCATGTAAACTCTCAGTGTCCCAGGCCCAATATGATAAGTTGAAGAGAAGAGATCTACATGTATTGGTAGAGGGAATTTCCTTTCCAGGAATTCCTACCCTAATTTTTTTAGACTTTTTTTTAATGTTCACATTTTCACCTTATTTGATTTCTGGCACTCAGTGCTTTTGACAATTTTCTTAGACTCTAAGGTGCAATGAAATTGCTGATCTGAATAAGTAGGCAGAGTTTCTTCACTCAGGAGTTCCTTTTATCAGTGAAATCACAGGTCTAGTTCCTGCCTTTATTCCTACATTTGTCACATTTCTTTAGTAAAGGTGGACATCTTTTCAGATGTTGATTCTACTGGCTATCCTTTAAGCAGTGTGCAACCCACACAAGTGATTTTTGTGTCTTCATCTGTGTCACTGATAAAAACGATTTGAAGTCAAGTCCTCTGACTCCAGAGCTAATGTTCTTTTTCCACTGTAATTTTGTGGGTATGAGCCCTTTCCCCATGGACACAGATGTTAATCTTTCTATAACTTGGTCTTTGAGTGATGTAATAGCTTTTGATTGGGATTCCATCCAAAAAATTGATTTCTTTCTGGGACTAATATGATCTTGTACTTTCTGAACTTATCTAGGCTTGTGCTCAGACAGTAGGCATGCATGGTTATATCAGGAAGGTCACATCTTAGACCTTTTTAGCTAGGTAGGACAGATCAGAACTTGCATTTCTCCAGCCCATCTTTTGAGAAATGAGGGTGGTGTCTACACTACATTGTGATGTTGGAGGAAGAGCGTAGTGGAAGGCTGCAGGACTTTTGTGTAAGAACTGAAGTCTTTAAAATACTTAGTAGAGTTTATTGCAAATCTGCCTTCCATGAAGCATGCTCATTTCCTGCAGCCAACAGTGAGCTCATTTTAGCATTTTATCTCTGAGAGCCTCCCCTACAGTTTCCCACATCAAATGTATGGCTCATTGATGCTGTAACAAGATAGTAATTAATATGCAATTAACCCAGGATTACAAGGGAATTACCATGTGGTTTTAAAATGAACCTGACTTTGCAATTTTTATATTTATTGGCTGTCCCCAGTACATATTCTGGGCTTGAAGCTTTTGCCAGTACAGTTTTACAAGAGGATGCCTGCCATTACATTATGAGATCCAGATAAAGTAGTGAAGCCTTATTATGACATGACCTACTAGAGCATGGAATGTGGCACCAGTGAGGTCCACCTTGGTCCCTGTTCAAGAGATCTTATTACTGGCAGAACCAGAAGAACATAGTTAACATCTGCCTGTTCATCCCACACATATTTTTAAAGTACCTACTATGTGTGATCCTGTGCTAGGTGCCAGGGATATAAAGATGGATAACGCATATACCAAGCTCTCTAGTTTATAATCCAATGAGGGGAAAGCCATCTTCACAAATACTGACTTTAGATAAATCACTCCCCCTTTCTGAGCCTCAATTTTCACTTTTGTAAAATAAGAGCTTTGAACCAGATGAGCTTGATGGTCCCCTCTGAGTTTAAATCCATGAACAAAAATTTTCTGCCTAGCATAGGCACCATATGAGGCACAACAGATTCAAAAATGTGAGGAGAGGAAAGGAGGGAGATATCTATGAACTTTAATGTAGCAAATAAACAAATAAAGAAAGAAAAAATAAAGTTAAAAAAAGAGAGAGATGACAGTCTCTGCTCCCAAGGAACTTACATTCTGATGGGGAGGAGGAGAATATGTGACTAGTGACCTTGGTGAAGTCTTTCCCCTCCCCCCAACTCATTTTTTTTTCATCTGTAAAATAAAAGAAGAGGTAGACTAGATGATCTTAAGGTTCATTCTATCTCCAAGATTCTAGGAACTGTAAGGAAAATTAAAAGGGAGAGTGTGACCAAGAAAAATCAGAAATTCAGAAAAAGTACTATGGGAAATAAGGGAAAAAAGAGATCATGTCCACCTGGGGATGAGTAGGAGAAACTTAATGAATAAACTACTATCTGAATTAGACTTTGAAGAAGTAGAAGGAGAAAAACTTCAGTAGAAAGAGATAAGAATAGGGCTCTATGGGGAATGATTAGAGAAGTACAGTGCTGTGAGAAGACAAAATGGAAACAAGTATTTATTTATTAGGAACCTACTGAAAGTGAGGTACTGTGTTTGAATGCTTTATAAATTGATACCTACATTTGCTGCCCAGCTTGATATTCCCAACAACCCTGGGAAGTGAGTTCTATTATTATCCTTATTTTACACTTGAGAAACTGAGGCAGATAGAAGTCAAATGACATGCATAGAATCACACAACTAGTAAATGTCTGTGGCTGAGTTTGAACTCAGCTCTTCCTGACTCCATTCTATTCACTGTACTACCTAGCTACCTCTGGCAGGATAGAAATTCGAATATAATTTGGGAATGTGTGTATCATATGGAATAAGGATGGGGATTTAGGATGAAGCCAGGTTTTGGAAAATCTTAACTGCCAAGATCAGGAAGTTATACTTTTTTTTTCATCAAGGAACCATGGATGGTTAACAGTAGTGGAGTGACATGATCAAAGTGGAATCTTTAGCAGATTACATGGGAAATAGTGGATGGAGGAGGGAGTTGCTAGAAGTAGGATGAGTAGGTGGGAGACTATTATAGGAGCCTAATTTAAAGGGGGTCAATTCCTGAATTAGAGTGGTTGGAGTGAGAGCTAATAGGAGAGGATGGAGATTAGTGATAATGTGGAGGTAGGATTGACAGAATTTGCAGTTGATTGGATATGGTGAAGAATGAAGAAGAATTTAAGATGTGGAGAGACATGATCATGTAAAATGTATTTCCACTTGTTCATGTCATGCTAGAAGACACATAACACACATATAATATAAATCTCCTGAAGATATAGTGGATAGATTTGGTGGAAAATGGCCCGCTTTGATCTGCACTCAAATTGCAACTATTCCTTCTTTGGCTGTGAATAGTATTTTCATCATGAATCCCTTGTGGATATCTTGGAGACTTGCTTTGCTGATAATGGCTTAGTCCTTCACAGTTGATCATTGTATAACATTTCTTTTATGGTAGACATTGCTCTCTTGGTTCTGCTCACTTCACTTTGCAAAAGTTCATATAAGACTTTCCAGGTTTTTCTGAACTCATGCTGTTCATCGTTCCTTATGGCCCACTAGTATTCCATTACAATCAAATACCACAATTTTTCATCCATTCCCCAAGCTATGGACAGCCTCTTAGTTTCAAATTCTTTGCTACAACAAAGAGAGCTGCTAAAATATTTTGGTACAGGTAAGTTCTTTTCCCTTATCTCTGATTTCTTTGGAATACCACCCAGTAGTGGTATTGCTGAGTCAAAGGGTATGCATAGTTTTGTGGCCCTACAATAAATATTTATTGATCACTTAATGTGTATCAGGTATCATATTAAACACTGGGGAAACAAATACAAGCAAAAAGACAGTTATGTCCTCAACGACCTTTTGTTCTGATGATAGAAGACAACTTAAAAAAATTGCTGAAAAGTGAGGGAGTGGAAGGTGAGAAAGAACCTGCTTCAGGAATGGCAGCAAAATCCAGGGAATAAGAAGCAAGCATGGCCAACTAGGACTGCTCCAAAATGGAGGTCTCAGAAGGAGCTCACCAATGGGACTAAGGACTCAACAGGGTAGAAGGATGTTCCAGGACGAGAAGGCAACTGAATCATGATGGTAAAGTTTGGGAGATTCAGAAGCACAACTGGAATGGAAAATAGAAATTTATGTGGAGAATCAAACCAGGGATTAGAATAGGATGGTCTGAGAAGATTTTATAGACTCTCAAGTAAAGTCTAAGGGGAAATTTGTATGAGAAAGAAGGGTAGCTATTAGTGAAGGACTGGAAAAAAATGTTTTGAGTTGGTGATATATTCACATAAAGAACCATTCATTTTGGAATATGAGAGGAGGTGAGGTATGTGAAACATTGGTTCCCACAAGAGCTTTTGGTAGGAGAAAAAGAAACAAACAACCATCTAGGGGTACATTAAGACCCTTTGGAGCTCCCTAGACACCAAGACTGTAAAGATCTATCCTTATAGCTAGTATTGTCTAAAAAAGGCCCCTAAGGTATCAAGCTATAGGAAAAAAGCATTTAGATAAATTACAACATTAAAAGCAAAGGAAAAACCCCTTTAAATTTTTAAAAATTTTATTTCTAAGTTGCTTTAACATTCCAATTTATACTTTAAAATTGGAATAGAAAAATAAGTAATCAATCTGGTCTATTTTTACTTAAAAAAGAAAACAACGTAACAGACACTTATAAAGTTGTAGAATAAAACAGATTTAGGAAACACAAGAAAAACATCAATTGTGAAAGAAATGAAACTACAAAAATGCAAAATAAAAGGAATTTGAGAAAAGTTTACCATTATTGAATGAAAAAAAACAATGTTGATAAAATGATGGTTCCCTGTTCTCCTTTCCAGACAAACTTGTAGAATTAAAGTTTTGCCTGAAGGACCTTAGATTCTAACTGCTACTTAAATGGCCCTGGGAAAATCATTTAACATTCCTGAATTTCAGTTTCCTCTTGTATAAAATGAAGGGAGTTGGACTAGATGACCTTTAGGGTCCCTTTTAGTTCTTACTTCTATGTCTTATGAGGAAAGAAAATAGTCTTATACTTATACAGGGCTGACTTGTTTTATTTCACGTTTTACTACTTAATTAACAGGTCCATTGTTTCATGAAGAAATAGCATTCATAGGATAATAGATTTATATCTGGAAGGGACTTGAGATATCATGTAGCCTAATCCTCTCATTTTGCAGAGGAGAAAACTAAGGCCTTTAAAGGTAAAGTGCCTTGTCTGATGTTACACGTGTTACACAGATAATAAATGGCAGACCAATTCTAAATGTGATTTTCTTAACTACATATCCAGGGTCCTCTAGTAGTCCCATTATAGTTAATCTATTAATTAATTGTGTATTAATTAATAATACATAATAAATAATAATAATGAGTATTATTATTAACAATAAATGAATAGCTATATTTAATAACACCAGATGCCCTACTCAAGGGTAAGGCTTACATTACTGGGAGGTGGGGAGGCGAAAGATTAGAGAGAGCCAGATAATGATAGTTTATCACCTCTGATGTAAGGTATCACCTCTGGTGCCCATGGAAGCATCACTTGGAGACTACCTAGCAGAGATGTGACTTCTCTTTGTCATTTCTTCTTAAACTTGACAGAGGGAAAAGAACACTGGATTTGGAGACAGAGGTCCTGGGTTTGAATTGTTGCTTTCTTACTTATTATAAGCTGTGAGACCCTAGACGTATTCCTTCCCCTTTCTCTGTTCTGTATTCTTAGTTAGGGGGTTGAACGAGGTGAACTTTGAGGTCCCTTTCAGTTGTAAATCTATTTTTCTATGAAATTCTCTTCTTTTATGGCATAAGGATTAGTTAACTGAGTAGGAAAAGTTAAGACAGCACAGACTAACCCTTCAAAAGTACAGGAATAAGTTTTTGCTTCTCAGAGAACAGAGTCGTTAGAGCTGTAAATTAGAGATGATCCAGACCAGACTAGTGGTGTCAAATTCAAATAGAAATGGATCTCTGAGGGCCACTTATTGACTTAGAAAACAACAAATTAGCATTATCTATGTTGCGTTTTTTTTTTTTTTGTATTTTGGTAAATAATATATAAGCATATATAAATAAAAAATAAGCATATATAAATAAAAAAATATAAAACCCTTACCTTCAGTCTTAGAATCAGTACTTTGTATTGGTTCTAAGGCAGAAGAGTGGAAAGGACTAGGCAACAGGGGTTAAATGACTTGCCCAGGGTCACACAGATAGGAAGTCTCTGAGGCCACATTTGAACCCAGGACGTCCCATCTCTGGGTCTGGCTCTCTATCCACTAAGCCACCAAGTTGCTCCCTCTTAATCATATTTTAATCTGATTCAGGTACCATTTGGAAGTTTTGGGTACAGAGGTGGGACCTTGAGTTGGACACCTCCAATCTAGTTTAATACCTCTTCATTTTTTTTCTTAAGGAAGGAAATTGAAGTTCAGAGTATTCAAATAATAGCTAGTATAGTGCCTCACAGTTTGCAAAGTGCTTTCTGTATATTATTTCATTTGGTTCTCACAAAAACCCTGTGAGGTAGGGCTATTATTATCCTCGTTTTATAGAGGAAGAAACCGAGACTGAGATTTTTCCCATAATATCACAGCTAGCAAATAAGAGGAGGGACTTGAACTCAGATCTTCCCGACTCTAAGCCAATAGCTCTATTCTCTGTGTGACCTAGCTGCCTTTTCCCAAGACCTCTATGGGAGTATAGTCGCAATTCCAGCCCAAGTTTTCAGAATCTAAATTTGGCACTCATTCTGGCACCATGCTGTTTCACTCCATGTAGGCTATCCTTTCGGAGGATGCTTTTCTTATTCTTTCTATTTTCCAGAATATCTCTCCTCTGATTATGGTTCCCAGACTTTTTTTTAAACCCTTACCTTCTGTCTTAGAATCAATAGTATGTATTGGTTCTAAGGCAGAAGATTGGTAAGGGCTAGGTCGGTGATGGCAAACCTATGATGTGTGTCAGCACTGACATGCATAGCCATTTTTGTTGACATGTGTTCACATGTGGCCGCATATAGAGAAGTCTGGGGCCGCATGCTGAGGATGAAACATTTGCTGTAGTGTAGTGTAGACACTCTGTGCCCTATAGATGACAATTCTACCTATATTAATTTAACTATTTTGATTTATTAAATAGTTATATATTACGATTATACCTTTGTTTTATTTAAACTATAAATATCGCGAAATTATGTTTTTTTCTCAAAGTTACACACCACCCAAGTTATGTTTGTTTTTTTGGTGAATTTTGACACACCAAGCTTAAAAGGTTGCCCATCACTGGGCTAGGTAATGGAGGTTAAGTGACTTGCCCAGGGTCACACAGGTAGGAAGTGTCTGAGGCCCAGGACCTCCCATCTCTGAGCCTGGCTCTCAATCCCCTCAGACAACCTGTGGCGCCCCCTGGTCCCTAGACTTTGAGATATGCCTATGGGACTGTTGGTGTGACTGTGAACTAGTCCTTCCATTATGGAAAGCAATTTGGAACTTTGCTCAAAAAGCTATTAAACTGGGCATACCTTTTGACCCAGCTATCCGCTACTAGGTCCACCCTTCAAAGAGAGATCAAAGGAAGAAAAAAAAGATTCATATGTACAAAAATATCTATAGCAGCTCTTTTTGTGGTAGAAAAGAATTAGAAGGGCAGTGGAAGCTTGTCAATTAGGAAATTACTGAACAAGTAATTGTATATGAATGTGATGGAATTTTTTTGGGCTATAAAATGATAAAGAGGATGATTTCAGAAAAACCTGAGAAGACATATGAATTGATGCAAAGTGAAGTGAGTAGAACAATTCATACAGTAATAATAATGTTATTATTAACATTAAATTAATAAAATAATAAAGACAATCAACTTTGAAACACTCAGTAAATTTGATCAACATAATGATCAACTAAAATTCCAAAGGACTCATAATGAAATATGCTTTCTGTCTCTAGAGAGAGAACTGATGGATTCAGAGTGCAGATAGAAGCATATTTCTCTCTCTCTGCTTTTGAACATGATTAATTTGGGATTTTGTTTTGTTCAACTATCCATATTTTAATGGGCTTTGTTTTTCTTGCCTTGTCAGTTGACTTGAGAGGGAGAGAATTTGGAACTGAAAATAAAATGAAATTGAATTAAAAAAGAGAGATACACTTGAGGCTTGAATACTTGCAGAAAAGAGAGAAGATGGAGCAGAAACTTCCTGTTCTTCTTAGTTTCTTCCCCCAATCTGATTGCAAGTTTAAAAATTGTCAAAACAAGTTAGGCTAACTCCTTCTTGTTAGGAGGTTCTGTTCTAGGGACTGTGTAGACAGAATCCATCTGTAGAAGAATTAAGCCCAGCTCAGGTCTGCATCTGGGAAGAGAAAAACTCTGCCAAGAAACTGAGATCTAAGTTTCCCTTGAGTAATGGGAAAAGTTAAGTACTTGGAAGCCACTGGCTTTGAATGAAAGCCTATGGCCCAACACAGCTTTGTTGCCACTGTTCATGCCCTTGGTGTCCCTTGGAGCCCAGAGTCCCCAATCTATCTTAAGAAGCTGCTCTTTACCCTGAAGGGTGCTTGGAGCAGCCTCCTGTTATTTTGCCCAGCCTTCTATCACTGCTTCAAGCAAGGACTGCTCTCCAAGCCTCCAGGGCTTAAAGACACAGGATCACATGAAATTTCAGAAGTTGAATCCGTGTGTGTGTGTGTGTGTGTGTGTGTGTGTGTGTGTGTGTGTGTGTGTATGCACAAATAGCAGTATTGGAGTGATAGAGTCACTGAATGAATAGTGATGCATAGTATGATGAGGATTTGTGGGAACAGAGGTAAAGAATGCAGTTCTTATTTATTACATGCTTAACTTTAAATCAAAAACAATAAAAAGAAGTAAACATAGTTATAACTATATGTGCTCAGTTTCAACATTTTATTAATTTGAGGCATTGGGACCAGTTAGATGTAATGTAGGACCTTGGAATTACGAAGATCTGAATTCAAATACTCTAACATTGTAATCATAGCCAAGTCGTTTGTCCTCTTTAGCTTCAGTTTCCTCATCTTCAAAATGGAGAAAATATCTCAACTTCCCTATTTCATAGGGTGGTTGTGAAGTTCAGATGGGCCACGTCTGTAAGGCACTTTGCAAGTGTTAAAGCACTATTCACATGTCAGTTAGAGTTACTCTCTATTCCCGTGCTTTAAAAATAAACTTTCAAAAAGCCTCCAAAACCTTTTTCTGATGTTGCATCAATTCATAGAGGTAGTGCTGAGATCTTCAAGGCTATGCCAGCAGAGCAGAAGCTCTGGCAGGTCTTGCCAGACTGGAAAGGTTTCAAGTACTGGCCTGATGACAGACTGTGGGCCTGTCCTCCAAGGATTTTGCACAGCCAAAGGCAGAGATGCTCTTCACCACAAAAGTTGGCTTTAGCATCCCTTCCACTAGGAGACTGATTGCAGGCAGCATGAAAGAGATGAGAGACCCTGAACCTCTGGGCTGGTATTAGGCTAATCCATCATACTGTGGTGATTGAGCTCTGAGTTTTGGAAGGAGGTAGATCAAAAGGGTCAGGAGAGACCTCTTTGTGGTAGAGCAGTATAATTCTGGAGAGTCTGGTTACCTGGTTGGCTTTCCCTCATTTGTTTGTGTTCTTTTGGGCAGTGTGTGCCCCTTAGGCATCAGGCTGTACTGTTAGCTCTCTGAGATCTTTGGCACAGAACCCACTGGGTCTGGGTGACTGAGAGGATGATGGTGCCCAACACAATAATGGGAAAATTTGGAAGAGGGGGCAGTTTTAGAGGAAAGGTAATGAGTTCCATTTTGGACATGTACTTCAGGTGCCTATGGGACAATCAGTATTGATTGAGTACTTACTAGGTACCAGACCCTGTGACAAGTGCTACGGATACAAGGATACATATTCTAATGGGGAAAACTATGTAAGAATATTAGATACATACAGAGATACAGAAAGATACATAGAAGGAAGACAGTTGGATGCAAGACTAGAGCTCAGGAGAGATATTAGGGCTGAATATATAAATCTGAGAATTATCTACATAGAGATGATAGTTGACCCTGTGGAGCTGATGAGATCACTGAGTGAGAAAGTATAGTGGGAAAAGAGAAGAGGGCCAGGACAGAGCTTTGAGGTCCCATCTTTAATAGGCACAACTTGGATGAAGATGTAGCAAAGAAGGCTGAGAAGGAGAAGTCTGATAGAAAGGAGGAGAATTGGGAAAGAACAATGTCATGAAAATCTAAGGAAGTCAGAATATGGAGGAGGAGAAGGTGATGGAGACTGCAAGGTCCTCAGCTGAGAGGATGAAGGAGGCTGGACAGAGTTTTGGAATAGCTGCTGAGGCAAGTGAGATAGCAAATCATTTAGGGAAGAGGGAAAGGATTGCCTTGCTTCGGTGAAAGCCTGGTAGAGATAAAATAAATCTGTAATAACCTCAATGAGCAGTTTCATGGTTTCATTCAGCTCTATTCATTACCACATTAATGGAAGTAAATGAAGCACATGGTAGGAGGAATCTAAAATTGGGCTTTGGCAAGGCATTGCAAGGCAAGGGTGTAGAGAGTCCGGGAGGACAGTGCAGATATGAAATGGTTCGCTGAGAGGTCACTAGGGATGGGAAGAGTGTAGCTCGTTTAGGTGTGATGGCCTGAGAAAGAACTGGGGTTGTTGCTAAGCTGCTGCCTCTATGACCCTTAATGCAGCCTCAAGAGTATTTGATGGGGAAAAGACACCCCACAACTTTGAGCCTCACAGAATGATGGACAGGACAGCTGTCAAGGCCATATGACCTCAGTGAGAGCTCAAATTCTCATGTAACAGACACGGAAAAGCTGGGTGTCAAAACCTTGAGCCAAGAGGAAAGCAGGGACAATAAAAGGAGAAATGGAAAGGAAAAAAATCAAAGCCCCAGATAGGCCTGATTGAGTGATGGTGACTACTTCTCTGCCCCAAGCCAGCAGCTTATAAAAGGCAACTGTGACTAAGGTTCCATCTTGGCCATCTGACTGACTGTTTATCCATGTGTTTAAGTGAAAGGTATTGTAAGACACAGAGTGGGGTGTCCCTAGTGGAGTGCTTACAGGGTTGTGCAAACCAAGTATTTCTGTTCCATAAAGTATTGTTCAGAACTCTAGAACTAAAATGAATGAAAAAGCATTTGTTAAGTTCTTACTGTGTGCCTAGCAATATGCAAACTGCAGAGGATACAAATGAAAAAAGTTCTTCTTGAGGAGATAAAACATGAAAGAAACTTCAAAGGAAGAGTGAATGGAAAGGCCTAGAAGTCCTAAGGGGGAAATAGCAAGGCTCAGAGATCTGTAGGTCAGATGATTGTGCTGGAGGGCAGTCTGGAAGGCAGAGAGACAAGAGAAATAGTAAGATTAGGAAGACTATAGGAGGTAATGGTGAGGCAGATGGTAAGGTCTGATGGCCTTCCATCTCCTTGAAAAGAATGGACTTGATGTTCTCTATCTTATCCCTTGTGGCATGTCAAGTAGATAGATCGGGGAGAGAAAGGGATGGGGAGGAGGTAGTGGAAAGCAAGGGAGGAGAGGGCAGTTCTGATGGTGTCAGGTCATGTTGTTGCCTGGAAATCCCAGGGATCTTAGAGATCATCTAATCTAACCCATTTTGTAGCTGAGGAAAATGAAATCCAGAGAAGTAAAGGGACTTCCTAAAGTCATAAAGCCGAGTCAAGTTTGGAACCCACATCTTCAGACTATAACTACAATGCTCTTTCCACTGTAGCCCACTGTCTTCCCTCTCTTATCTATTTGTGTGTTCATGTTGTTTCCTGTGCAAGCTGTCCATTCAGTTAGGTCTTAAAGGTCAGGATCTTGATGTTCTTTAGAGGAAAAATTCTGGATAAGATTCCTATTTGTCTGTGTCCTCTCTTGTGTAGTCAGAAAGGGAAGTGGAGGGAGGCAACAAGCATTTATTAAACTCCCATGTGCTAGGCACTCTATAATATTTACTTTACAAAGTATTAGCTCATTTGATTCTCACAACAACCAACCCTGAGAAGTAGGTGCTGAGGAAACTGAGGCAGGCAGAGAATAAACTATTTTCCTAGGGTAACATAGCTAGTAAATGTCTGAGGCTGGTTTTGAATTCAAGTCTTCCTGACTCCAGGGCCAGTGTTCTTTGCTTAGATTAGGAGGTGAAGATGTCATAGAGGAGGACTGGCTTCAGACTGCACACTCTTTTGCTATTTCTTTGAGCTCTGAAACACTCCCCATCAATGTAGCACAGAGGGAAGGAGTCAGCCCCCTTTGAGAGGGGGCTGAGCTTAATGTTCTTCTGGGTTCTCTTTACCATTGTTTTCCCTTTGCCCTCCTTTTAACATCGAGTACCCTTCCCCTTCCCTGGTCGGCTGATTTATTTGAACCTAAACCTGACACCCTCGACAGAGGAGTGATTTTTTATTCATCTGAACAGCTATTAATAGGGCTCATTATTTCTTAGGAAACCGACAGGATGACATTCTTTCCTGTCTTCTGTTTTCAGGGCACAACTGATCCCTCTTTACCATGTTAAGTGACAGCCATTTAAATGATATTTATGTCTACAGTTCAAAGTGATGCTTTTGATGTCTTGTGTGTTAACAAATTAAATATGGAATCCAGACTTCAGAATGTGACATTTCAGTCACTCACTCAGTCATTCAACTAGCATTTATTAAATACCAACTATGTTGGAGCAGTTAGGTAGCACAGTGGATAGAACTCCATGCCCGAAGTCTGGAGGACTTGGGTTCAAATCTGGCCTCAGACACTTCCCAAGTTTGTGACCTTTCTCCTTTGAATTTCTTTGTGTAAACAAAGTATGGGGAAGCAGAAGAAAATGAGCAGATCCTGGAGGAATAAGCAGTAGATGTTTTTGTGAGATGTTTCAACCTTGAATTTAAATTTTCATAGAGAAATGTCTACTCTGGGGACATTTTAGTGTGTGGATTACTGTGGTGTGCTTGCCTGAACACCCCCTGAGTTGGTGTTCAGGAATTGGTGCCAATCTATGGGAAATTGAGGGAAATGTTTTTTTCTCAAGTTTCTGAATAGAACTTTAATTCAAGAGAAATGTGACACCCCTGAAAGTTAAAGAGGGCAAAGACATCTCCGATAAAGGGTTCTGTGTGAAACTATATGTCTTTGGAAGATGTGATGTGAGTTCTGTGAATTTATTAGAATAGATCAATGTCACTGGCTCACCTGAGTGGATGTTTGTGGTGGTCTCTTGGGCCATTTGTGTCTGTGTTCCAGGGAGAATTACTGTTATGAAATCCTTAAGAGGAATGCTCACTGACCTATGAGGCTAGGAATTTGTTCCCAAATCATTGGATATCATTCCTGTTTCTGCCCACGTCTATAGCTTTGTGTATTTCCATATATTTGTGTTTTTTAAAACTCTTACTTTTCATCTTAGAATCAATAGTATATTCTAAGGCAGAAGAGAGGTAAGGGCTAGACAATGGGGGTTAAGTGACTTGCCCAGGGTCACACAGCTAGGAAGTATCTGAGATCACTTTTGAACCCAGGACTTCCTGTCCCTAATCTTGTATTTTCATATATTTGCGAATTTCTTGGGAGTAACTACTTTGCCAACAGTATAGTTCTAACCCCTCGAAGGGAGGAGAAACTTTTCAAAGGACCGAGATGTAATGAATTCTGAGAACAGGGGCTGAAGTCAACTAAAACGAGGAGAAAGAGCTTACTTAGAGATTGTTTCCCTAGCCCTCCCTTAAGTGGGTTGGCAGCCTTAGCTCCCCAAAGTGGCACACCTGATTGATTGATTTAACATTGCAGCCTCCAAAAAATGTGGAGGAGCTGTAATTGTTGCTGGAGGTGGCTGTCAGCCCCGTGCTGAGTGAGTGACTGATGGCTGAGAGTACCCTGAGGTGGCTCCCACTGGCTCAGCGAGAGAGGGTCCTTTTGCGCTCCATTGGCAGCAGCATTGCTTTACAGGCCCCCTGGGGCCCAGACAGCTTAAATCTCAGCCAGGTTAATGTTCACACACACACACACACACACACACACACACCCCCACCAAAAATGTCTCCAAGGAGTTTTAGTCTGAATGACCCAGAAAGTGGCCCCAATTTGGTAATCCCCTGCTCTTGGAGACCTAGTCCCAGGGAAATACAGGCAATGAAATTACAATAACTCACATTTCCATAGAGCTGTAAAGTTTACCTAGTACTTGACTCTCTCAACAACTGCACAACATAACTTGCATTTATTTATTTATTTATTTATTTAGAAAATTTAGGACGGGGACTGCATTGCTTTTTCTTTATATCCCCAACGTTTACCACAGTGCCTGGCACATAGTAAACCCTTAGTAAATAAATGATCACTGATTGATTGAAGTAGGTAGAAGGGCCCTTGTGTTAGGGAGGAGCTCTAGTCAGTTTGGGGATCTTTCATTTCTCTGTATTATTTGTCTCTGCCCATGTGGTACCTGGGAACATCAGTGTGTGCCCATCCCTCTAAGGATGATAATCAATCCTCCTTATAAACACTGAAGCCTCCAAGGCATTAAACATAGAATGGGTTTTATTTACATTGCAAAGAACCAGAGAGGACTCCCATCCAAACCCTTAGAGTATAAAGAGAATCCCTTTCTGTCTTGTGATTGCCCTTTCCTCCAGTCTCAGTGAGGACCTGTATCATTCGTGTGACTCAAGATACTGCCCAGCGTGTGCCTCTAGAAGTGGTAAAGGCTATCAAGGACTCATCCATCAACTGTCCTTCACTGTGGGTCTTCTCTTCTTCTATAGGTGCACTTACTTCTCCCGTCAGAAGATGGTGCCAGATTGCTGGAAGTTGGATCAGGAAGGACTGGAAGCCATGTGATTTGTTCATTCATTCAAATTAACAAGCATTTATTAAACTTCTACTCATTCATTCATTGATTTAATATCATAAGTACATATTAAGCGCATACTATTTAGAGGCACCAAAATAGGGGCTGGCGATACATAGACAAGACAAAACAAAAGAGAAGCCCCTGCCTTCAAGGATCTTGAATTCTATTGGGAGAAGGATACTACATTAACACAGTTAAATAAATACAAGATGATGTAAGGAGAGCTAGGAAGCTCCAGGAAAAATCTCCCTCTAGTTGTTAATCCTCTTCCCCCCCCCCCACAACCAAAAATTTCTTTTAAAGTTACTATTGCTTATCTGTGTCAATGTTGTATCTCTCAGGAGAATGGCAGTTCCCTGAGATGTGGGGCTTTTTTGGTCCCTTATTGCTTAGTGCTTGACACAGTGTCTTGTACATAGTAGCTACTTCATGGATTCCTTTTGAATGAATGAATGAATATGGGAGGTGTAATATCATTAACTTTCCCTGAGCCATCTCAGGAGAGAAGGGGAGAAGAGCAGCAGTGAAGGGGCAGAAGAAAGTCCCTTGTGGTCCAGCATCCTTATTGCTCTCAGCAACAGATGCTTTCTGGGAGAATCTTTTTCTCTCCAGCAGATGGCACCAATTCTCCAGCAGCAGAAGCAGGGGAGGGACTGACTGTATCACAGCCCAAGAATCTTCATCTTGGATTAGACTGGCTCCAGGCTATTTAATTCTTTCTGTGCCTTAACTCGGCTCTAAATTTACAAAGAAGTGTTGTTGTCTGATGCTGTGCGGACCTTGGTCCTTGTCCCGACCAAACAAAAATCCCTGTTCCATACTCTTGTCCAAGTTATGGCAGACTAATCCCATTCATCTCTTTTCCTTCCCCAATGCTTCCTAATGGGTAAACACTGCCCACTGGGTCTTTCTGAAATCTGGAACAATCCTCAAACATTCTTTCCCTTTTTATACTCTGCCTCTGAAACAGTTGGGCATTCAAATGATCTCCTGGAGTTTTCTGAGCCTGGGAAGAAAAGCCAATGGCTAGAATTTATAGAGAGCTTCTAGATTTGCAAAGAACTTCACAAATATTATTTCCTTTTACCTTCAGAGCATCCCTAGGAAGTAGGTGCTATTTATCAGTATTTCTATTTTATAGATGAGGAAAAGGAGGCAGACAGAGATTTGCAAATAAAGGAGGGAGACAAAAAGAGGCAATCCTTTGTGTTCCTACTACACAGATAGGATTGTCTCCATTTTGCAGATAAACAAATGAGGATCCAAGAGGTTAAATGATTTTGCTCATAGTCTAGCAGCTAATAAGTGTCTAAGTCAGCATTTTGAATTTAGCTTTGTTGAATCCAAGTTGAATCCTCTTTTCATTATATCACAGACCTTTGGCTTAGATGCAAGGAAGGGAAAGCAAGATGACCCAGTCTTGGGAATCCCCCCTGAATTCTGAATTTCAGGGTTTGATCAGGATGCCAAGTGGAAGGGTTTCTGAGGCTTTTTGTGGGGGTGCCCAGCAGAACTATGCAGTCAAGGTCATGGGCAGCTCTTTTGATCCCTGCCCATTTTCTTTTCTGCCTCCTCGGAAGGTGGCTGCCTCTAAAGTATCATATTTCCAGGGCCTGAAATTCTACTATTAGAAACTTAGTCTTTCCTCTTAATGTTTAAGTCTTAAAAAATACACATACTCCCTGAAAACTCATTTTAAAAAACCTTTACCTTCCATATTATAATCAAAACTGTATATTGGTTCTAAGCCAGAAAAGCAGGCAGGGCTAGGCAATGGGGATGAAGTGACTTGTCTATGGTCACACAGCTAGAGTTTTAATAATAATTTATATCTCAAAGTGAATGAGTTCAAGGACTTGAGGTCAAAATCCCAGCCCTAGATTGTAATAGCTATGTGATTGTGGGCAGATTAACTTCTTTGAGCCTCAGTTTCTTCATCTATATAATGGACATTACTCTAAATCCTGGTAATATCTGCTTTTCTTGGGTGCTGTAAGGAAAGTATTTTGTTAGCTGTATTGTACTCCCTAGACATAAACTATTATTATTTTGTTTTATCCTTTTCAGAGAGAAGAATTTGACT
Organism: Gracilinanus agilis; assembly: GCF_016433145.1. Taxonomy (NCBI): domain Eukaryota; kingdom Metazoa; phylum Chordata; class Mammalia; order Didelphimorphia; family Didelphidae; genus Gracilinanus; species Gracilinanus agilis. Next base: position 176,972,894 of record NC_058131.1, on the reverse strand, counting down.
GGAACTAGACGTGTTGAAAGGACTCCTTAACCTTGAAAGAAAGAGTGTTAGTGATGGTAGAGAGTTAAAAGAGGAAACAGACTGAAGAAAATCTTTACCCAGGTGGCCACTGATGGGGAATTTCAGGATCTAAATTTATTCCCATTTCTCTCCTTTTCTTGTCTTGACTTTTGGTTTCTGTTAGTCACAGGGGCCTGGAGACAGAAGAACATTACATATAATGATTTAGAATGAGTTATGGGGTTAGATACTAAGCGCAGAGTAAAATGGCTTCCTCAAAGATCAACCTCAATTGAGGAAATCCTTAGTAATAACAGTAAGCTAAGTTCAAATTTCCACACCACTTTATAGTTTGCAAACTTTTTTTCTTACAACAACACTGGGAAGTAGATAGTACAAGTGTCATTATCTCTGAGCAAAGTCCTTTCTCTGTCATATACTGGTTGTGTGACCCTGGACAAGTCACTTAGCTTTTTAGGGTCCCAGGCAACTCTCAAAGATGAAAAGTAACAGACGAGTTGCTGACCTTCATTACTGAAGGGAGTTTTGACACTGAAGGTCTCCTCCTGCTAAATGAAATCATAAGTTGGACTGAAAAAAAAGTCACAGATGACAAAATTGAAGGTCAGATTGAAGGTAAGACTGGTTATTGGGAAGAATTAGATTGTAAAAGCAGGATTTCTTAGCCATAAATTGGCAGAGAAGAATTCTTCCCCAGCAGAAGGAACCTTAAGTATTGATATCAAGGTAAAAGATGAAAAGCAGAAGGTGTGGCAGGGAGGAAATCTTAGACAGAGGCAGAAACACAACCATTCCCCTGTACCCTATCTCCTTGGCTGCCTTCCTCCTATGCCTGATACTCTGCTCTACCCTCTTAGGTTTTTGAGTGAATGAAACCTTAATCTTTTCTCTAGCAATTTTTACATTTCCTTATTTTTGTCTTTCTGTCTTCTTCATTTCTGACTCACCCCAAGCTCTAGCCAGCCATCATCCTTTTAAACAAAAGATAAATGGAAAGAGTGTATTGATGGAATCTGATTGTATCTGTAAATTTTACACCCACATTCTGACCTCTGGAAAAAAGAGAGGGAGGTGCATTTTCTGAACTCTTTTGGGGCCAAACATGTTCCCTAAAGCTGCATAATATTTGGTTTCAGGGTTATTTTTAAAAATTCTGTCTTTCCCTACACCATCATTTTTCAAAAACACAGATAGACACCTAAAGCACATTAAAGAGCATTTCTCTTTCCACTGCTCATGCTGCCTCTCTCCAGGGTACTAAGCAAAATAATAGGTTCTCTCCCTAGTCAGCTTAGTGGAAAGCGATGAGGTCAGTGAAATTTGTTTCCAGCACCCTCATTTTCCTCCCCGCTGCTATAGCCTCTCTCCCAAGTTCCTGATGCCTTTAGGCTGCTTAGTGATCTCTAATGGGGTATTCCGCCTGACTCTACTCTTGAGATAGAGTCCACGTTGCGGATCTCCCTTGCTCTCCCATATACTCCCATCCCACTTGTAGGATCATAGGACCATAGATTTAGATTTAAGACCACCTTAGATACTCCAATTATTGTGTAGCTCTGTCCATCTCAGCAACAGGATTGGGGTAATCACCCTAGGAGTTCTAAATCCTCCTGGAGTCCCCTAGAGAGTACATGCTCAAAGAGGAAGAGTGAGACGGGATCTAGGAGACCATCTAGTCCCACTCTCTCATTTTTCAGATGAGGAAATGGACAGTCAGGGAAATTAAATGACTTATGTGTGCTGAGCTTCAGAAGTGGGGTTCGAGCTTAAGTGTTGAAATATATCTGCCCTGTGTCATTGCTCCTTGGCTCTGCGTTCTACCCGCTGTCAGTGAAACTATTCTCAACTTGTGCTACTGCTCAGATGCTCCACTCTTCCTCAGACTCCATCACTGGTGGAGACACAGCCTGATTCTCTGCCTTGCTGGTACCTATGGCAACGAGTGCTTTGTTGGCCCAGGCTGCTGCCGCCTCTCTCTTTTCACTTGGTGCTCTCTGTTGGGAGGCACAGGTGAGGAAGACAGCATGTTTCAGAAGAAAAAGCCTAGGATTCCGAGTTCTGTTCTAATAAAGGTAGTTAAAACTCTTTCTTGGCTACTTACTAGCCTTGTCACCAATGGGCAAGCCACTTTGTCTCTAAAATAATGGGAGGATGGGTTGATGTGTTTGGAATGTTGGATTAGACAATGTCTAAGGTTCCTTCCCACATTAAATCTTGTGATCCGTTACATTAAAGAAGTAGATTTCCTGGCCAAGTTAGTCCCGCAGCTCTTACTTTTCAATACCCTGACCTTCACATAATCCCTCTTATACATGGGTTCCCCACAGGCTGTAGATACTAAAGAGGCAGCTTTTAAATAAGGATTACAGGCCATATCATGCCCTCCTCTTTTTTCTGCTCTGTTAATTCCTCTCATTCCTCTGCTTGGGGTGTTGGGGAGTCTCTGACACAGTCTCTGCCTGTGATGAATAAAATTCAACCCCACAGTGACTTCCTCTCCTCCATGGGATCTTTGCTTTGGACAGTTTTTCCTCAGTAGATCATCTATCCCTCGTCTAAGACCACCTTAGATATTCCAGTTGTTGTGTAGCTCTGTCCATTTCAGCAACAGGGTTGGGGTAATCACCCTAGAAGTTCTAAATCCTCCTGGAGTCCCCCAGAGAGTACATGCTCAAAGTGGAAGAGTGAGAAGGCTCCCGAGTTGGCTAGTGGTATGGTCTAATGGAAAAAGTCCTTAGATTAGACTGCAGTGGTTCCCACACTTTTTTGGCCTACCTCTCCCTTTCCAGAAAAAATAGTACTTAGCCCCCTGCAAATTAATTTAAAAAAAATTTTAATAGCAATTAATAGGAAAGATAAACGCACCTTTGGCCATCACTGCCTTCCCTGGATTGCTGTAGCACCCACCAGGGGGCGGTGGTGCCCACTTTGGGAATCACTGGATTAGAGGATTAAAAGTGGGAAGATATCTTAGAGATCAAATCCAATTTTCTATTTTCTATATGAAGAAATGGAGGCCAAGAAAGATGTAGTGATTTGCTTTTGCTCACATAGCTAGTAAATGGCAAATTCTGGATTTGTACTCAGGTCTTCTAACCACATCATACCAGTCAGAAGGCCTTGGTTTGAATCCCAGCTCTCACATTTATTAGCTATTTGACCAGAAACGAGTTACATCACGTTTCTGGGCCTTTATTGTATCATCCATAAGGCAGACATATTTGCTGTTTCCTTAGTCATTAGAAAAGTATTTTGTAAACCTTAGGAATCTAAGCTAAAGTGACCCATTATCATTACTACGAATTTCTAATATAGCTTATTAATTCTCTTTGCTCATATGTATGGTGATTTCATTTATTCCCAACATCCCTTCTTGCCCTCAGCATTTGGTAATGAGGGACCTTCCCCTTCTTCCCAAAGCCCAAATCAATAGGGTTCAGGGCCAGTGGTTTCCTTCAAGCTAATGAGATGTAAATGGTAAAATAAACACAAATGGGGAGAAGATACCAAGGAAGAGGGAAAGAAATGCAGCCGGAGAGACACAGTGACCTCTGATTATCCAAAGCAATTTATTGAACACATTTTTGTGCCCAGACCCCCCTGCTGCGTCTGCTTTGCATGTTGCATTCTCTCTACCTAATTAAAGTTAGCACGGCTAGGGTAGAAGAAAACAATTTCCAGGCAGCGGGGCTTTGAGATGTGGAAGAGACAGGGAAGAGAAGGAATCCCCTCCCCCAACAAAGCCCGACTCCCTGGAACATCTTTCCTCTCTAACAAAGTGGACAAAGTGTTCGTTCCAGGTCAGGATGGCCCATGACTGGGAAGTGAAAAAGTCAGGGTGGTGGAAATCATCATTTACATTTGCCTAACTTCATTTCAGCAGGGACTCTGAACCATTGCTAAGTGTGCCGTAAGGAAGGGAGAGATAAATGAGGGAAACTTAGCCTTTGTCAGGCTGATGTATCTAAATCTTCATGATTCCCCTTTGCCTTAATTATTTACTGGATTCTCAAATGGAGGAAATGGCTAATCAGAAATGTCTCCTTTCACCATCACTCTCCTTTCTTCTAGACCACCTGTCCCCAAACTTTCTCATCGAAAGGCCCCTGAATCCATTTATTATTATTTCCCCCTGATATGCCTTTTCCCATGATATAGAGAGCCCTAGCTTTGCAAACCTGGAAGAGAGTTTCTGGCTTGGGGCCATCTGGGCGAGACTCCAACTGCCAGGTTGCTAAGGTGATTCTGCCATCAGTGTACAGTGATACCCTGATTAACAAATCTTCTGGCTCCTTTGAAAAAATCAGACAGGTCAGGAGGGGTTTGAAGGAAGAGCTCAGACATGGGTGCTGGTGGGAAGTTAGAGGCAGTGATGCTCTTTCAGGGGTTTGTTTCTTGGGATTAAGCCAGTGTCTCCATCCAACTGAGGGGAGTGTCTTATTCCTCAGGCTCAAGTATTATTTCTATGTGAAGCCTGTGCATCACTGGGGAGAGAAACATGCCAAAAGAGGCAAGAATAGCGCCTTCACAGGCTGAGGGGGATTGGGGTTCAGGACCAGAGGCATCCTTCAGCCCACTTCAATTGGAGGTGAGGGACAGAAGGTCCTACTAAGATATTCCAGATATTTCTATAGTGCTTTAAGACTTAAGGAGGTCTTTCTATATACCTCTTTGAGGTAAGTAGTGTAAAATATTTATGACTATTTCGCACCTAAGGACAATAACGAGGCTCCAAGAGGTGAAGTGACTTGCCTTGGGTACAAGTTTTATACATTTTAGAACTGGCATTTGAGCCAAGCTTCTGACTTAGACTATGTTCTTTTTTGCTATACTTCGTACCTTCTGAATTATTTTTAACTGTGTTAATAAAGTTTGAGAATGAAACATGTCAGAACATTGTCATTGTCAATCGAGATACTACTATATTGGATACAAGAACACTTGCTAGAAGGGATGGCTTTGACAAAATCTTAAGCAGGATTGACAATCTAGAATGGTAATCAAAACCAAAGTAGGAGCTTGGGGCCTGACCCCAATGATAGATTTTAGAAGAATATGAGATCAGCTACTCAAAGGACAGAATGGGTTACATCCCACACTCCTGTTGATTGCCAGTTGTGGATTTGTTTTCCAACATGTTTTCAACATAATAGGCACATTCATTAATTCTTCCTTATGATATCTCTTCCCTCCACTGTTCCCAATCTTGCCTTTTCTGCCCTTGGTGTAGATTCCTCAAAGGAGTTTTAATGTAATGCAATTTTTTTTTCTAACCACTACCAGGATATCCAAAGCAGCATCTGTGATATAATAAGCAAATTCTCTATCCCGTCCCCACCAGAATATCTGCCTCATCACTTCCAGGGTGCCCTTTGGTAGTTGGGGTCTCACTTCTAATTGGTGACTTGTGTAAGAGTTTCTCCTTTCTCTCCTTCTTTCTATTTACATGGCTTGAGATAGAGAGATGCTATGAGATGCAGAGTGTCATTGTAGATAAAACACTAGACTTAGTGTCAGGAAAACTTTGGTTCAAATCTTGCCTCTGATACTTATTAAGCTGTGTAACCTTGGGCAATCAATCAATCAATGGAAAAATATTTATCAAGGCCTACTATGTGCCAGGCCAAAAATAGTTTTTGTCCTCAAGAAGCCTACAATCTAATGAAGGAGACAATAAGCAAACATGTATATAGAAAGTAAGCTATACACAGAATAAATAAGAAATAATTAATAGAGGGAAGGCACTGGAATAAAGAGGGTATGGAAAAGGCTTCCTGTAAAAGGTGGGATTTTAGTTGGGGCGTAAAAGAATCCAGGTTAGCTATGATTTGAACTCAGGAGATCCTTTTTCTAGGCCCGTCTCTCAATCCATAGGGCTATCGAGGTGGGGGGTTGAGTTTAAGGGAAAGAGAATTAATTATGTTTTGGATATATTGAGTTTAAGCTGTCTACTGGATATCCAGTTTATGATATCTGAAAGACAGTTGGAGATATGAATTTGGAGATTAGCGAAGAGACTGGATCAGGAAAGGTAGATTTGAGAATCATCAGCATAAAGATGGTAATTAAATGCATAGAAGTTGATGAGATCATCAAGTGAAGTAGGATAGAAAGGGAAGAGAAGAATATAGACAAAACCCTGAGGGATATTCATGGTGAGAGGGTATGATCTCAAGAAGGATCCAGTAAAAGAGACAGGGCAGGAGTGATCATATAGGTAGGAGGAAAACCAGGAGAGAATGGTGTTCTGAAAAGCAAGAGAGAAGACAGTATCAATGAGGAGAGGATGATCACAGCGTTAGAGACTGCAGATAGGCCAAAGGAAATGAGAATTGAAAAAAAAGCATTTAGCAACTAAGAGATCATTAATAAACTTTGGAGAGAACAGTTTCAGTGGATTGATAAAGTGAGAAGCCAGATTATGAGCAGTTAAGAAGAGGTTCAGAGGAGGAAAAGTGGAGAAACTTATTGTAGACAGCTTTTTTTGAGGAGTTTAGCTAACGGGGCAGAAGAAATATGGGACAATAGTTGTAACAATAAGTTACATAGTATGAGGGTAGGAGTTGGGGAGGGGAGAAACATTGGAAGCCAGGTATCAAATTCATTAGGGAAGGAAGGGGGACTGTAGACACAGCTCCCAGGATTTTGATTGGGAGGTAGATATAACTAGCATGAATCTCAAATGAAGAGAAGTCATTGAGTGTTAGAAAAAGGGGGAGAACCTAGAAGTGTGATGAGTAACAACTCACCTGCCTCAACCAATAAGCCAAGGAGCATGATTAAAGGTGCAGCCAGTGCTGGAAAGAATGATCAGAGAGGCTGTGTCATGGCAGGAAGTCCAGTTTCATAAGAGTTAGTAGATGGAAGAAATGAGAGAGAAATAATTTTAAGACAAAGAAAGTTTGTTGTCTATGGAAAAAGCCTTTCAGAAGGCACAGTGGAAGGGCTGGGTGGAATTAGGATGAAGTTTTGGGATAGGGACTTGAAGGGGATGGGAATGAAGAATTGGGTTGTAGGAGGTGAGTAATAGGTTTTCAGGATGATCTACAGAAGTCCAGAGTCACTGGGCTGTGAAGGGTATGATTACAGGTCAGAATGTTTATCATTGAGTGAGTGGAGACCATCATTCCTTTACCCCCAAAGGATGAGCCCAGCAGGAGATGGGAGGCCTGATATTGAAGGGAAGGTTGCTTTTCTTTGCATTGGAGGTTCTCTGTATCCCATTTGGTGGATTAGGCTGGCAGCAGGAGGTGGCAGATGCCTTGTGCTGGTACAGATGGAAGTAGTTGCTTTGGGGCAAGTTGGAAGATGCTTGGTCTGGCCCCTACCAGCCTTTCCTCAGAGAACACACTGTTCAACAGGAGATAAAAGTCTCAGAGCAGTAGAGCACCTGTAGGCAAGCCCCTAAGCTTCCCCGGGCTTCAGTCTTCATCTTTAAAAGGAGGGGACTGGATTCAATGATAATTGAGTTTCCTTTCAATTCTAGATCTATGATCCTATGATTTTTTTGAGCAATCTGCTAGAAAAGATGGGAGAGGATAGGATCCAGGGCATATATTGAGGTGTTGGCTTATAGAGAAGGGTCACCCCTTTACCAGAGTTCACCAGAATAAAAGAGAAGATTAAAGTTAAAAAAGGGGTTTGAGATATAGATAAAGGGGGTGAGCCCCACAAAAATGGTCTATATTTTCTTAATAGAGAGTGAAGCAAAGTGCTCTGCCAAGCCAGCATGGAGAGGAAGTGGGGTGGCAAGTCTGAAGAGAGAAGATTTGGAACAACTGCTAAGAGTGGATTAGAGAATCATTTAGGGAGGACTAAAAGGACTGCCTTATTGGGGCACATGTTCAGTTAAAATAAATATAAATTGTAAAAAAATAAATTAAAATATTGAATAAAATAGTGAACCTCACAAGTTAACTCTTTTGAGTGATTTCCTTCAGCTTTATGAAACAATATGCTAGTAAGAAATGAAGAGGTGGATGGTAGGAGGCATGGAGGTGGCATGGTGTTTATAGTATTAGAATGAGAGTCATAAAGGCCTGAATTCAAATTCTGTCTCTAGATATTTTGCTTTCCAAAATGGGGGAAAATGTAAGAATCTATCTCACAGGTTTGTAGTGAAGATCAAATGAGATAACATATGTAAAGTGCATTGCAAACTATATGATGCTAATTAAAACCTGAATATTATTACTAATCCAAATAAGGTTTAGAAAAGCATGGGTATTGATTAATCAGAAAACAGGGGATTTGAGAAGAGAAGCCAATGTAGAACTGAACTTGGTTAAGAACAGGGTCAAGTGTCAGAAGGGAGGAAATTGGATTAGAACAGGAATGATGAGTATTGAGGGACAGAGGGTTTGCCACTTTCTGTGAGCACAAATAATAGGTTTAGGAGGAATAAGGCAAAAGGAGAGATGGAATGATGGGAGGTTATGATCTGATAAAGGGATTTCAGAGTTTTGATCATTGAAGTAGAACCAGTGTGTGATGATGAGTGTCACCATCCTTGTGTGTTGCAGAGGCAGACTGGAAGATTATATCACAGGAGTCAAACATATTGAGAAATTGAGAGGGACACAATATGTTTGTGAAGTCCTTTCATATAAGGGCAAGAGTTGGGGTGGAATAGGAGTAGTATGAGTCAGGCATTGAACATTTTGAAAAAGGAAGGATAATTACTTGGGGATACGGAGTTAACTGCTATTAGGGTCTAGTGGTAGTGGGAAATTTGAATGGAGTGAACCTGAAAAAGGGGAGAGGGATTCTGAATGATAGTAACAAAGGGAGAAACTGGAAGTGACAGCTAAAAATAAGGGGAATTCTAGCTTCTCCAGGATAAGTATGTGTTGGGAGAGAGATTGCAAAAGCATGGAAGGAACCTGAGAGGAAGAGGTCCAAATGGAATGGAAGTTCTTGAAGTAGTGGGCAAAGCTGGATTGGGACATGGGAGAGATAGGATCAAGGTGAGTGGGGATGAGGGAAGGGAAAGTTGAGGCTTGGAAGAGGGAATGGCTTGTTTTTGGGCAGCAAACCATTCATCTATATTAGTGATGGGCAAACTTTTTAAAGAGGGGACCAAAGGAAAGGAAATGCTCATCTGTCACTCTGCTTCTAAGGCAACTCTTTCAAAGTTTCATTGTATTGTATCCTACTCATTGAATTCAGAAGATTAGGAATAATGCCACCTGGCCGGATAGAACATTTCAGGGGGGCTCATCTGGCCCGCTGGCTGTAGTTTGCCCATCACTGATCTATATAGAGATTGGAGAAGAAAGAGATGGTACGGATCTTTGAGGCTTAAGGGCTGAGTACTGGCAGAGGGTAAGGGAGGCTTGGTGATTTGGGTACAAACATTCCTCTGAGTCTTGGTTGCATCTCACTGGTATTTTAGCTTTAGAACTGTATAGAAAAACAGATTGGCTTACATTTAGGGAACCATTCAATGATCCTAAGCTTTATCCTGCAGCTAAAGCTCACCTTTTTAATATGAGTGTTCCCCCAATGATAGCTGCAAGTAATGGAACACTATGACCTTTGAAGAATCTGATTTTTCAGTGACTCAAAGGTCAATGGAGAGATGCGTGCCAATTAAAGTAGACTACAGTGATAGTCTTTGATCACTTTTAGAGTAGAAATAACACAGAAGACATTATCAAGAAATACAGCTTAGTGGAGTAGAAAGAATGTTGGATTTCAAATCAAACAACTTTGGTTCAAAATCTCAGCCTTTCCATTTGTTTTCTGTTTGAATTCTGGAAAGATCTATCTATCTATCTATCTATCTATCTATCTATCTATCTATCTGTCGATCTATCTATCTATCTATCTATCTATCTATCTATCTATCTATCTCTATCTATCTATCTGTATATATATAAGTTATCTATAAAGTGGAAGGATTGGATTCATGGCTTCTCAGGTTCTTTCCAGATCTAAATATATATATTACTATAGGGGTACATGGATTGGAAAAAGGAAGTACTTTAGTCATGTAGTGAGAGTAATGGAGAATGGTTGGACATTCAAGAACTATACTAGTGACCATAAAATATTGAAGGAACCCCAGGAAGGCATCAAGCACATTGGGTAGAACTTTTATAGATGGACTAGGTACAAAATGTGTATAGTTTAAAGGCAATTCGAGTTAACTGAGTATGGAGGCAGGGGGTGACATGGTCATATCTACACTTCTGGAAAATTACTTTGGCAGTTCTATGTGGAGGGTAGTTCATAGAGGTAAGAGGCTTGAGACTGGGAGATCATTTGAAATAATTCAGGTAAGAGATGCTGATGGTCTGAACTGGTTTGGTAGCCATATGAATGGAGAGAAAGGGATGAAAGTGGTTTGTGGCAGAAGAAATGACAAGATTTGACAATGGTTTAGCTATGTAGGGTAAAAGAGAGTGAATTATGGATAGCTTCAAGTTTGCAAATCTGGGCAACTGGAGGGATGGTGGCTCTGGGGTACAGTGACAAATATGACATGGTCTTGGACTCCAAAGTGTTCAATTTCTATTGCAAAAGATAACATGTTATAATCTGTGGCTATGGAGCAAGTGTTCACATCCATAAGATCATGAAACCAGGGAAATGTTTCATGGGTGTGGGCATCTCCTTCAATAATGTGGTGGTCTGTAACATCAGTGGTCTGTGTTAGTAGATGGGATTCCCAACTTATTCCTTCAGAAGCCAAGTCTTCACCTGATGGTTAACATTTAAGTTTTGCCAGGATGGTTTTTAGATAGGAGACTCATGGTCTATCATCAGGATGGTAGGTAAAGCCTTTCTGGCATTGTAGAGACTGCAAGTGCTCCCGCTCTACTGATACAGGCTTTGAGGACCCAAAATCATCTCTGTGCCACCATAATAGATTAGATGAGCAGTTTAGAAGATCATTATCATCATTGTTATCTTAAAGCTACTGTTATTATTGTATTTATTATCAGCATTACCTTCCAGGAGAAAAGAATCTCTCTAAAATAGTAGATTCCTAATAGAGTAGTTCTCATCACACTTAGAACGATGATAGCTACTTCCCTCCTTTATATATATATGAGTCATAAGAGAGGCTCCTTCCTCTATGTAGCAACCCAGAAGATGGTCTAACCTGTTACTTTTCCCAACAGTAGCACATCTGGCTCCAGGTCAGAAGGCTGTGTGTTCAAATCATTTTAAAGTCACAGTGCAATTCCTTGGAGAAGCAGTATGATAGAGTGGATGAGGTTTTGAGCTTGGGGTTTGGAAGACCTGGGCTCATTTCCTGTCTCAGATGCTGAGTAGTTGTGTACTTGGGCAAGTCATTTAACTTTCTCTGTCCTTGGTTTCCTTATCTGTAAAATGAAGGATGTTGGCTTCAGTGGTCTCTAAAGTCTATTCCAGCTCTAAATCTGTGATCTTATCAAAAGAACTGAGCTTACATTAAGATAAAATAAGTCATCGCCAGTTAATGTGATTTCAGAGGCACACTTATCTCTAAAACTCTTCTCCTTATTCCATCCATGTGTCTGATATTCTGCAATTAGTTTTTAAATTTTTTCCATTTGATTTTTTAAATTATGAGTTTAAATAGCTAATAAAATAGACATTTCTACCTACATTATGGAAGAGGAAAAGAGAATTGTATGGAAAACTATGTAGCTGGCAATAAATGCTAGATGCAGGGACTATAAGTGCAAATTCCCTCATGGACCATATCCAAAAATGTATGTCTCTTTCTGTTCCTTGGTTTCATAAACTCAGCCCAAAGGTGGATAACATATTTCTTTATTGGTATTTTGGAGTTGTAGTTGGTCATTTCATTAAGCAGAATTCTCAAGTCCTTTAAAATTGTTTTTATTTTCAATATTGTTATCATGTGAATTGTTTTGGTTATGCTCACTTTATATCAATTAATGCATCTTCCTAGGTTAATCTGAAATATTCCCCTTCATCATTTTTTCATGGCTTGATAATATTTCATTACATTCATATACCATAATTTGTTTGGCAATTTCCTAGATGATGGGTACCCCTTTAGTTTCTAGGTCTTTGCCACCACAAAAAGATTTATTTATAAATATTTTTGTACATATAGCCCTTTTCTTCTTTCTTTGATCTCTATAGGGCATGGGCCTATTAGTGCTTTTTTTAAAAAAACCAGTAGTTGCTTCTTCTTTTAGGTTAAGGTTACCTTTTCTTTTTCTTTTTTTTTTTTAAACCCTTACCTATTGACACCAAGGCAGAAGAGTGGGAAGGGCTAGACAATGGGGGTTAAGTGACTTGCCCAGGGTCACATAGCTAGGAAGTGTCTGAGGCCAGATTTGAACCAATCTCTCAATCCACTGAGCCTCCCAGCTGCCCCCAAGGTTACTTTTTCTGTAGGGTCCTTTTAAAAATGCATATTCAATAGAATTAGGTGTTATACCATTTTTCTGATCAAAACTGTCAGTGGTTCCTTATTGTTTGCTAAGTACAATACAAAATTCTAAAGTGGCCACTCATCAGGTCACAGAATCACAGTTTAGAGTTAAAGGGGTCTTAATGGTCAACTAATCAAACCCATACTTGAAAAAGATTCTTTACTACTAAGTGACTAACAAGTAGTCAACCTACTTGTTTGAAAACCTCCAGTAAGCCTAAGGAAGACCTCGCTACAATGCCCATTCTAGGGTGGGATAGCTTTATTATTATTATTAGGATAATTATTAGGATTCCTATTTTTCTTGACAGGGAGACTAAACAAACTTTCCCTCAAATTCATGCCCACAACTAGCTTACATTCTGTTTATTTTGTAAGCAATATTTTATCCCCCCCCAATTACATGTAAAAACAATTATTAACATTAAAAAACTACTTTTTAGTTCTAAGTTCTTTCCTTTCCTCCTTCCCTCTCCCCCACCTTTCCTGAGATAGTAAGCAATCTGACATAGATTTTATGTATGCAGTCATTACCTTCTGTTTAACTGAGCATAGCTTCCTCTCCTTGTTCTTAGTTTTGTCCTCTGGGGTTGAAAAAATAAGTAAAATCCTTCTTTCATTGATAGCCTTTCAAGTACTTGAAGGCAATTGTCATGTCTTTGCTGTGTCTTCTCTTCTTCAGACCAAAAATCCTTATTAATTTCAACTAATCTTCTCACGGCATAGATAGAAAGCCCTTTCACCATTCTGGTTGCTCTTTGGACCCTTTCCAACTTATCAATTTCCTTCCTAAAATGTGGTTCTAGAATATTATGGAGACCCAATATTCCAGATGTGGCCTGAATAATAGTCTGTTATGTCTATTACCTTTGAAATCCTAGAAGGGATGCCTTTCTTGGTGCACCCTAAGCTCACATTAATTTTGGGGGGGGCATTACTCGACACCGTTGAGGCAGTTCCCTCGAAGCCCCAGATATGCTTCAGATGGAGAGGAGAGGAGAGAATGCCTCCTTCATCTCAATCTAGTGATTTCGATCTTTTGAACTCACGTGAGATTTGAAAGTCTATTACTTGTTCATCTTATTCCATTGGCCTAACAGCCTAGTCTTTCAAAATCTTTTTGATTCTGAATTTGTCATCTCATTTGTTGGTTGTGCCTTCTAGCATTGCAAATTTCTGCAAATTTCACAAATATGTCATATATGCTTTTGTTATTGATAAAAATGTTAAACAGCACGAGGCCAAGCACAGATCACTGGGGAATTCTGCTCAAAACATCTTTCCTGGACTTTATAGAATTTGAGAGGGATCCCAGTAGTTATCTGGTCCAACTCATACTCAGAGCCTCCCTTCTGCCACTATAACATACCCAACAGGGCATTCTGTCACTAGTAGGAGATCTTTGAGGAGAGAGAACTAACTACCTCTTTTTATTTAACCTTTACCTTCTGTCTTAGAATTGACGACAGAAGATAAGGATTTAAACAAGAAAGAGGCTGCATTGGTTCCACGGCAGAAGAACAGTAAAGGGCTATGCAGTTGCAGTTAAGTGACTTGCCCAGGGTCACATATAGCACTCTATACACTGAGCTACCTAGCTGCTCCAGAACTGCCTCTTTAAGTGCCTATTCTATTTTTGGATAGATCTAACTGTTAGGAAGTTTTTCTTGACATAGTCTAAATCTGCTTCTTTGCCACTCCCAGCCATTGCTCCTGGTTCTTCCCTCCCTAGTCAAATAATCCAGGTTTAAATTGAATGATAGCCATTCACATACAGGAAGACAGCTATAATGTTCCTCCCAAGTTTTCTTTTCTCCAGACCAAGCATCCTCACTTCTTTCAACTGATGCTCATATGACACGATCTCAAGGTCCTTCAACATCCTAGTTGTTCTCCTCTGGACAACTGCCCAGCTAAAGGCCATTCTTAAACCATGGGTCCTCACACTGAACATAAAACTCATGAGATCGGGCAGGGGGAAGTGGGATTATAAACTGTTTCTGAAAGCTATGACTCTTAATGTAGTTTAAGTTTGCATTAATTTTTTTGGTTGTCACATCACACTCCTGACTCATATTGAACTTGCTGTTCACTAAACCCTCAGATCCTTTTAAGAAAAGCTACAGTTTAACAATGCCTTTCTTTGATTTTACTTGTAAAGTTGCTTTTTTTGTACCCAAGTTTAAGATTTCACATGTATCCCTCCTGAATTTCATCATCTTTGATTCAGCACTATTACGCTCTAGACGAATGGTCTCCTATTATTAAAAAAGAAATTGGGAGCTCGCAAAAACAGAGGGATGGGGCAAAGTGGATGTGTTTTGGAATAGACAAGCCTTTTAATTAGTTATAACAGGGACAGCTATCATCTTTCCACTCCCTAAATGACTCTTTGGGGTCAGATCATGATCATCTTCACTTTGGAGACCACTGATCTGGTGGACCTCACAAACAATGAGAGATCCTTCATGGGGTCAGATGTTTTCTATGGTTAATAATCTTGTAAAAAAAGCTCCAAACATTTTTCCCTATTGGATTTTAATTTGATATTGATACTCGGAGGCAAAGTTATCTTTTTGTTTTATATAACACTGAACCTTATAGGATTCAAAGCAACATTGATTTCAGATTACTTTTATAAAATGCTTTACAGATAAGATTTTATTTTTTATTAAAAACAGTTCAAAAAGATATTACAACTAGATGGCACAATTGTTAAGAGTACTAGGTCTGGAATTCAAATCTAGCATCAGACACTTAAAAGGAGGCTGGTGCTTGAAGGATGGATAAAATGTCTGTTGGTGGATATATCAGGATAACTTTCATGGGGGAAATATAGCCCTTAGTGCTGAAACTTGGCTGAAATGGGAGTTGGGAATAACAATCAGACCGTAGGGACCACTATACTTTTTGGAAACAAATTCAATTTTATTCAACCAACTTTTATTAAGTACTCATTGTGCAAAGAGCTCTATGGTTAGGTACTGAAGAAGAGAACAAAGTTTAGGCAGGACGCATTTCATGCCATCATAGAGTAGATAGTCCAATGGGAGATAAAGAAATGTTAACTTATGTTACTATACTACACAATATTTATTGGTAAGTGCTTTAGAGAAGAATACCAAATGTTATATGGTGGTCCCAGAGATAAGTTCCTAATGAACTAGAGGAAGCAGTAAGGTTTCATAAAGAAGAGGATATTCAAGGTGCTCCATAGTAGTTTTGTGGCATGATTTTGTGGCAAAATCCAAACACTGGGTTTGGATTTTTAAGACCTGAGATTGACTCCTGATACTGAAACTTCCTAATTAACTTTTCTCAGCCTCAATTTCCCCATATATAAAATGAAACGATGATATCCAAGGTCTCTTTCACTTTCAGACCCTTTATATATAGATGACAGTTCAACAGGGAGCAAGTAGAGAGAAATGGAGGAAGTTGTCCTAGATACAGGGAACACTGTGAACAAAGGCATGGATGTAGAAAAGCTCAGGGTGTGCCCTTGAGAGTTAAAGCCCAACCCTTTTTGCATCCCAAAATCGTAACTTCTTGACTTCTGAGCCTATGCAGTGTTGGAATATTAGTACTAGGCTGGGTTATTCAAGATGTGCAGGGAAGTTTTTAGGTCCTGGGTGGCTAACCTCTGAGCTTGTTTTGCCCATTCATGGTAAATTACTATCTCTAGCATTTGGTTAATTATGTGATTACAGCACCCAGTGACAAGAAGAAAATTAAAAATCCATGCAGCATTTTCGATAACACTTTATTACTCTATGCAAAAGAGGGCAAATGGAATTTAGCCGTGCAGTGACAAACAACCAGAATACTTCCTCCCCCCTCCCTCCAGCCTTGATCCTACTGTTTCCCTAGAGAGAAAGAGTGTTAGCAGAAGCTGAATAATTCAGAGAAGAGAGCAGGTGTGGAAAGAAACATAAATTACCATTATCCCTGACAATCCTGTACAGTGCCACCCACAGAGTAAAGCTAGTCTTTTTTTTTTTTTTTTTTTTTTTAAGTGAAGGTCATTGTGGATGTGGACTTTGGAGAAATGAATTGTATATAGTCTGAACTTTCCTCAGTTATGGGCTTCCTGGAAGATACTTCAGGTTCAAGGTATATTTTGGGTTAGCACCAACTCAAAAGTGTGGCTCATGAGCCCCCATCAATGCCTCTTATACCAGACCAACCAAATGAAGGACCCATTATTTCAAAGCTAGAGATATTTTCTCCTCTTTTCTCTTAAAAACCAACAAGGGCAGCTGGGTAGCTCAGTGGATTGAGAGTCAGGCCTAAAGATGGGAGGTCCTAGGTTCAATCCAGCTTCAGACACTTCCCAGCTGTGTGACCCTGGGCAAGTCACTTGAGCCCCATCGCCCACCCTTACCATTCTTCCACCAAGGAGCCAATACATAGAAGTTAAGGGTTTTAAAAAAAAGAAAACAACAACAACAACAACAAAATCTTTACCTTCTGTCTTAGAATTAATACTAAGTATCTATTCCAAGGCAGAAGAGTGGTTAAGGGTTAGGCCAGTGATGGGCAAACTTTTTAAAGAGGGGGCCAAAGGAAAGGAAATGCTCATCTGTCAGTCTGTTTCTAAGGCAACTCTTTCAAAGTTTCATTGTATTGTATCCTACTCATTGTATTCGTCAGATTAGGAATAATGTCCCGGCAGGATAGAACTTTTCAGGGGGCCCACATTTGGCCCACTGGGTTAGGCAATTGTGGTTAAGTGATTTGCCTAAGGCCACACAGTTTATAAGTGTTTGAGGCAAGATTTGAACCCAGGAACTGTCATCTCCAGGCCTTGTGCTCTATATACTGAGCCATCTAGAGATATTTTCTTGAAATGTAAGATAAGGAAAATATGAAGAATGAAATCAAATAGGAACTTTCCTGGCACACAGACCAAAATGGCCTCTGGAACCTGACATTTAGGACTCTTTCTCAATGAGTCAAGCCCTCTGAGTACCAGGCCTTTGTGAAGGATGCATTCTAAAGAAAATTTGGAGCCACTATAGATCTGAACATACTTCTCTATATTCATCATAGCCTCTTGGCTGGAAGACCTCTGTAAAGTAATTTAGTTCAAAGAATACCTGGTCACAAATACCCTTTATTGTACCCCTGACAATTAGTCCATTTGATGGAAGACCACTGGTGATGGGGAATTTACTCCCTATTAACACAGCACATTCCACTTTTGGACAGCTTTAATTGTTAGGAAGCTACACTGTATATTCATATGGATCTGTGATCTCATCAGTATGAGTTCTTACTCCAATGATGCAAGAAGTAAAAAATATGTCTGCCTAGAGAATACAAGTTGAACCCATGAGAGATGAAGAGATCATATAGAGAGGTAGGAAGAGAATAGAAAGGATGGCAGGAATGTTGAATTATGGCTGCATCTGAGCTGTTATGAAGGACAGAAATACCATCTCTTAATTGAGAAGGGGCATATGTAGCTGACTGTTAGAATTTGTCTTCTTAACTGGTGGGAAAGATCAAAATGTACTGATAAACCAAAATAATCAAACACCATCTTTCCTGTCATTGTCCTCTTCTTTCACCATGTCTGTAATTCCCTAAAGTTTCTTTCTTTCTTTCTTTTTCAGTCCTTTACGGGGCACAGAATTTGGTGACTGTTTACCTTCTGGCCTAATGTCATTTACAGCTTGGAAGTGGTCCAAGATAAAGATATCCTCTAAACACTTGAAATTAAGCACAGAAGGGCTATTTACTGCCTATGAGAAGTTGTCTTTATTGATTTCAAACTCTCTCCTGAAAAGAAAGTGCCCCTTTTGAAGATTTTAAATGCATTATTAGGAGACACAGAACACTACAGTTTCCACATAGTTAAAACTGATAGCCACCCTGAGATCAGTGGTGAGCTGCATGGAGGATATAAGCAGGCTATGATACATAACAAATAAAAAACTGTGGAAAGATATCATTACATAAATGTATGACAAATGAAATGAACTGAACATGTCTAAAGAGTAAGGGATAAATGAAAAGACAACCTATGTGCTCCTTGTAATCCCCTTGATATCAAGGCAAAATGAGGAAGGACTCCATCATGTCAGTGGGTCCCCAGTAGTGTACTTATGGGAAGACGTGGTCAAGCATGGGTAGATTTCAGTTTTTTACTGAAGGGAACATTCATGTCAATGAACCAACAGATCCACTTGAGAATTTAAGGCTATAATTTCTGTATGCAGATGATGCCCACATGCCCATATCCAGTCCTAAACTCTCTCCTGATATTCAATCACACATCTCCAATGACCTGTTGGATGTTTTATACTAATGATGATGAACCTTTTAGTGACCGAGTGCCCAAACTGAAACCCACATGCTGTATGTGAGCCCTACACCTTACCCCAGACAGGAGGGAGGAAGTGCTCCCATTGGGCTGCTGGGCAAAGGGGCGGATGATGTGTGAAATGTCCTCAGGAACATATGGAGACAGGGAAGGGAGCATCCTCCATTGGTGCAAGTGCCATAGGTTCACCAACATGGTTGTATAGGCATCTCATACTCATGTTGTATGATTCTTAGAAGGAAATGTATGTTTTATAATCTATAATCTTAAGTTTAAATTCTTTTGAGAATAATTTCAGGATAAGGATCTTGCCATTTCCCCAGAATCCAGACAATGATGGACCTGTTTGGTGAAGGCACCAAAAAGATGCCTAAAGACCCTTCACTGGACCATGGAGATCAAAATTGAACTTTGGGTGAAGTTGATTTGAACTATGGGGAGTTAAATGAGTTGAATGCAATTTGTTTTGAATGTACACTATCATGCCAATAGGGGACTGCCCCCAAATTGTTTTTTTGTCAATGCAGCTAGTTTTATCCATTTGTTTATCCATTTCTTTTATCCCCCAAATTCCTAAAATTTAGAAGTTGTATTTGTTTACAGATCCAGTGAAGAAAAAGGGCCAACCTTTTTTTTTTTTTTGCTGGATCTCAGGGGGAAATGTTTGTTTTGAATTCAGGGAAGTGCTATTTGGAAGTGTCTAGTAGACTCCCTATGGACACGTGGGGGCTTTGAGACTACATTACCCATGATTCCAATGGGTTTCTGGTCTTTGGGAGTGGGGACGTCAAAGGTCCCCACACAGGGGGCAGCTTAAATTCAGAGGAGGGCATAGAGGAGGTCTCTTGGTTTTGCTGAGTGGTTGGCTGGCGTATGAGAGGATCAAGATGGGCTCCTGCGGTAAATTTAAAAGTTAGTCGGGCGTGGTCATATATATTTTACCATATATATTTAATATGGCTATTAAAATATTAATTTCTCTTATACTATATGTCTTTATCATTTTTTATTTTAACAATGCCAAATATAGAACTAATTTTTTCCCCCACTGAATCCACCCTACCTTTCTAATTTCTTTATTTCTGTCAAAGTCCATACCATTCTTCCTGTTTTCCAGGTGTTCAATCTAGGAGTCATCTTTTTCTCTTCATTATCACTCCCCCCACCTTCAACTGATTGCTTGCCAAGTTATATTTATTCTGCCTCCTTGACATCTCTCACATTCATTTCCTACTTTCTTCTTATTCCACTACCACCCTGATTCAGACTCTCATTGCCTCTTGCCTTGACCATTGCAATAGCTTGCAAATTAGTTTCTCTACATTTAGACTCTTTCCTCACTCTTCTGTCTTTCACTCGGCTATTATAAAGCACAGGTCAAACATGCCTCTTTCTAACTGAAGAAATTTCAGTGAGTCCCTATTGTTTCCAAGATAAAAAACAAATTCCACTGGCATTTAAAGGTCTTTACAACCCGACTCCAACCTATCTTTTCACAATGATCACACATTTCTCCACTTTATACATTCCAACCACATTTGCATATTTTCTCAATGTAGCATTTCCATCTTCTGTTTCCAAGTCTTTGCATGGGCTATCTGTCATTCCTGAAAGGGAAACCCTATCTCCTTTTAAAGGTTAGCTCAAATATCACTTCATGCTCTGGACATTTACCGATTCCCCCAGATACTCTTCAAAATTACTTTGTATTTATTTTTTTGTGTATATATAATGTGTATATATTCCTGCCTATAGAATGTAAGCTCCTTGAGTCCAGAGACTGTTTTACTTTTGGCCAGAAGATTAATGATAACTTGGGGCACAGAATGAGACATTCATTTTTGGACATGGTCACTGTGGGCCTATTTTTTTTTTGCTCGACTGTGCATTTTTTTAAAAACAAAGGTTTTGTTTTGTTCCTTCTCAATATAGGGGTGGGAGGTAGGTTGGAGAAGAGGAAAAATGTTTTAGAAAAACTAATTAAAAAAAGAAGAGCACAGAGGGAATGTTGAAAAATTGGAACACTCATACACTGTTGGTAGAACTGTAGGTTGATATAACCATTTTGAAAAGCAATCTGGAACCATGCCTAAAAGGCCATAAAACTGTGATCTAGCAATACTATTACTAGATCTGTAACCCAAAGAGATTAAAACTAGGGGAAAAGGGTCTACTTGCACAAAAGTATTTATAGTAGCTCTTTTTGTGATGGCAAGAACTGGAAACTAATGATATGTACATCATTTGGGGAATGGCTGAACAAGTTGTGGTATATGGTTATAATGGGATTACCATTCTACCATAAGAAATGATTAACAAGATGATCACAAAAAAACTTGGAAAGATTTATATGAAGTGATATGAAGTGAAGTGAGCAAGACCAGGAGAAAATTGTACATAGTAACAGCAATAAAGTATGATATACAACCGCATGACTTAACTATTATCAGCAGTTCAAGGATCCAGGACAATTCCAAGGGGCTCATGATGAAAAAAGTTACCCACTGTTATAATAGGAACTGACAAAGTCTGAATACAGATTGAAGCATGCCATTCTTCACTCTATTTCCTCTGTGAATTTTTCTCTAGTATAAACAATATGTGTCTTCTTTCAAAATGTGATGAAAATGGAAGTATGTATTGTATATTAATACATGTATGGCTTATATCATATTACCTGCTATCTTGGGGAAGGGGGAGGAGTGTGAGGGAGGGAGAAAACATTGATTATTAAATATGAGAAAACAATTATCAAAATTGTACTGATGTAATCTGGGAAAAAATTTAAAAAAGAGGAGAACACTTTGAAAGATGAGAAAGTGTAAACTAATCTATGAATACATAAAGAGCAGTTGAAGGAACTGGTAACATTCAGTACAGAGAAAAGAAATCTTAGTAGAGATAGAGAGGAAAGGATGATCATTGTCTTTATGTATTTAAAGGACTGTTTTCTAGAAGAAGGATTAGACTTATATTGTTTGGCCTTAGAGGATGAAAACTTCTTCTTAGAGGAAAGATGGATATAAATTTGAAAAAGGAAAATTTAGGCTTAACTTTCATAAGGAAACTCTTTCTAACAATTAAGAGTTTTCCAAAAGTGGAATGGATCACCTTAGGAAGTAATGAGTTCCCTTTTCCTGGAGGCCCTAAAACAGAGGCTGTCTTACCTATTTTTAGATAATAGAAATGTAAGAATTTAAATTTAAGTTTTATGCTAAATATGAGAATTATAAAGTAATATTGTGGTCACCAATTTAAAAATATTACAACTTAAGTCAAAATGACTTTTAGCAGCTTTATTTACAAAGAAGTGAAAAGACTGAAAGTGGAAGAATGTAGACAAAGAGAAAGAAAGTATTGCCTAGCTACCAATACCCTAAGTTTAATCCTAATAAATCCAGACCACAAATGCAAATCCAAAAAAGCCAGTCTCACCAGAATCCAAAGTCCTAATTAGGAAGCTGAAAATCTAAAGAGCCAGGAGACACTGAAGAATCTGCCAAGAACCTTTAGTGTAATACGCTAAGACTGCCAAGAATCTCACCAGAACTTATGTTGAAGGGAGTGTCCCACCAAAGCGCCAACAAGCAGAGAGAGTCTCCTCACCAAAGAACCAAGGAAGGAATCACTCCACTCAACATCTCAAGCCAACACAGGATCCAGGGAAAAGTTCTCCTTCTCCAGTCCAGCTCACCAACACAGAGAGAATGCAACTGAAACCTTGAGCTGGCCTTTTAAAGCAGTTTTCTCAACATCACTTCCTGTTGCTCCCCCACTTTATGGGAACCAATCTCAGTCTTTCAATTTGCTTAGCACTGCCAAGGGGTGGGGGCAGTGACCTTTTGAGGTGTGAACTTACTCTAGTAAGTGACTTGGGAACTCTCTTACTTAATGTCAAGTAGGGGTACTTTAAGTTCTTGATTTTTTTAGCTAAAAATAGACAAGGGGAGAGTTAATTCTATCTTCACAGTAATAATATTGGAACATACATATATATAAGAATACATACATACATACATACATATATATGTATATATATACATACATATATATATATATATATATATATATGCTATGTGCCAAACACTGTACTAAGATCTTTTTAATTATTACCTCATTAGATCCTCATGATTCTGGGAATTAGGCTCTATTATTATCCTCATTTAATAGATGAAGTAACTGAAGGAGACAGACATTAAGTATGACACAGGAAGTATCTGAGTTTGTATTTGAATTTAGATCTTCCTGATTTCAGCCTTAGCACTCTTTCCACTGAGCTACCTACATGCCAGATATGTTGTAGAGGAGTTTCCTGTTGAGGTACAGGTTAAACTGGTGGAGTCTAAGTTGCTTGAGGACAGGAATGGGTTTTCATATTGTTATTTGTTTCTCTAGTGCTCAGAACTGTACTTTGCACGTGGAGGACATTTCAAAGCTCATTAAATGCTATTGATTGAGTGAGGTCTGAGCTCTCTTCTAATTCTGAAAATGTACACCTCTGTGATGATTTATTTTGTTGAATAAGACATTACCTTTGTGTTGATACCACTTGTTGTTCTGGGGCTCCAAAAGATTGCTAATTAGCCCTTGCCCTCACTAGTTAATTTTTAAATCTTAGGTCCGCAAGAGCTGAAAAGTAGACAATTGCAACATAAATTAAGTGTAACTCCAAATGACCCCTTGTGTCAGAGACTCTTAACAATATGAGCAGCTTGTTTTCTTCTATGAGTTTATCACATGTCTGTTGCCTCTTGGCAGGGGCAACATGGTGTGAAAAGAACACTGCTTTGTTGTCACAGATTTAAAGATGGACAGATCTCAGAAGCTCTTTAATCCAACTTGCACTCAACCAAGAATCACCAGCAAGTGGTCACCCAAGTTTCACTTGAAGAGCTCAGTTGAGGGAGAACCATTCACCTCCCAGAACAATTCCCTTTCTGGGAGTAACTTTTCCTGACATTGAGAATACATCTATCTACCTCTGCAATTTTCACCCATTGATCCTATTTTCTCCTGGGGAGGTCAAGCAGAACAAGGTCAGGGTATAGAATAGTAGTCTCCTTTGTCAGTATATTCCATGTTTTGAAGGATAGAATCATTCTTATTCCAGGTCAAGAATTTACTGGTTTTACTGCCTTGAGCAAATAGAGAACTTCAGTAGATGTCAAGATAACTGAAGCTCATTTATACATTCTAGACATTTTGGTCTTTTTTGAGATGCCTCATATAGATACTGGATTCCCCATGGTGTTATTTCATTGCCTGTTGCCCAGACCAGGAATGCTTTTCCTCCTCATCTCTACCTCTTGGGTATCTCTGGTTTCGAGGTATTTGGGTTAACAGAAAACTAGCTATTGCATTTTGGATGGCTCCCATCTTTGAACAGGCAGACCTTCCCTTTCTGAACTCCTCCCTTTAGACAATAGCTTCATTCTGCCTGTCATTCTATAATAGACATGGATTAAAGAATAATGGTAGGAGTTAACTTGCCTGAAGCTTCCTCCCACTTAACCAGTCTTTCTTCTAGAACAACACTTTTGACTTTATTTTTTCCAGAGGGAGTAATGAGGTCTGGTTTCATATGGTTTGTTTCCTCACTTGGGAAATTTATAGAAATATAAAAAGCAAATAAGATTCTCCTTCATATCCAGGAACATCCAGTTGTGATAGAATCTACATAATTTAGACAGGAGACTTGTGGTCTATCTCACTTTTGTCTACAGACTAGGACAAGATCCATTCCTCTCTTTTGCGCTTTCCTATTTACAAATAATGGAGCGAACACATAGATCATAAGCAGCTGTGACTGAACACTTTTATAATCAGCAAATTCAAAAGCAATTAAACAGAAATTATAAATGGAACTTTAAAGGACAGAGATAAGCTTTAGAACAGCAACATATTCTCCCTGGGAGTGGGGGAAAAGAGAGAAACTGAGAAGGGGGAAAGTAACCATAATTCGTCTTGGCAGATTTAAGCAGTCGAGCTTCTCTGGTCTTAGCACTAGGTGGCATCCCAATGACTTCAGCCATAGACTGTATGAGTGGCAGAAGACTCTCCCAACATCTCATTCATTTCACTGAAATCACCCTCCTTAATTCTCTTTTCACCCTTGTGTCCTGGTCATGTCCTTTCTCTCCTGAGAGCCTCATAATATCTTCTATGGTGGGGAGAAAGTGACACTGTTCCTTTAAGACATGACCCTTCTTTACTCAATGGATCTTGACATGCTGAAAAATTCCATTCTATCAACAGAACTTTATTTCTCAGTGTGCAATACTTAGTATCAGAGAGGTACTAGGTTGCATATCTATGTGCATGTTGTCTCTCCACACTACTTACTTCCCAGCTCTGGTCCCCAGTGGTCCCCTCTTTAAGGACAGGGAGGGATAGTTTCAGTTTTGTCATTATATCCTAGAGCCATGTTGACAAACTTATGGCACATGTGCTGGAGCATGCTGGAGGTGGATACTTCCTTCCCTCTCTCCATGTATGTTTGAGGAAAATTTCTTACGTGACCTGCTCCTCTGCCCAATAACCCAATGAGAGCACTTCTTCCCTCCTCTGTCTGAGGTAAGGTGGGGGGCTCACATGCAGTGTGAGGGTTGGACATTCAGTCTCTAAAAGGTTTTCCATCACTGTCCTAGAGTCTAGCACAGTGCCTGGTATATAATAGTTAATGATGCTTGTCAATTGATCAATTTTGGTGGGAGTGTGTGTGTGTGTGTGTGTGTGTGTGTGTGTGTGTGTGTGTGTACTGCTCTGGTATGACCTACAGATAATGTAAATTCACATTTATATAGTGCCTTAACGTTTGCAAATTGCTTTACTTACCATGGATCTGAGAGGTAAGTAGTGTCAATATTATTACTCCCATCTTGCAGATAAAGGATTTGAGGTTAAGTGGCTTGGCCATGATTATGAAGCTAGTAAATGTTGGAGGTGATCTAAGGTGCCTGACTCCATGTCTCTAGAATTCTCCTCCACCATAACATAAAATCTTGGCAAACAATTGGGCTAGTCTTTGTGTGGAGCTCAGGAAATAATTCTAAGCATGGGGTCAGGGGACTTGGGACTCTGCCACTTGTATGATCTTCACTCTGGTTCTCTGTTTCAACATCTGTCAAATGAAGGCGTTAGACTAGATTACCTCTGGATTTTAATCCAGAAGTTTACATTTAAGTCTCTTCTGGATTTAAAATTCAGAGATCTTAAGGATGAACCAGCCATCTTCAGCATATGCCAGAATTTCCTGAAAGGTTAAACAGTCTTGCCTCAGGTCCTTTTATTCCTTTTACCTTAACAAGTCTTCCTTGATATTAGATCTTTTAAGCATCTCTTTCCCTGAGGTGGGTAGGTACTTTGGTATCTGATTAATGCCTGGGATGACCAATGCAAAAGTTCTTTTTTTTTAAACCTTTACTTTTCATCTTAGAAATCATTACTGTGTATTGTTTCCAAGGTAGACAGGTGTTAAGAACTAGGCAATGGGGGTTAAGTGACTTGCCCAGAATCACACAAATGACTGAGGCCAGATTCAAATCCAGGATCTCCCATCTCTAGATCTGGCTCTCAATCCACTGAGGCACCCAGCTGCCCTCCAGTACAACAGTGCTAATGGAGGTACTTTTATAATGCTTCTTGAAGGCAAGCCTGAATCACTCTTATCATTGCTTCCCCAGAACCTGGCTCAGTGCTTGGCATATAGAAGGCATTCAAAAGCTTATTTACTGATCAATGGATAAAATGTTTCACAGACTTATTCATGACCAGAGCCTGGAAACATGGAACTCTGCTTCAGAGCTTTCCTCTTTCCCATTTCTACCAGGGTGCATCTCCCTAGGCCAAGGGATGGAATGGTGGGAGCAAGGGCTGAACCAAGAAAGCATTAAGCTCCTCTACACCTTGAATTAGTAAGTGAAGCCTTGTCCTTCCTCTTACATATTCGGGCTCTTAGGAACTGTCAGGAAATGATGCATGGGGCAGGGATCCTGCCTCCTTTGAAGGCTACTGGGGATTCTACTTCAAGTTGGCTGCAGAGTCATCATGGAACATATTAGGGATAGAGCTCCTGGCCATTCAGGCTGAGTCAGGATCTTCTGACAGCAGACTGGGTTTAATTTCATCAATATGAGAAATAGTGAGTTGCTGTGGAAACAGCACCTCATTTGGAGTCAGAGAACTTGGGTTCAAATTCTGGCTCTGTGTAATGGGTAAATTAAACACTGAGGTTTAGAGAAGGGCAGAAAGGAGGAATGATTGGGTGAAGAGGGATAACTAACTGAGACAAACACAAATGGGAATCACACCCACACCCACAAACACAGGACTTAGGAAATAAGTGATGACAGTGGAGACCAACTGTTACTTCAGACCTACCCAGCGAGGGATTACCTATTAACCTATAGTGAGCCCTCTGGATTGTGAAGAAGGAACAAAAGGAAGTTAAAAACACTATTTAATAATGAATTTAAGGGTAAGAGATGTAGGGAGAGGTCACCCTAAAACTAGGTATCTAAGGACAAAACTCAGGGACTGTGAGATGGGTCAAGATCTACTCTATACTAGCACAAGCTGTCAGCTTGGCTGACTGAAAGGGAAATGAATGTCTCACAACTGGGTCCACTTTTGTTCTAGGGATGATTATAGATTTCAGGAACACAGGTCCACAGAAAATAACCCCACAAAGGTGAAGACAAGGAGCTTGAATCAGCCTGGGATGTCCACCACTCAAGTCTGATCCTCTTGCTCAACTTTAATTTCCCATAAGTAGCTGTTTTCTTCTGGGAGACAAATCCACTCTCCTGGGCTCTCCACTAGAGACAGTTCACTAGCATCCAACTGCTTTCAGCCATAACAGAGTCTCTCTCAGGAAAAAGACTTCCTTCCTTGCCACTATTCCATCATTGGAACCTTTAGGTCTTATCTGACGGCCTTATTTATTTATTTACATTAAATGTCTAAAATCTTAATTTATAAATTTGCCTACAACATCTGTTACTTATTATCTATATGACCTTGGGTAAGTTATTTCCCTTTTCTGCATCATAGTTTTTTCCTTTGTAAAGAAGAGGGTTGGATTAGATGATCTTGAAAGTTCTTGCTAGCTTTAATATTCTATGATTCTTTCTTCTCCTTCACTTGAGAGGAAGAGGTAGCCAATTTGAAGTATAATAATAATAACGATAATAATAATAATAATAATAAAATCCTACAAACACCTGCCTAGCAATACCACTGGAAGATATTTTGAAATATATTATTAATGATTATTATTCAATATGTTGCTAATATATTGAAATATATTAGTAGTAAGACTACTACTGCTACTGCTACTTTGACCTCACCTTTATATATCACTTGAAGGTTTTCAAAGCATTTTATTTATTTCTATTGATCTATACTTATTATACACACACACATATATATATGTATGTATATATACATATACACACATATGTTTATGTGTGTGTGTGTGTGTGTGTGTGTGTATTTATTCTTACAACCACCCTGGAAGGCAGATTCAAATCCTGATTCTTCCTCTTACTCCTTCTGCTAGGCAAGCCACTAAATCTCCTTAGGGCTCAGTTTTCTCATCTTTAAAATGAGGCAGTTGGACTATGGAGCCTCTGAGGTCTTTTCCTACTCTTAAGTCTATATTCCTTTCTCTAGTCTAGATCATGAGCTAGCACCCCTCTTCTACAACAGCCCTGATAAATGGCTATCCCATTTTCTTGTTGAAGTATCCAGTTATAGGAAACTCACTACCTCCGTTGTGACTCAGCACCCAGAATTTTTCCCAGGGCCCAGAAAAAGATAGAGAAGAAAGTCTTCCCATACTTCATAGAGAAGGCTATTTGAAGCTGCTTATTACTCACATAGCAGGAAAAGGAACACTTTGGGAATCAGTGCCCAAGATTTTAAAACACCTAAGATTCCATGTGCCTGAGGGAAAGAACCTTAAAGTTCAGAGAGGTTCTGGATTGGCATTCAAATTAATTAAAAAAATGTTACAATTGAAGTCCAAAGTCAGTTATGTTTGTAGTTGCCTTTAAAGTGCTTTAAAATTGAGTTATTTTAAAAAGAGGAATGATGAGGGAACACATGGGTTAACAGAAAAAAACCCAAACAGTTTAAGTGGCCTTTTTATTTCCCCCTCATGACTGGTGGCTTGATGCCTCATTTTAGTACTGGGTAATCTTGGGAGCCTAAACCGAGCCCTTGACATGCCATTAGTGGGAAAGGCAAACCTTGGCGGCATGTCAGCTTGTGTGG
Source organism: Gracilinanus agilis (assembly GCF_016433145.1). Classification (NCBI taxonomy): domain Eukaryota; kingdom Metazoa; phylum Chordata; class Mammalia; order Didelphimorphia; family Didelphidae; genus Gracilinanus; species Gracilinanus agilis. Next base: position 176,943,870 of record NC_058131.1, on the reverse strand, counting down.
GCGCAGAATGAAAACCCCTAGGATCCAGGAGCTATCTCTGAGAATTAATGGACTGCTTCCCTCTAGTCCGTTCAGATACTCCAGCTCATTTCATGCAAGATAAATTACAGGACCTTGTCACCCTGGCTTTCCAAAGAGGATGCTTTTATGATTCATGGTATACACCCCCTGGGAGACAGGGGCCTAGAAAGGGTCTGCCTCCCTGACTGATGACTGGTGGCCCACTGACCTCCCGGCAAGGCTGTTTTGCTCAAGCCTCTAGAAAGAGAGGCATTCCAGTGAGAGCCACTGCCCTCAGGCCTGACCTGGAGAAAGGCTTGGGGCTGGCCATATTTGGGTTAATCACAAGGCCACTCAGTATTCAGTTGGCCCAACAGGAATTCAGGCAACTATTGACTACCCTGTAATTTTTATGGTGATGATGATTTTTTTTTTTAGCTGGGGGAAGGAGCAGATAGTAGCTGACAATCAGACTCTGCTTCTGGCCCCGCCTCTAGCTCTGTCTCCGGTAAAGTCATCAGGTCCCTGGAATGCAGGTACCACAGGATGAGGTCACATTCTCAGGATGACAAGGGCATGTTACCTTCACTCTGAACAGGGAAAGCTTTGGAGAGATGGAGAAGTGAGGATCCCAGAAAAGTATGGTAGAATGGCTGAAGCCCTTTATTTGGAGGAGAAACTAGATCTGTCACTTATTAAAGTGTATGACCTTAAGAAAATTACTTTACCTTCTTTAAGCCTCAATATCTTCACCTATGAAATGGGAACCATAGCATTGTGTAGATGGATCAAATCAGAAAATGTCTTTAAAGTTTGAAAACCTTATGTGTAAGATCTTGCTTCTTAGAGCTATCCCTTGTTATGATTAAAATTATCACAAGAGACTGATTTTTGGGGAAGAATATCAGTTTATTGATTATATTAGGTTTATTGGTTAGGCCAACATCATAACCTATAAAGTGATCTTAAGTCTCAATGGCTCTCTTACAACTGAGGGTGAGCTGAGCTGGGCCAGGCAGTCTAATGAACAGATTTTTTAGGAGCTTGTGATTCAGCTCTTCCCTTGACCATCCCAAGACATCTTTAAATGGTGATAGCTAATTAAGTGGTGGTCCATCAACCTATTTACCTTTCCCCATTGCTACTGGTGACCCTACTCCCCTTCATCTATTAACCAAATTCTATTAAAAAGGAAGACATTCTTTGTGAATGCCAAGCACAAAGAAAATGCAAAAAAGTTGTAGACTAGATAGTGTCTCTGACCCAGATCCTAGACACAGGAATACATAGTAATTCTCGCTAATATATAGGAATTAATATGGCATATGAAAAATAAATTCTCCTATTCCTTAGCCTAGGAACAGTGAAGTGGGAGTGACTTGCTCTACTTTTACTGAGAGCGAAAGAATAGAAAGAGAATATGTTTTTTCAGTGTATAGGGGAAGTGGCCAAAGGATTAAGGCCATATTTTACTCAGAGTTAGGCTTTAAGAGTAGTCCCAGCCAGATCATGGATTTGGAGTTAAAAGTTTGAATCCTACCTCTGCTACCAAGTAGCTATGTAGTCTTGGACTCTTCATTTGTAAAATAGGATGTTAGACAAACTTCTAATTAGATCTGAGGAGCTGTGCTTCTAAGTAAACCAGGTAATAACTTGCATTTCTAAAGCATTTCATAGCTTACCACATATTTTCCTCACTATGGACCTGTAAGGTATTAGTTTTTCCATTTTAAATATGAGGAAACTGAGGCTCTGTGGCAAGATTTGAATCTAGGTCTTCTCATGTTAACTTCACTATTCTTTCCACTACAGCACAAATAAAATGACCAAGGACATGATAAAGGACAGTCTACATGTGAATCTAGCTCCCTTCTCCATGGTCTGTGAGCTTTGCCAGTAATAAGATGAGTACAGTCAACAGGTCCCAGTCTTCCCAGATAATGCCTGGTCCCTTGCTCTTGACCCTGTTGCATCATAAGGCCTCAGGGAAATTAAAAGTAGCCCCTGATAGGGAAAATTGGGGAATTACTGTACTGTAGGAAAGAAGGTCTTAATAGTTTGTCTCTCCTTGAATTCATAGAGGTTGGAGAGGGAAGAGAGGGAGAAGAGAACACGTGATTACTTGAAATATATCATCTCATCTCATCATCACAACAACCTTATGAGGTAGATGCCATTATTATCTCCATTTTGCAGATGATGAAATTAAGGGAGATAACAGGTTAAGTAACTTTACCCAGTGTCTCAAAACTGATAAGTATATGGGGCTGGTTTTGAACTCAGGTGTTCTTGATTCCAGGACTAGTGCCCAGCAGACAGACATCAACTTCACTACTTAGACGCCTAGAGTAAAAAACCTAGGAAATTAGATTCCATTTGGGACTATATTCTCTCTTCTCTCTCTCTCTCTCTCTCTCTCTCTCTCTCTCTCTC
>NC_058131.1:176907553-176941037 GCF_016433145.1 Gracilinanus agilis | reverse complement strand
TCTGTCTCTCTGTCTCTCTCTGTCTCTCTCTCTCTCTCTGTCTCTCTGTCTCTGTCTCTGTCTCTCTCTCTGTCTCTGTCTCTGTCTCTGTCTCTCTCTCTGTCTCTCTCTCTTTCCCATCTCTTTCTTTCTCTAAATCTTTCCCTCTCCCTTCATCTCTTTCTTTCTTGCTTCCTTTCTCTCTCTTTCTTGTTCTGTCTTACTGTCTCCCTTTCTTCCCTCTCTCTCTTTCCTTCCTTCTCTCTCTTTTTTTCTTTCTTTTTCTGACTTTCTTATTCTGACTTTCTCTGTCTTTCTTCCTTCACTCCATTTCCCTTTCTATCTCTGTATCCCCCTCTCCTTTTCCCACCCCCTCCCTTTATCCTCCTACCCTTTCTTCCCTTCCTTCCCTGCTCCTCCTATTTTCAGATGATATCAAGCTGAGAAGGACAACTCACAATTGGAGGACAAAGTTAGGTTCCAAAAAGATCTCTGTAAAATGATGTGATGAACATACTGATATGAAATGTAATTGGGATGACTTAAAAGTCCTAACTTTTGGTTCAAAACTGCAGAATTGGCAGGGTTGGTGGATAGTAGAAGTAGGAATATTTTGGGTGAAAAAAATCTAGGGATTTTAATGGACTGCCAGCTCAACTGAGTCAAAAGTATATGGCTACCAAAATAAAACATACATAACTAAACGAACAACTAATGAGATCCAAGTCTATGTAAAGACTAGGAAAGTTATAGTCTCTCTATCCTCTGCCCACATTAGAGCACATCTTGCTTCAGTTCTGGGCTCCACATTTTAGGAAGGCCATTGGCAAACTAGAGCATCTGCAGAGAAGGGTGACAAGGGTGGAGACTGAAGACTATCTTGTAGGGATTCACTTGAAAGAATTGGGAATATTCAACCTGGAAAAGAGAATACTGGGGTGGGTGGTGTCTACAACATTCAAGCATTCATAGGTCTGTGATATGGAAGAAGGATAGTCTTGTTCAGCTTGGCTCTTGAGGTTCAAATTAGGAGCCAGGAGAGGAAGTTGCAGAGATGGAGATTTAGAAAAAATTCCTTAACAATTTGAGCTGTCCAGAAATGTAAAGGGCTGCTTTCTGAGATAGTGGTTTCTCTCTCTTTGCTGGTTTTCTAGCAGCAGCTGGACAATCACTTCCTAGGAGTGATATAAAGAGGATAATTGCCCTGTAATGGGTTGGACTAGGTGACCCTAAGGTCCTTTTCTTCTCTGAGATTTTGTGAATTGAATTTAGCTTCCATTGGCAGGAAGAAAAACACCAGAGCAGCAATTATTTTTATCCACTATGCTGCCCAACACTGGAAAGTGGTAGTCCCTCCGTGTTCATCATTAAGAGGGCTTTACCCCTTAAAGCTTACCCCTTTGCTCTGTACCTCTGTCACCCAAAGGCATGTTTCCCTCCCCACTTTGGGCCACTTAATTACATTCTCTCTTCTTCAGGAGGAAAGCTGACATGTAATTATTCTCATGATTAACACTCTTGTGCAGCTAATTGTAATTATACCTTATAATCACAGTTATGATCGTCAATTACTCATTCCTACCTCATTTAAATGTTTTTCTTTATCCGAGTTTCACAAAGTTGTCTGGAGCTAATGTGCCTCCACCCTCACACACACACACACACACACACACACACACACACACACACACACACACACACTTATAAACTTCCCAAATATGCTTCATAATACTGCCAAAGTCTTCTCAGAGGTGGTTCACTGCCATGCTTAGGGGATGGGGCTCTTTCCACCTTGATTCCCCTTTCCTGTTGACCTGGGGCTTAACATAACTTTCGTGTATTGCTTTTTTGCCTCCTTCAATGCCTTTGTTGGTATTTTTCTCTGTCCTTGTCAGTCACCTTCTTGCCTAGAAGGTCCTTTCCCAACCCATTGTCTACCTCTTCCATGAATGAATGAAAAGCACCTAAGTATTTATTGTGTGCTAGGTACTATGTGAAGTGATGGAGACTACAAAAACAGAGGAGAGACAGATCTTGGGCTCAAGGGACCCCATTCTAATAGGGGAGACCATAATTTCAAAGAGTTGTAGCTAGAAAGGGGTATGTTGGTCTTGGAAGTCACTAGGAGGGTGAATAGAACCATGGGGCAGTTGAGCAACAAGCCTTTAGTAATCTCGATTTGATTACTCTTCCCTGAGCTTGAGATGGAAAGGAGTGAGAGTTAGGAAGCAGAAGTGTTATAGCAGATATTAAAAAAGATGTCTGGGGTGAAGTCTGGTAGGGTCTAGGATAGATAAAGCAGGTTTCTCACCAATTTGATTAGAGTTCCAAAGTTGGGTGGAACTTCACCAGGGCCTAATCTTTGGAGTTCTCCTTTAGAGAGTGAAGAAGCATCAGAAAGATGATGAGAAGTCTGGAGAGGTGAAAGAAGCCTTCTCTGGCTGCTCAATCTAATTCTTTCTTTAAACTCAAATTGCATTTATTATCTGCCCTAGGCAGTATGATGTAGTGAGATCACTGTTTCTGGAATCCCAGGGTCATGGGATCATAGATTTAGAGTTGGAAGGGAACTTAGAGGTTATAGAGTCTAACTCCCTCATTTTGAGGACAAGTTTCATAGAGATTAAATAATTTGTCCAGGGTCACACAGCTAGTCGGCGACTGAAACAGGGTTAAAATTCATAACTTCCAGACTTTAGTCCAGTAATTTTTTCCCACAGTAACGTATTGCTTTTGTTTAAATCTCTATTCAACAACTTTAGATAGTGACTTCAGTCTAATGACTATTTTCTACAGGTATTAGTTTCCTCATCTATACAATTAGAGGTTTAGATTAAGTATATTTCTTTCAGTCACATATTCTATAATCTGGCAAATCATCTATTTCACTGAATCAGAGAATCAAAAAGTTGGGAGGTACCTCTAATGAGTGCAATGTTGGTAAATGTTTAACAATCAGCTTCTCTGAAAAAAAAAAGATGTATATATATGACACACTTTTACGTTTAATCTGCATTATTATTTTCTTTATTGCTTTCTTATATCTAGACAAACAACAAAACAATAAATTAAACTCTGATAAATAGCATTTGGCAATTTTTGAGATATAAATGCTCACACTGAAGATTTTATAATTGGCCCTTCCTAGCTTATAGGAACCAGCTCCAGTACTATGTTACTTTTTTTTTTTTTTAAACCCTTACCTTCCGTCTTGGAGTCAATACTGTGTATGGGCTCCAAGGCAGAAGAGTGGTAAGGGTAGGCAATGGGGGTCAAGTGACTTGCCCAGGGTCACACAGCTGGGAAGTGTCTGAGGCCAGATTTGAACCTAGGACCTCCTGTCTCTAGGCTTGGCTCTCAATCCACTGAGCTACCCAGCTGCCCCCACTATGTTACTTTTTAACCATTTTATCCAACCTGTACCTGACCAAGAGACCACCTTGAACAACAGAATGGGTGTTTAACCTCTGAATGCCTTTAACAAAGGGGAAACCATTACTTTTCAATGTAGACCATTTCATTTTTGAAAGCGCAAACTGTTAGGAAGTTTTTCCCTATATCAAGCCTAAAGTTGTCTCTGCAGCTTCACCAGGAGGAATCCAGTCCATCTTACACGACTACTTTTCAAATACTTGAAGACAGTTATGATCTCCTAGGATAGCTAGTTGGTATAGTAATTAGTTCTGGGCCTGGATTCAGGATAGACCCAAGCTCAAATTCAGTCTCACACATTTTCTTTATGACCCTGGGCAAGTCCCTAAACTCAGTTTAGGTCTCAGTTTCCTTAACTGTAAAATGGGGATAATAATAGCACCTATCTCTCAGGGCTATTTTGAAGATTAAATGACATAATATTTGTGAAGTGACTAGCACAAAGAAGGGGTTTTACAAATGCTTATTCCCTTCTCCCTTCTTTTCTTTAGACTAGTTTCTTCAGCTGTTCCTCATATGGCATGGTTTCTACTCCGTTTTATGGAAATGCAACAGCTTATCTATGTCTTTTTTGAACCCAGGACTCCAGATATTTTCTTACCTATTTGCCATTGTTGGTATTTTCCTTTGACCTTCTCTTTATTCTCTTCCTGCCTGTCCATTTCCCAAAGCTTTCTGCCTAGAGTTTTTATCTATCATTCAATGACCAGCTCATAGTCTATTTCCTCTATGAAGTAATAAAAAAACCTGTTGTTGTTCACTTATTTCGGTCATATCTGACTCTTTCTGACCCCATTTGGAGTTTTCATGGTAAAGATATTGGAGTGGTTTGTCATTTTCTTCTCCAGTTCATTTTACAAATGTGGAAACTTAGATCAACAGGGTTAAGTGACTTGCCCAGGTTCACACAGTTAGACTATCTGAGGCTGGATTTGAACTCAGATCTTCTTGACTTCAGGTTTGGCAGTCTATTCACTGTGCCACCTAGCTTCAAAAAAGAAAAAAAAAGTATTTAGTATGTGACTATCAAGTCCCAGGTACTGTGCTGAGTACTGAGGACAGAAATGCAAATCTGAAGCAGTTTCTGATCTCAAGGGGTAATACAACATATATAGGGGACTGGTTGCTGGAGAAAGATCTTTTGATCTGGGAAATCAGAGGGATGGTGAGACCAGCCTTAAGAGACCCTTCTCATAATAAAACAAAGGATACTGTTAATCTTTTGGCTGCATGTAACACTGGTGAATCCTAGTAAGCTTTCAGTCTAAAAAACTTTGCAGATCTTTTTCATAGGAACTGTGGTCTAGCTGTGTCTCTCTAGCCTGTACTTGAACTGAAGTGTATAATTTTACGTTTGTCCCTATTAAATTTGCCCCCATCAAACTTAATCTTGTCTGATTCAGCCAATTATTTTGTCCTGTTAAGGTCTTTTTGGATCTGGATGCTGCCATCTAATAATATGCTAACTCTTTCTGCAAGTTTTGTGTCATTTTCAAATCTGAGTCATGCTATTCACCCAAATGATTGAAAAAAAAGTTGAAAAGCACAGAGCTAAAGACAGACAGGTGGGGGTACTCCACAGGAGACCCCCCTTCAAGTTAACATCAGCTTCATTAATGACTACTTTTTGGCTCTGCCCCACAAACCAGTTCTAGTTTTAAATCCACCAAACTGTTAGTCAATGAATCAGTTAGTCAGTTGGCAAGCTCTTACAAGGTATGTGATAGGTAGTGTGTTAACTGATAGTGATAAAAAGGAGGGGGAAAATACTTTCTTCTTTCAAGGAGTTCACATTCTAATAAAATGGAAAAGATACATAAAAGATACCTCCACTATATTTCTGTCTTTTCCTTGTCAACTAGGATAGCCTTTGCCAAATGCCTTCCTAAAATTTTCGTGACTGTTAGTAATTTTCACTCGTGTCTGACTCTTTGTGACCCCTTTGGAGTTTTCTTGGCAAAGATCCTGGAATGATTTGCCATTTCCTTCTCCAGTTCATTTTATAGAAGAGGAAAGTGAGTCAAATTGGGGTAAGTGACTTGCCTAGAGTCACTAGGGTTAGTAAGTGTCTGAGACCAGATTTGAACTCAGGTTTTCCTGACTCCAGCCTTGGTACTCTATCCACTGTACCATCTAGCTGCCCCAGAGTTTTCATTACTCTACCAAAAAAGGAAATTAGGTTAAACTAGCATAATATATTCTTGATGATTTAGTGTTAATTTTTATGAACTGTTTTCCTTTCTAAGTGTTCACAAATTATTCTCTTTTATTTTATTCTTTTACTTTTAATTTATTTTAACATATTTTTGCTGATCTTCTGTCCTTTCACCACCTAGTTTTCCTCTTGTGTACCTCCTCCCTCTCAGAGTCATACCTTATAACAAATTTTTTAAATTAAATTAAATTTAAAAAAAAAAAACACCCTGTATTAGCTTCAAGGCAGAAGAGTGGCAAGGCTAGGCAATGGGGGTCAAGTGACTTGCCCAGGGTCACACAGCTATTATCTGAGGCCAGATTTGAACCTAGGACCTCCAGTCTCTAGGCTTGGCTCTCAATTCACTGAGCTACCTAGCTGCCCCCCCCCCCCAATTTTTTAAAAAGGAGGATAAAAGAAGAAAAGTCAGCACAATTGATCAATATATAGAACAAATACGACATTATTTACAATGTTCCTCATCCATGGAAACTATTTTCTTTATAATGGGTTCTAGGATTTTGTGGCAATTAACAGTCAAGCTCATGTGTAGTTTACAGATTTCATTCTGATCCTTTAACATTTGTACTTCTCCAGTTCTGTGGCATCCCAGCCATTTCCCAAGGTCTTTCAGAGATCACAGACAGTGATTCAGAAATCCTATTTGTCAATTCTTGGAGAACCATAAGGTATATTTTATTTAGGCTTAGTGGGCTGAATTCATGAAGGGAGTTAGTTGCTTTCTCATTCACTCTTTGGCTATCTTGGGTTTCTAGTTCTCTGATAACCTTTACTACAGGTTTTCCAACTGTTCTTCTTTCTCTATATTCATGCACTTTGTATATTTATTTAAAAATGCTTACCTTCCATTTTAGAATTAATATTTTGTTTTGGTTCTAAGGTAGAGGAATAGTAAGGGCTAGGCAATTAGGATTAAATGACTTGCCCAGGGTCACCCACTTAGGAAGTGTCTGAGGTCAGATTTGAACCCAGGATCTCCCATTTCTAGGCCTGGCTCAATCTACTGAGCCATGCAACTGCCCCCTGCCATTTACATTAGCTGTGACATTTTCCAACTTAAGTTGCTGAGACATAGCGCTAAAGCATGATCGGCCAACCAAGGTCCAGCACATTTATTTAATATTTATCTGCCTTATGTAGGAGTCCGATACTCTGAAGAATCTGATTTAGTGTGAAAAGTGGCAAAATTTTTTGACAAGCTGTCAAAAACATGTTTAGATCAGTCTGAATATTCTTCCTCCTTAACCTCCCTTTCTCCCCTGTCTACGGTGGGTTATTTAATGAGAGGTGGATTCAATGGACAGGTTGAAGCAAGCCTTGCAAAGATAGACCTGAGCGGAGGCAAAAAGAGATATTGATTGATGGAGGAGGATCATCTCATTGACTCTATAGGCCTCTCAGAGCAGAAGACCTCACCTGAGGAAAGACCCAGGAGGACACTTTTTAATATCTCCCTTCTCTGCCACTGGTTCAACTTGTCCATTAGAGGTGTGCTAGAAACACCAAGCTTGCTGTAACCCTTTGAATGAAGGGGGGATCTAACTGGCTGGGTAAATTGTAGATGACCCCTAAGAGTGGGACAACATTTTCTCATCTGAACACAGATGATAGTGAAAAAGTCATTATGGTTTAATAAGACTTATTCACATTTTATCTAAGGCCCAGGAGTGAGTTTGAATGGGCATCTTATCATTTTACCTGGAGTGAGGTAGAGTAAATTCAATTATCTCACCCTACTCCCTCCCATACTGTCCTCAGGGTGAACCCCTAGCTCAGTTTTTTTCAGCTAGCCAGGGCTAAGGTCCCTTAGTTTATCTGGGCCTATGATCCACCCAGTCATTGTTAGCTAGAGATTTTATAGCATGGAACAATAGAGGCAGGAAGTCCTATAGTCTCCTCAGGGTCTAGGAGCCTTCAAAATCCTTGGGGTTAAGTGACTTCTCCTGGGTCACACAGCTAGGAGGTATCAGAGGTTAAATTTGAACCCAGGATCTCCTATATTCAGGCCTGGCTTACTATCCACTGAGCTACCGAGTTGTTTTGAGGGCTACTCTTGATAGAGATAAATAAGAAAGTGCTTTCCAACTTTGGAAAAGCCTTTCCAGTCTTGTGGTTAAAGGCAACTCCTCAATGGAGACTGCAACCTCCAAGGTCATAATCAGGGTTTAATTAATGTAGAATCTGATGGAGAAAGAGGAAAGTCTGGCTTCTGAGATCATTCACAAGCCAATGATTTATTTTCTTTGTAAAATGAAATATATAGAAAGAAATTATGCCATGATGGACAGTGAATTGTTACTGATGAAAATAGTCTTAGTAATGAGATGCTATATATCTTCTAGGTCAGTGATGGTGAGCCTAATGGCACATGTGCCAAAAAGGTCACACAGAACCTGCCAGAGTTTGTTACTAGAAAGTCAGAGGGACTTGGGGTAGAACCGTTCTCCTCCCCCTCTCCATGGTCCTGATGACAAATCTCACTTCACCTGCCCTAGTGCCAAGCACCCCAATGGGAACTATGCAAAAGAAAATACATTTAGAGTAGTGCAAAGAGAGAGAGCAACAGAGAGCAAGAAGACAGAAAAGAAGGTAGAGATATAGGTAGGGAGAGACAGAGACAAAGGGAGGAGAGAGAGGGAGAGAGAGAGGACAATTTAGAAAGCTATTAATGAGGGTACTTGAATCCAGGTTCTGATGGCAAGTGTTTATCTGGGAAACTTTTTCTATGGTACAAGTGTCTCTTCTGCATTGCATATCCCCCATTTATCTGGAAAACCCCAAGTTTTTGGCCCTTTTTTTGTACCAGAGAAGAAGTTTGAATTTTTTTCTTTTTTCTTTTATGGGGTAATTATAGTACCTTATTGTGTGCATAGAACTATAGTTTTTTTTTACTATAAATTTAATTTTAAGAAAAAATTGGGTAGCTGTTCATTTATGTTATTAAACAGTAAAGTACATACTATACAGGTAATATTATACACAACAGTATGTACATTTTATGCATTTATGTTACTAAACTTTTAGATATCCCTATGTTTCTAGCCTTTGTGTGTTGTCTGCTGACTTTTATGCTCTTTTTGAAAACTTTAAATTTTACTTATTTTAACTTAAAAAAAGAAATTCTCTCTATTTATGATATTAAAAGATAAAACATGCTGATATTACACAATACTATCCATATGTTTTATGCATTTCTCAGTTTCTAAACTTTTTCTTCGTCATCTTTTGGCCTTTGCATATTGTCTGTGCCATCCCACAATTCTCCAAAATTCCCATTTGATTTTTTATTCTGGTCTACAATATATTGAAATGGTGATGAGGAAAGTTGCATTGTGATAGGGATACCTGTATTTCTAAGCTAGAGTTTTGTAGTGTGGATCAGAGCAGAGTAGCTCTGATCTGGTTGTTGTTGATTGACTCCATCCCTCTAAGAATGAAGAGTGAATGGCTGAATGGGAGTTATAGAGGAGCAAGGAAGGCATCTCTGACTTAGAATGATTCAGAGTCAGAGTGATTCAGTGGTGAAGGATCTCCATGAGTGTGCACAATCCATGAGAGTATACAAGGTACCTTCTCTTCTGTGTCAGCCCTTGTGTACCCTCATGGATTACTTTGGCTAGAGGCATCAGTTTGGCTAAGAGGGAAAATGTTCACCACAACAAGCTGGCCATCCAGTGAGAATTTTTTTTTAATTTGAAAACTTTTAATTAATTAATTAATTAATCAATTAATTAATTATATTTTCCCATGATTCATGTTCTTTCCCTCCCTTCCTCTCACCCCACTCCCATAGCCAATGAGCAAATTCCAGCGAGAATTTTTTAAAAAACCACAACACACATTTATAGCCATCATAGTAGCTCATATTTCTATACTACTTCACAGTTCACAAAATTTTTTTTTGCCATACAGTATTATTGTTCCCCACTTTACAATGAGGAAACTGAGGCCCAACAAGGAGGAGAAGTGACTTTCTCAAGGTTACAAAGTAACAACTGTTAGAGCCAGAATTCAAGCTTAGTTTCCTTACTTCAGGTCCACTGTTCATTCATTCATTCAACAAGCACTCCTTAAGCATCTGTTGTGTGCCAGGCCCCATGCCCAGTGCTGAGGATACAAAAAAATCAGTTCCCTCCTGCAAGAAGCTACATTCTACCAAGGATTGTAGAGAAGAGATACTGTAAGTATGGAAATAACTGCAACTTCTTCACATTATTCTTAGTTAGTGCAAAAATGTATACAAAATAAATACAAAGTGATCTCCAGGGTGAGGTTAGGGGGCACATCAACAAGGGGGAGGAATTAGGAAAGGATTCCTGGAAGAAGTCTGTAAGCTGAGCCTTGAGGGGACCTACAGGTTCTAAGATACCAAGTCGGAGGAAGTGCTCATACCTATTAAATTATGCAGCTTTTGAGTTACTGAAGTCATGACTATGCCTCCTCCCAGAATACTCCCCTGGTACCTCCCATTTAACACCCTTTGACCTAGTTGGTCAAATAGAAAGTACACCCATTGAATTGGCTGGGAGGTTAGCCACATGTCAAAGAGGACCACTGAAAAGAGATGAAAGGGATTGGATTTTTTTATGCAGAGGAAAAATGCTGAAGGCTAATTTAATTTAATGTCCTCTGAGAGTGTCAAGGATTTTGACCCACTGCCCTCCCTATCCCTCTTGAGGACAGAAATGGACTTAAATTACAGATTTATGTTAGATTTGTTTCCTAACCAAAAATTCCTGACTAGTGATCAGAGTTTTGAAACAGTGTGAAGTGCTTTATCATGAATAAGAAAGCTCACATTTCTATAGTTCTTTAAGGCTTACAAAGCACTTTCCTCATAGCAATTCTGTGAGGTTGGAAGGATAAGCATTATTCCCTTTTTACAGAAGAGAAAATGGCAGTTCAGAAAAGTAAAATAATTTTGACCAGGATTCTGTAGCTAGTAAGTATTGAAGCAGTTAATCTAAAACCAGGTCTTCTCACTATCAGGATTATGATCTTTACAATAGGAGGAAGGGAAGAGAATAAGCATTTATATGGCACCTATTGTGATTCAGGTCTTGTGTTAAGCACTTTATAAACATTATCTCATTTGATCCTCATAACAACCCAGGGAGGTAGGTGCTATTTTTATTCCCATTTTGCAGTTGAGGAAAACTGAGGCAAAGTGGCTTCCCCAGGGTCACAAAATTAGTAAGCGGGGGAGGCCAGATTTGGACTCAGGTCTTCCTGATTCCTGGTACAGCACTCTATTTACTGTGCTACCCAGCTGTCAATATCTGAGAATTTGTGGAAAGATCTTCCCCTTTTTACATTTTAAAGGAAAATAAAGAGGCTAAGACTTTAGTTTCTTTGTCACAAGAGAAATGTCACATTAGCCTCTGATTGACAACAGCAAAACTTATGTCTTTATAGCCATCTTGCCTTCCTTATAACAATCCCATGAGGTTTGTGGTCCAACTATCATTATCCCCAATTCGCAAATTAGGAAACTGGAAGCTCAGAGAGGTGTATCGACTCAATCACATTTATAACTGTCTCTAATACACTTTTCTGCTCAGGTCCTTTGTGCTCCCATTTTTTTTTAAACCCTTGTACTTCGGTGTATTGTCTCATAGGTGGAAGATTGGTAAGGGTGGGCAATGGGGGTCAAGTGACTTGCCCAGGGTCACATAGCTGGGAAGTGGCTGAGGCTGGGTTTGAACCTAGGACCTCCTGTCTCTAGGCCTGACTCTCACTCCACTGAGCTACCCAGCTGTCCCCTTGTGCTCCCATTTTTGAGTGACTCCTTTTTTCGCCTATTCCTCCACACTCAGAAGTATCATAGCTTAAGAAGATGCTGCTGGTTCTGCTATTCAGTCCAGTGGAAATGCTTGGGTTCAAAGGATTTCTCTCACTCTTTTTGTATAGACTGAAATCTTGGGACCAATCCCATTACTTATTGACTCACCAAGGTAGCTCACTTTGTCTTTTCTCCAATCAAGGTAAAAAAAGAATATAATATGATATCTAAGGCAATATAAACAAGAGTCCATAACTAAAAAATCTTTCAGCCAACTTCATGAGGTTACTAAGATCTCTACCTTCTTCTCTGTTAAAATATTGTCAGTGTTATTTCTTGCAATGTTTAGTGCTTACATATTCACTGCTTACAAAATCTTCTTTTTGAAGAATGTGTTTGTGGTAGAGGTATGAACCTACCATACAGGCTCATTCATGAAAGCAAAATGAAATATAATGTTATACCACTATTATCAGTTATCTACACCCAAATTGGCTTGAACTATTGGACCACATAGCCAAGGCCAGACATCCCTGTTCTCCAGGTGATAGATAACTGAATTGCAGAAAGTGTTGGACTTTAGAACTCCAATGGAGAGCAGAAAGGAATGTAGGAAAGACAAAATGTTTGAGCTACTGTCTGTGTTATTAATTATATACTATATACACATATCCATACTTTCATACACATACACGCGCACCCTAGACTTTAATAAAATGCTGAAATGTTCTCTTGATTGGAGAGAATATAGGTTGGTGTAGTCTAACAGATTTCTAATTGGAATTTTGTATTGTAGTTTTTTCCCTTCTTTAACCTATCCTTTATCTATATGCCATGAAAGTGTTCCTAGAGCACACAAATCTCTAGGAAGACCATACCATTCTTGTGCTCAAGAAATATGAATAATTCTCTTTTGATTCTAAGATAAAAATCATATTCTTCATGGTCTGACTTAAGATAACCTTTCCAAGATTATTGTATATTATTCTGCTGTAATTACTCTGTGTTTTAGCCAAAGTGGTATATATGCTTTACCTTAAACTTGACACTCCATTTCCCTTCTGTTTTTTCTTCCTATCTATATGTTCTTTCACAATCTCCCTTGCTGACTCATCTTCCAAGTCATGGATACTAATTGTATTGCCCCAAGGCCATCTTCTCTTTTCTCTCTATTCTTTAGAAAAAAATCCTTTTTTTCCACCTCAGAATCAGTACTGTGTACTGGTTTCAAGGCAGAAGAGTGGTAAGGGCTAGGCAATGGGGGTTAAATGACTTACTCAAGATGACAGAGCTAAGAAGTGTATGAGGCCAGATTTGAACCCAGGAACTCCTGTCTATAGGCCTACTCTCAACTAACTGAGCCACCTAGCTGCCCCAATTCATTATACTTTCTTAATTGGTAACCTCATCAGCTTTTCTGGATTCAATTATATTTAATCAGATGATTCCCAGATCTATATATTCAGCTCTGCTTTCTCTTCTGATCTCAGTCCAGAATTGCCAACTGTCTGTGGAACATTTTGAATTGTACATCCTATAGATTTCTTTGGGAGAACATGTTTCTTCTGTACCCTACTCTCTTCTGAAATTCCTTATCATAATTGAGTGCACCACCATCCTTCCATTCACCCAGGTTCACAACCTCAGTGCTATCTTTAATTTTTCTCTCTCACTCACCCAACACATGAAATTTAAATCTTGTCATTTTTATTTCTGCACCATATATTATATATGTCCCTTCCTCTCCACTTACACAACCAGCACCCTGGTTTAGGCTCATACTACCCCTTTCCTCGATAATTTACAGTAGCTTCCTATTTATTTTCCCTCTCATCTTTCCTCTCCTCTCCATCTCCTCCTCCACCTAGCTGACACAATCATTTCCTTAAGTACAAGTCTGACCCATATGTATCCTCTATTCAAAAGACTTTTGGGACTCCCAGTGACTTCTAGAATAAAAAAATATTCTCCTCTGTCATTTGAAGCTCTTTATAAGCTATTCCATTCCTTCCTATCTAGGTTTTTGAAATACATTTTCCTTTTCCATGTACTTTATAGTATAGCCATGTTGACCTACTTACTTTTTTATACATATAGTGCTTCATCTGTCTCCATGCTTTTGCATTTACTGTTCCTATGTCTGGAATGCACTCCATCCATCACTTTACCTCTTGGCATCCCTGGTTTCCTCAAAGATTTACCTCGTATGCCAGATCCTCCAGGAAGTTTTTCTTCATCTCCTTGGTTGCCAGTGCTCACTCCCTTCTTTGTAAAATTACCTTGTATATGCTTATTGTTTTATGTCTTATATCCACTTCAGTAAAATGTAAACTTCTCATCACCTCTTGTATGGAACCTCTTGACTAGCATCCTTGCCTCAATTCTCTCTTCATGTCCTTAATGGAAAATGAGAGGTGCTTCAGAGTGTCAATATGTGTGGGTCTTTGTAAAGTAGTGGCTAGGAGAAACCTGATTTTTAAAACTTAAACCCCCAGTGGTCTTCCCAAAGTGGCATTGCCATGCTAAAATACTAGAATATTCGGGTAAGAAGGAGATTTAGAAAGCAGAATGTCAAGAAGGAACCTTAGTCTAAAGAAAAGAAAATATTTAGCTTGGAAAGAGAAGAATTAGGAAGAATTTTTATCACTACATTCAATATATAATAGGTTTTTGCATGCAAGAAGAAATGGACATACAGTGTGACAGTGGAGAGTAGGACTAGGACCAGTGGTCAGAAGTTACAGGAAGGTACAGATAAAACTTAAAAAAAACCCTTTACTGATACCTTTTGTTTTTTATTTGACAATCATTTTTGGATATAGCTCCCTCTCCTCTCCAAGGACTGTCATTGAATCATTCCTGGCAATGAAGAAAAACAATTAAGAAAAAAATACAACCAAATAATAAGATTAAGTGTGACATTCTAACCCTCTCATCTTGAGATGGTTTTCCCCACTTCTTTTCTAGGGCCAAGATTAGTTGATACAATGACACAGTGTTCAGCTTCATTTTACTGTTCTTTTCATTCATATTGTTATATAGTCATTGTATGTATTGTTCTCATTCTGCACAATTTTATACAAGCTTTTCCAAGGTTCTCTGAATTCCTCATATTTGCAATTTCTTATTATACAATATTTTCCCATTCTATTCATATATGACAATTGGTTCAGTCATTCCCTAATTGATGGGCACCCACTTTGTTACCGTTTGTACTTCTTTGCTACCACAAAAAGTGCTGCTATGAATACTTTTGTATGCAGGAGATATTTTTTTTCATTTACTTCTATAGGCATATGCCTAGCGAGATCTCCTGTGTTTATGGGTGTGCACCAATTAGTCACTTTTCTTATATAATTCTGAATTGTTTTCCAGAATGGTTTGCCAATTCAGAGCTCTACTAACAATGTTTAAGCATGTCTGTCTTGCTACATCCTTTTCAGAATTGAATATATTTGTTTTTTTGGTCACTATTTCCAATTTGTAGGAACTGAAAAGAACTGTTTTTTATTTTTTAAACAATTAGAGCTGTCCAACAATGGAACATACTGTCTAGGGAGGTAGTGAGAGCTTTGAAGAGAGGCAAGAGAGTAACTTGTCAGGAGTATTGTAGAGGGGATTGGGATAGAGGATCTCTCATAGAGGACATTTCCATTTCTGAGATTCAATAATAAGATGGCTTAGGAAGTCATGGAATCTCAGAGATAGAAGAGATCTTAGAGATCATCTACATTACTCCAACCTTCTGACTAATGTATGAATCCCTTCTACAATATACTTGATAAGTGGTCATGAAATCTTAGCTTAAAGTTCTTATTCCACTACTTTCTAAGGCAGCCTGTTCCAATGGTTAAGACGTTTCTTCTTAAAAAAAGTTTAAATGTATTTCTTTGCAACTTCTACTCCTTGCTTATAGTTCTACTCTCTGTGGCTGGCCTAGACAATTCTGATCTTTTTTCTTATGGACTTGAAGATAATTTTTAGGTCATCCTCAGTCCTCTTCAGGTTAATAGTTTCCTTCAACTGATTCTCATAAGTTATGACCTCAACCCCCTTCACCATTTTGTTT
This sequence comes from Gracilinanus agilis, assembly GCF_016433145.1. NCBI lineage: Eukaryota > Metazoa > Chordata > Mammalia > Didelphimorphia > Didelphidae > Gracilinanus > Gracilinanus agilis. The sequence continues at coordinate 176,925,560 of NC_058131.1, read as the reverse complement.
GTCAAGTTCTGAACTTGGCTATAACATTCCTGAGAGTTGTCATTTGGAGATTTAATGAAGGAGGTGATCTGTGCATTCTTTCAATCTCTATTTTACTCTCTTGTTCAAGAATATCTGGGCAGTTTTCTTGGATAATTTCCTGTAGTATGGTGTCTAGGATTTTTTTTTTTGGTCATGACTTTCAGGTAGTTCAATAATTTTTAAATCGTCTCTCTTGGATCTATTTTCCATATCTTTATTTTTTTATCCTTTTTTTTACCATATTTACCATATCTTTCTATATTCACAATATCTCATATTATCTTCAATTTTTTTCATTCTTTTGGTTTTGTTTTATTATATCTTGGTTTCTTGTGAAGTCATTAGGTTTAAATGCCCAATACTAATTTTTAAAGACTGAATTTCTTCCACAACCTTTTGATTCTCCTTTTCCTTTTGGTCCAATCTTCCTTTCAAGCCATTCTTCTCTTCTGACTTCTTTGCATCATTTTCCAGCAGGTTAATTCTGGCTTTCAATATCTGTGTCTCTGTTTTCAGATGACCTATTTTACTTTTTAGACTACTATTTTCCTTTTGCCAGTTTTATTCAACCTGCCTTATTTGATCTTTAAATTCCTTTTTGAGCTCCTCCAGAGCCTACATTCAATTCCCTGTATATGTTTTGAGCTTTTGTTTGATATTCCCTGGATCTTGTCATCCTTCTCCAGTGGTTCTGTTCTTTGTCCCTATCTTCATAGAAGTTTTCAATTGTAGCTTTATTTTTGCTCTTGTTTACTCATTTTATTTACTTTATTTATTCAGTTATTTATTTATCTCACCCTATGGCCTATAAACTTGCCTCTCTGTTGATTTATTGGACTAGAGTGTTTGAACTATTATGCCTTGAGGCCAAATTTTCTTTTTTCTCAGTCCTCTGCTGGTATACTGGATTCAACCAATTGAGGTAACCTGCTGAGCTTGCTCATAGTTCTGCTCTCTGTGACTTACTGTTTAGGGACTGCATCTGCAAACCTCTTATCTGGGAGCAAATTCCATACATGCAGAGGGTGGCCATCCATGAAAATAAGTCCCTGTGCCTAACTTTCAAGTTGTTTTTGGTAGGAAAGTCCCGTGATTTCTTCTTGTTAGGTTTGGATTTTTGTTTTCTTTGAAGCCCATTATAAATATTGGTTTGGAAGGATTGTCAGAGACGTTTGGGCTTTTGGTATTCCCAAGTTGCTATCTTGGCTCTGCCCCCTGTTTGTCAACTTCTGGATGCCTTCTGGCTGCTTAGTGCCCAAACATGAACTCAGTGATCTGAAAGTTATATGTCCAGGGCATTGTATTTACATGCCATCATCTTATTTCTGGAAGGTATACCTCTCTTAATGGAGCCCAATATCATTGATTGAAGGAGTTCCTTGATTAGCATGAGCTTACAAAGAGGTGAGTCTTTGTTAGGGAGTTAGGTCAGAATCTTCTCAAGATACCTCTGAATCTTAGTGCTCAGTAGTTGAATTTGGTTGGGTTAGTCTATCCTAAGAGGAACAGGCCACTTTTTACTCTGGTTTATAAAAGCCAGAATATTTTTTTTGTTAAGATTATGGTGCTAGGGGCATTCCCAGAAACCTTTAATGGCTGCCTTAGGGAGAGATACATTGCTTTCAACCACACGGCATACGTAGAGAGGGGAACCACATGGTCTGAGTATTGAGAGTTCCTGAAAATCAGGTCCTGAGAAGAATTAAAAATTCGTTTCCAAAATTAAAAAAATTTAATTCCAGTAGAGTTAAAAATTCTCTTTCAGAGAAGAAAGAGTCTCTGTGTAGCACCTGATCTCAGGATCTAGCTTCTAGAGAGAGAAGGGGGAATATTTCTTAGGCAGTTCTTGCCTCAAGGGTGAAATTTTATTCATTTCTCTGCTTCCAGTTTTAGAAACTTTGAATCTAGCTTTCTGTAGAGAGGTGGAGAGTCCCTGGGAAGAGTTATCCTCTTGTAGAGATAAGAGGTTTGTGGATGCAGTCCCTAAAGCTGGAAGACAGTAAGCCATGATCCTGAGGAGTAAGGGACTTGGACTTTGTTTTCTGTTATTATTTTGAGTTATTTAAATAATCTGTGTCCAATAGAAAGGAGAAATTAGTTGTCTCTGTAGTAGCCCCAAGTGCATTTCTCTTTTAATGGTTTCCAGGTTCTCAAAGTAGTATCAATATTTTAATTTAAAAAATTCTTTTGCTTTATTTTTCTTGCTTTTGTGCAACATGACTAATATGGAAATATGTTTTACGTGATTTCATATGATGACTAATATCAGATTGCTTGCCTTCTCAATGGGTGGGGAAAGACAGAAGGCAGGAAGAGAATTCAGAATTAGAAAATTTAAAACATGTTAAATATAAGTAATAATTAAATAAAAAAAGAATTGAATCATAAGCCAGCATGCCTTATGATTATTAGTCTCTATAAGATGAAAGTGGAATCACTAGAATATTGGGATGTTGCTCATCTAAAAACCTCTGATATATTTCCCTTCCACAGGAAGTCTAAGACTACAATGTGGTCCTCTGACTTTAGACAGTAAGATTCATCCATCATGGTTCACTTTTTTATGGTGTTCCATGAATCTTCTGTGTTTTTTGGAAAAAAATTTTTTTTTTGCTATAGAATAAAGGCAGTCAAGTTCTTAAAGTATACACTGAGACTGGTATGATTTGGAGACTTTTTTGCTCACATCTGAGGATATCTAAGCATGAATAGTTTTCCCACCATAAACTCTGAATGGGGCCATAATTAGTTCGAGAGAGTGCTTGGGGGTGTGGGCCAGTCCTCAACTTGTTTTTAATAAGCTCAGAAACTTGAGTTCTAGGGTATGAACTTCAATTGCCTCAGCTTTTTGGGCTGACATGGCACACAATAGAAAGCTCATAGTGAATCTTTAATACTCTAAAACCTCCCAATAAATCAGATTTTTTAAAGAGCAGTTGTCATTTAGCCATTTTCCCCCAGCTTGTATTTGTGAAGCTGATTTTTTGGAACCAAGTGAAAGACTTTACATTTATTCCTTAAGCGTGCATGTATCTGTGTTCATGTGTGTGTGTGTGTGGGGGGGCAGTGGTAGTTTTATGACTATTCTCTTTCCCACATTTCCCATTTGATGTATTTACTGAAAACAAAACTAATTATACATTAAGCTAACTGTAAAAATATGCCTAACAGCTGGTGACCTCTTTATGGAATATGGAAAGGCTATTGGCCAAGAAATAATTGACTAAGTCTCCAAAGACCCCTTAAAAGTCTAAAAAAATTCACCAATTTTGAGCCCTATCTAGGAGTACCATTGTGAAATATGACCCTTGAACCTATATTTAGGAACACATGAATAAGGAGAGGATTTCTTTTTTCTTCCCTCTCCTCAACTGGCTATGGTGTTCTGCAGAAGAGTTTATTGTCCAGTAGTTTAAATTGGTTTTGGAGAGTATGAGGCAGAGTTGAGGTAGAAGACACATTCTCCAGTCAGATGAGATAGAGAGGTAGTGAAATGAGAGAGAAAATGGTTTTTAGAAGAATAATCCTTGGCAGCAGAGAAAAGAGCTGATTATGGAGTCAAGAGAGGACTGAGCCTGGCAACTTAGAGCAGAGCTATTGGAAGACTAGGTACTGTTATTAAAGAGGTATTAAGGAATTGGAAAGAGTGACATCTCTGGCATTCAAGAAAGAGCAGTATGCTACCACAGAACTTCCTAATGGCAGTCAAAAACAAGGAAAATAAAGGAATGGGTTACTTCCTTCCTTGGCTTATCTGGGTACATATTGTGTTCTTTAGTAGAATGCAAACTCCTTGAGGACAATTTTTATTTTTTGTACCTTTAAATGATGTATATATGTTAGCTACTCTTATTATTATTATTCAGCTGCATAGAAAGATTTGAATTTAACATTTAGTTAGCAAGAATGAGTTGGTAATAGTTAACATTTATATAGCACCTCAACTTTTTTACCAAAGTGATATACATATGCACACACATATATATGTATATATACATATACATATATGTATAATCTCATTTCATCCTCAACCACCTTGTGATGAAGGTGTTATTATTATCCTCATTTTGCAAATGAGAAAACTAATAATAATATGACCAAATGAATTGTGTAGGGTCATACAATTAGTATAGGTTTGAAGTAGGTTTTGAATCCAGATCTTCTTGCTTCCAAGACCAGTGTTTTAACTACTATTCAATTTACTAAATCACCCTTGAAGCTACTTGATGGTGTTTTGGGCCAAACACTTCCCATATCCTTTCCTGTGAATCCTTTTCCTTTTCATCATTGATTATTCTCTTGCCAATGTCCCAGAGTATTTGTGTTTTCTCTATGGGATTGTGTCTTGCCCCCTTCCTCCTTTCCTTTCCAAATGAAACCTTTAAAAAATTGCTTCTCTTTTTCTTAGGCAGCCTAGTGGTTCTCCATTCCTGGGGACTCTTATATAGGTATTGGTAGACCAATAATTCTTAAATTGTCTGAAGAGATTTGTTTTCTAGATCTTTGGTTGCATCAATGAGGTGTTTCATATTCTCCTCAAATTTTTCATTTTTTAAAATTTTGTTTAATATATTCTTGCTGCCTTGTGAAGTCATTTGCTTCTAGTTGTTGAGTTCTATTTTTAAAGACTGAATTTCATCCCTGGATTTTTGCTCATCCTTCTCCTTCTGGTCTGATTTTCTTTGTAGATCATCTTTTGCCTTCTTTGCTTCATTTTTGAGCTGGTCAATTTTGATTTTGGATTTTAAGACTTTATTTTCTTGTTTTAGTTCATGTATTTCCTTTTTCAAATTGTCTTCAGGCTCTCTTGATTGTTTTTTGAGTTCCTAAGTTCTTGAGTTAATTGAATTTTGAGATCTTCCAAAGCCTGTGTCCAATTCGCTAGAGCTTTCTGATCTATTTCGTTTTTTTTTTTTTTTTTTTTGCTTCCTGGAAAGAAGCTGTCAGTTGTAATTTCTTTTCTCTTTTTCTGTTGTTTACTCATATTTTTTCCCTTTTCTGTTCTGCTAGTTTGAGCATATGGATTTAATGAGCTTTGATGAAAGATCTTCCCCAAGCTGGCAATGGAGGTTTGTAGTTAAGTTCTCTGCAGTCTATGGAGGAGGGGTGTTGGAGTTTCCCTGCCATTAAGCCTGGACTGGATTAGTTTGTATTGCTTAATGTGCCCTGAAGCTAAAACCTCTAGAGCAGTGGTTCCCAAACTTTTTTGGCCTTGCACCCCCTTTGCAGAAAAAATATTACTTAGCTTCCTGGAAATTAATTTTAAAAAATTTTAATAGCAATTAATAGGAAAGATAAATGCACTTGTGGCCATCACCACCTCCCTGGATCACTGCAGCACCTACCAGGGGGTGGTAGTGCCCACTTTGGGAATCACTGCTCTAGAGAGAGAAAAAAAGGGGGGGACAAGATGGAGTGTTTTCGCTAAGTTGTCCCACAGTAGTCCACCCCCACCCCCTGCCCCTTTTGTCCTGCTGTTAGACCTGGTTTTCTTTCCTCTTGAAGCGCTCTGTTCTTTATCTTGGTGTGGTAAAGAAAGTAGGTCTGAAGTTTTGCTCCATCTAAGCCACCATCTTCTGAGAGTTTTTGCTTTCTCTGACTTTCTCCTCTAGCCATCTCCCTGGTGCCTGTGTTCAACTTCCTGAGTCTGGTGCCAGCAAGGCCCTCTCTCCAGGTTGGTGCGCCTGCCTGCCCAAAGATTTCAGGAGATGCTGGAGACTCTGCACAGCCTGTCGGGGAGGGGTCCTGGGATTCCCCTTCTATACCCTCACACCCAACAGTTCAAGAATTCAAGCCTTTTTCTTGGCGAACCTTTTGAGCTGTCCAGCAGTAGGATCCCCCGCTCTGTCTTGTTACATTTGGTCCTCTTTCTTCTCTAAGCACTTTGTTTTCTATCTCGGTGTGGAAAGGGTGTGGAAGTTTTAAAATTTGCTCTGTCTAAGCTGCCATCCCCAGAATTCCCCTCATATAGGTATTGGAATGGAGATATCCAATCAGTTTTACTCCTGCTGCAACTCAAAACTCCTGAAACCAATTGTTATACCAACTTCAATTTCCCCTAGAAGCAAGGATTACAAGTGTGTGCCATCATGCCAGGAGGTTGAGGGATTTTTCCTTCCTCCCCAATCCTATATTTGGCCTAGCTCTGGTTTTTGATGCTTGACCCTGAGTAAAAAAAATTCCTAGACATGGCTCATTTGTTCCATCATTACAGTCTATTCATGCCTCTCCCTTCTTTCAAGTTCTAGCTCAGAAGTCACCTTATGCTCTAAGGGTGGCTCTCTCAAGTGAAAGGGACCTGTCCTGAAATCTCTGATTGTTTGCATTCACTTTCCCCCTTCTTATTATGCTCTCACTTATATCATACTTTGTAGGTTATGTGTCCCTCTCCCAATGTGTTATAGGCTCTGGGAAATCGGAGTCTTGGTACCCTTATTGTCTAACATAGTAGGTTCTTAATAAGCATAGAAATAAGGTGCAGCTAAAGAAAGTTAAAAGAAGGAATTGGGAGAAATCTTCCAGAGGAGGAAGGAAGCAAATCTTATTGAGTCTCAGTTGACATAATGGAAGGAGAAACAGAACTGAGAACTGACAGAGAAGGGATGATTAGAGTTTCCACAACAGAAAGAATTACAGATTTCATTATTACCGACATCTTTGCTCATTACTTTCATGAAAGGTGCGAACTTCTGCCTTTCAGTGAAAATGAAGATGGACACAGGGTGTCTGCTGAAAGGGAACTGAACACAGGCCCTTGTTCCAGCTGGCTAATGCAGACTAGGGATCCTGGAGTTTAGACTTAATCAACAGCAAACACTCTCATCCACACACCCTGTTGTTTGTTCCAGGTCACCCTGAAGAGTCCACCAGCTGGCATTTGGGGGATTGAGCTGATGAGCTATTATTATCTGCCAGTCTTCATTTCTGGAATAACAAGAAATTCATATTAATGCAGGGATCCAGGTTTTCAATTCTCAACCAGTCAAAGGGTGGGGGTGGCAGGAAATTGAAGGTTAAAGGCACAGAGATTAGAGGAAAGATAGGAATTTGCTTGTACCCCTCCCGCTCCCATGGCAGATGGGAAGAGATGCTGCTTAGTATAATGAAAAACTAATAGTTGACATGCATATTCCAATTTAAAGTTTACAAAGTAAATTTTCATGCCCCATCTCATTTGAGACATATAGCAACTCTATGAGGTAGGTATATAGGCATTATTATCTCCATTTTATGGTTGAAGAAACTGAGGCTCAGAGAGATTGAGTTGTCCACTGTAACACAACTAGTAAGTTTTAAAAGAAGGAATTGAATCTGAGTCTTCCTGAACTTCAAGTCCAATGTTTTGTCTACTGTGCCAAGATATCTCTCAGAGTCAGGAGACCTGAATTTGAATCCCAGTCCACTAAGTAGTGGCTATGTGGTCAATGCTAATTTTCAACATATCTGAAATTGCATTTACTCATCTTTTAAATGGTGAAATAGATCCTGAAATGGATAGAACCTTAGAGATTATACAATCCAATCCTTTTGTTTTAGAGATTATGGAAATGAGATCTAGGGAGTTTAGGTGATTTGCTATAATAAATATTAGAAACAGGATTTGAAACCAGGTCTTCTGACTTTTGAGCCTACCTTTTTTTTTCCCACTTTATCATTCTGCTTGATTAATGAAGGTTGGAGCCAAGACAGATTAGTGGAATGGAGGGCAAATGTGATCTAGAAAAGATAAGAGCCTGGAACTTTTCAACTCTCTTGGAAATTGAAAGACACTTACCAGTGACCATTATCAGTGAGATGTGCCAAGGTTGTCAAGTGCCTTCGTGATTTGAAAAAGGGACCCTTACCAAGAAATGAAAATGAGCTCATTATCTCATTAGCTTTTGACTATTAGATTGGTGTGGGAATATCCAGCTGAAATTATATTTTCTTCCTGATGTGCCAGGACAAGAACAACCTGGGATTTTAAAAGACACTTTGTATTCTTAGCAGGAAATTTCACCAATGCAAACAAGGGAGCCCATGGTGAGCAATCCCATTTTGTGATGACCCTAGAAGACAGGCACCATGTGTGTCTAAATTGCTTTGTACAATAGTCAGCACAACGCTGGTGTTTAATAAATCCTACTGGGTGATAAAGATATTCCCGACTGCTATTAACCCACTGGCATGAAGCCAGGATAACTGTGCTTACTCACCTTACAGTGTTGTGGTAAAGAAAGTGCTTTTGAGACCTCAACGTGCTAAAAAATATGAGCTACTCGTATTGTTATTGCCATTATTCTTTTTGAGATTATTAGCATTAAGGGCAGCTGTGGATTGAGGCTCAGTGGATTGAGAGCCAGGCCTAGAGATGGGAGATCCTGGATTCAAATTTAACTTTAGACCCTTCCTAGTAGTGTGACCCTGGGCAAGCCATTTAACCCTTACTACTCATCTGCTCTGGAACCAACATACAGTATTGATTCTAAGATGGAAGGTAAAAAGTTAAAAAAGAAATGATTAGCATCACTCTTATTTCAGACCTTTCTAAGTAGAGTAGATGGTAAACTCTTGTGCCTGACCTTGGAAGCTCCTATGTATGGGATGGCGATGGTAACAATAATGAGCATTCACTGCATGCAAATTCCTTGGTCTCCACACTTGTACTTGGGTCTTCCTGACTTGAGGCCGTCTCTCTTCCTACTGCACTCCGATGTCAATCGTTCTTCTTGGCCTCGAGCCCTAAAATGATCAGCTCAGGCTCATTCCCCAATATCTTGGCTTCCAGATCTGTTTTAGATACTGACATGTGAATGACCATCGTCTCTGTAAATAATAACAAAATGGAAAAGTATGTGAGGTGATGGGGTGAAATATAAATAAAGTTTAGATAAGACATCGTCCCTAACTGCATAGACCTTATGGTCTAGTAGGGGAATAATACACTAAAAGAGATAATAGTAATAGATAATTGCATATATGAAGTATCTTAGAGAATTACAAAACAAAATTTTCAGCCTGGTGGGGAAGATCTTTATAATCCAGGGGAATCAGAAAGATTTTGTCCTTTTCTTGGGAAGAAGAGGTGGACTGTGTTTAAATTAGTTTTTTTAAAGGATGGATAGCAATTCAATGGATGAAGAGGGAAAAGCATAAGGAATACTTCTTTTTGTAGAGGCATGAGAGTGCAGGGAGAATTTGTGGAGCACAGAATAAATAATACAGTCTGGTTAAATCATAGGGCACATGGAGATCAATAATATAAATCACAGAATAGAAGAATCTGGGAATTAGGAGGGACCTCACAGGCCATCTAGTTCAAACCATGTAATCTGAACACGAATCAACACTACCACATACCCACTGAATGGTTTTCTATTCTTTACTTGAAGGACTCTGATAAAGGGAAACCCATTATCTCTAAGGGTCACTTAGCCAGGCCACATTAGAGACAAGACTTGCCCTCTTTGGATTGCTCCAATTGGTAGGAAGACTTTCCCTTGCCAATTGAAAATCTAACTCTTTACATCTTCCAACTACTACTTCTAATTCTGTCTTCTAGGACCAAGCAAAACAAGTTTGTTGAAAGCCGTTATATGTAAAAAGCTAATTGGAGAAATAGGGTCAAATTTAGGGCNGCAAAACGCCACTCAGGACCCCTGACATATAGAGCTGGTCCTCTATACAAGTTCAATCCCCATTCCACAGGAGAGCTCTTCAAATGTATGAAGACAGCTATTGTGTCTCCCCCAAGACTTCTTTTCACCAGGCTGAATATCCTTGGTTTCTTTTCTTTTTTTTTTTTTAAACCCTTAACTTCTGTGTATTGGCTCCTAGGTGGAAGAATGGTAAGGGTGGGCAATGGGGGTCAAGTGACTTGCCCAGGGTCACACAGCTGGGAAGTGTCTGAGTCCGCATTTGAACCTAGGACCTCCCCTACCTAGGCCCGATTCTCAATCCACTGAGATACCCAGCTGCCCCCCTTGGTTTCTTTTAATAAATAGTCTTTTAACTAGTGACTTCTTGAGGGTAGAAACATTTTTTGCTTTTCCTTTTAATTTCCTAGAGTTTAGCACAATGCTTAATATACAATAAGCACTTGATCATTGTTCATTGACTAATTGTCTAGTGGTCATTTAGGTTAGAATAGGAAGTGGATTTTTGAATATATTGATATAGAGAATTCCCTGTTGACAAAACTCTCTGTACCAGTATAGGTTTGCCCCTTCTCTGAAATTTATAGTTATAGAGATCTGTTTAAAGCAATAAGAGTTGTAACATGCTGAGGATCACTTAGCCAGGCCACATTAGAGACAAGACTTAACCTTCTGTTTTGAGGCCATCTCTCTTCCCACTTACCTCACCCTTCAGGGTCTAGGCAGTGATTTGCAAAAATTTTAGAGATTGAGTACCCAAACTGCACCCTCACACTGCAAGTGAGCTGCCCCCTTACCCCCAGACAGGGGAGGAGGGGAGGGAGGAAGCACTCCCATTGGACAGAGGGGCAGGTGATGTGAAAAATGTCCTCAGGCATGGTGGAGAGGGGGGAAGGGAGCAGCCTCATCTGGCATGCATGCCATAGGTTCGCCAACATGGGTTTAGGGTCTTGAAATTCCCAGTTCAGGTGTATTCCTTGAACTCTTGGTTTCCTGGTCAGTTCCAGACATTGGCACTTGAATGACCATCATCTTTATGATCAATGTAGCCCAACATTAGCCCGATCATAATCACTTGGAAATGAGGGCTAAGGGTCCTGGGGTAGGAGAAAGGGCTACTTGAATGTAGCAGGACACAAAATTCATAGGGTTTTAAACTAGAAAGAGTCTTAGAGATTAACTAATTCGATTCCTTTTCTTTCATAGAAATGGATGCTCAGAGGAGTAAAGTGACTTGTCCAGTATCACAGATAGGAGAATCAATGTTCAAATCTAGAGCCTCTGACTTTTTTTCACCCCATATTGCTGCTATTGTATTTGAGCTCCAGAGCTAGAGAGGTAGGAGGTTGTATGAGCTGTTACTCACTGTTAGAAATAGTTCTGCATAAAGAAGAGGTAGTACATCTGAATGAATGTTACAGGTGGCTGAATTAATTAGTTTGAAATCCCAACACCTCAAAACATCCGGTGTTGGGATTAGAGAATTCAAACTAGTTTAGTGCTGAATCCCAAATCTCAAATATTATTTGGATTCAAATTGGAACTATTGTAGAAATAGCCAGGTTAGGGAAGGAGAATGGAAAATAGGTGGTCTGTTTTTTCTTTATTGAAATAAAGTGACAATCTCTTTCCTTTTCTCTCTCCTCTCTTCCTTCTTTTCAGATTAGACTCTTTGGGTCTCCCCTCTTTTTTTTCTGTAAGACTATCTGATTTTTTTTCTTTTCTCTGCCAATATTTCTGACTTTTGTCTCCTTTATCAGTCTTTTTTCTCCCTCTTGCCTATTTTTTAACTTTCTTCTTTCTCCTTCCCTCTTTTTTGCTTCTCCTTCTTTCCCTTTCTATTTCTTTTTCTCCTTGCTCAAATGATTATAAGAAAGTTTATTATGATAGACATCAACTAGACACATAGACATAATAACTGTTTTCCTCTTTCCCATTCTCCCTTCTCTCTGTCCTTTTCTTCCTTATATCCTTCTTCTCTCCTTCTTCCTCCTCCCTCTTTTCCCCCCTTCTTTTCTTCCTCCTCCTTCTCTTTCCTTCTTCCCACTCTTCTTCTCCCTCCCTTCTCTTTCCTTTTTTTCATCTCCCATCTTTCTTTCCTTCTCTTCTTCTCCTCTTCTTCCTTTCTCATCTTTCTTCCTCTCTTTCTCTCTCCTACTTTCTACCTCTCCCTCCTTCTTCTTTCCCTTTCTTCCCTCTCTCCTTTTCCTCTCTGTTCCTGTCCATCTTCTGTCTGGCATCCCTCTCCTCTTTCCTTTTCTTCACTCCTCCCCTCACCTACCTTCTTTCTCTCCCTTATTTCCTTTACCCTTTTCTTTCCATTATACTCCTCCTTTCTCTCATTCCCTCCATTTCTACCTCCCCCACCCTCCACAAACAGTCCACATACCTCCCTCAATTCTACAGCAATAGATTCTTCTCTAATGACTCATACTCTCCATGAATAGAGTTTTAATGGAGGAGATGTGTGCTTGAGTACAAATGAATCCAGAGACAACAGAGATTCAGCCCAAGTACAATGTGGGAACACAGTGAATAATTAAGAATAGCTCTTTTCATGCTCTTATTTCCAGTGGTCATCAGGAAGATGATGGTAAATGCCAGGTTAGAGACAAATAGCTGCATATTTCCATATGGAGAGGGGAAGAAATGTGAGATCATGCAAATGTCTTTGCTGTACCCCATCCATTTTGCTACTGAAGCAAAATTTTTGGCCCAATCTGACCTATTCACAGGCATACCTGGTAGACAAAGCACCTAAAACAATCTTCCTGCTTTAATCTGCTGACATAATGTGGGAAGGGGTTGCCTTTGCTTTGGAGGCTTAGCTGTTATGCCCATAACAACAAGGCAAAGATGCAGCTGTTCATTGAGTGTGAATGAATGAGTATGTACCATATGTGTGTCTTTGAAATACCAGGTCATCCAAATCCCAGGAAGCCTCTGCCAAAATGAGGGGTTGTGTGAGTAGATGGCAATTTAGGAAAGTAAAGACAGGGGGAACCAAGTGGAAAGAAATTGAAAGAAAAAAACAAAACAAAACAAAACTCCAAATCAGGACTGTCAGAGTACAGGTATGAGCAGAGATGGAGAGACAAGCTGTGGGCTGTGGTAGGAGATAGAAGGGGGAGTTTGTGAAATATTCCTGAACCAGGCAATCCATTGGAATCTTAATAAACCTACAGAGGCTGCAGTAGATTCTGATTTGCCCTATAGATTTCTATTCACTTCCAAATGGTACTGACCCCTAAGTTTTTATTACTAAGCTCTGAGTTCTAAAGGGACTGCAGGTACTTGACACTGTTGTTATTTACATTCTTTTTAGTTTGTGATTATATACTCTGACTCTTTATTTTATGGTTTGCATGGTCCACAGGTAGCGTATCTAATGGTCTGGGGTTCAGGCTATGTTTAATAAAATATATCAGCCCAAAGAGCTCCTGTGAAATGCAGGAAATGTAGTGAGGACTCCAGAGTAAGGAATGCGTTACCCTTTTTGCTAAGTTTGGCACTCTTACTAACCTTTCCCCAATCTTACTGGGGTGAAATCTCAGAGTACATATTGCTTTGGCTGCCATTTCTTCACAGGATATGACAATATGAAATGTAAATATGTATTTGAAATTATGGCACAGCTACTGACTATATCTAGAATGATGATGGTTTTGAAAGCTAGACCAGGATGATCTACTTTTCTTTAACCTTGTTTTTGGTATATTCTAAAACCAGAGTAAGGCTTTATCTCTGGATAATGGAACAAGAATTCATCAGAGGTTGCAGGGTATCACTGGGATAGATTCAGAGTCCTCAGAACATTCCATCACCAAGTCTTTGTGAATGATATGGACAAATGTGGAATAGATGAATGAGGAACTGGTTGGTGGGGGCAGGTAGGTAGCATAGTGGATAGAGTTCTAGGCCTGGAGTCTGGAGGATCTGGGTTCAAATCTGGGCTTAGATACCTCCTAACTGTGTGACCCTGGGCAAGTCACTTAATCCCTTTTACCAAATCCTTGCCCTTCTCTCTTAGAGTTGTTACTAAGACAGAAAGTAAGGTTTAAATAAAAAAGAGCTGGTTGGATGACCTTCTCAAAGAGTGGTGTTTGGAGGATTGATGTAAGTCTAGAGAGGTATTCTCTAGTAACCTGTCACATAGCTCTCTCCTTGGCCTGTGTTCAACATTTTTCTCAATGACTTGAATGTAGACATGAATATAAGTTTTGCAGATGACAGGAAGTTGAGAAGTTTAGACTGAAAAAAGGAAATCTTTTTTTGGGGGGAAGGTCTTCTTTGAGAAGTACATCTGTGTAAGGTTGCTTCTGTTCTAGACATGTCATCCATCCTTTCACTCTTAGGAAAACTTCTATGCTAGAAACTTTTGTGCCAGAAACTATTGTGTCATGATTGATGGCAGGCTATCCCCTTGCAACTCTCTGGCATCTTCTTGTCTGTAACATCAAAGGTGAGAACCAAGGCAGATTTGCCTATCTATCCTCACAAAACATTATTGCTGAGTATCCCAGGTGTGAAAAGAAGGTGTCTCAATACCAAGCTAGAAGAGCAATAAGAGTTTGATGCAACCTGGGTGACCCAAAGTCCAGAAGGAGCCTTGGTGCCATGGAAAGAGGTATGGCTCTGGAGTAAGCTTCACCTCCCACTTCGGATGATGACTGCCTTTGTGACCTCCGGTAAGTTAAGTAAACTTTCTAAGCTTTGGTTTCCTTATCTGTGAAATGAGGATTTTGACTCAATGACCTCAGAGGTTCTTTCTGGGTCTTGATTTATGATCTTATGATCCACTTCTGCTTCTTGCTGTGGCCTTGGGATCTTTGCAACTGCGCTCTGCACCCGAGACCTGATTAAGTTCTTATCCTTCTGGTAATTGAGTCCCACATGTTTCCTTTGCCCTGAGCTCCTTTTCCTTTGCTCCAGTTCTATTATGGTTCTGGGTATCTTAAGTTAGGTTTAAACCTTAAAAAAATCTTTTCTTTGTATGAGTTAAATGCATCTGTAATAAAGCCCCCCTTTTTTATTGTTGCTGATGTTTTTAGCATTACTGGCTAGTAAGCTTTTTCTGTGAAAATCCCCAAATAGGCACACCAGACAGTATTAATATATGAGGCAACAGAATTGGGATTCAGAAAGGTCTAGACAGAAAAGCATAATAAATTGAATGTAATAAGAAGAAATTTAATAGGTATAAATGCAAAATCCTGTTTTTAGGTTCAAAGAAATTAACTGGATAAGTACAGGATAGCGAGATTCAGCCAACTAAAATTTTTTTTCGAGAATTGGAAGACAACAAGATGAAACATATTGTAATGGTACAATAAACACTGATGTTTATGGAATAAACTTCCTCTGTATTCTTACCTCTGGAAGTGCTTGTGTTCTTTCAATGAAACCTTTGCTGTTGCTTACATCTGCATCTTCAAATTTGACTAGACCTTTGCCACCATCACATTCTGTTTGTTCTATGCATTTCTGTATGTAATCCTCCTTGTTAGATAGTTAACTACTTGAAGGCAAGGACCATGTTGTTTTAATGTTCATATCTATATACTACAGTAAGTTTTTCTGATAAATGATTCATTTCCAAGATGTTTAAGGAAGTGATTAAAATTTATAAGAACTATTCTTCAATTGATACGAACAATCAGTTTTCAAAGGAAGAAATCTAAGTTATCAATACCCATATGAAAATAAAGTCCCAAATTACAGTATTAGAAAAACATAAATTAGAGCAACTCTCAGATTTTGTCTTATGCCCATTCCATTGGCAAAGTTGTCATAAAAGAAAAATGAAAAATGTCAGAGAAGTCGTGGGAAAACAGACATGTTAGTGTATTGTTGGAGGGGCTGTGTATTGGACTAACCATTCTGGAAAACAGTTTGGAACTATACCCCCAATAAAGTATAAACCCCAATAAACCTTTGATCTAGAAATAGCACTCCTTGGCCTATACCCCGAAGAGATAAAAGAGGAAAATGACACACATGCACAAAAATATAGCAGTTCTTTTTATAGTGGCAAAGATCTGGAAATTAAGGGAATGTCCATCAACTGGGGACAGCTGAATAGATTGTGGTAGATGAATGTAATGGTGTCATAATAAATGTTGAAAGGTATGCTTTCAGAGGAACTTATATGAACTGTTGAAGAATGAAATGAACTGAACCAAGAGGACATTTTATACTATAACAACACCACTGTAAAGCAAACAAATATGAAGAGTATAAGGATTCTGATCAACAAAATATCAAACCATGACTCCAGAGGACTAATGGAGAAACATGCTGAAAAAGAGGCAAATCTGAATGTGGAATGAGACTTTTTATTATTATTTTTTTGATTCAGTCAGTGTGGGAATTTTTAAACTATGGCTTTGCTTGACTATGTGTATTTGTTATAAGGGTTTTAATTTTATTTTTTCCCCCAGTGGGGGATGGGGAAGAGGTAGAAGAGAGAAAAAATAATTTGTTGTTAATTTAAAACAATAATATTTTTTAGAAAACCCCTAGAGCATAAAGTTTCTGCTTTCTGCCTAATCTTGGCCATTCAATGAGTGCTCTTACCTCTTGGTTCCCAAAGAGCTCATATCTTCTAATTGCATCTCCACTTAGTTTACTTCTGCTATTCCCAAAGAGCCTTTGGATTTTTGAAGTTATAAAGGGATGTTGTGAGGACTATGGGCAATGCTGTTCCTAAGATTTGAGGTGGTGATGTGAATGAGGTTGAAATGAACCCTACATAGATCTGGACCTATGCTAGGGAGGGTTAGGGTACTATAGTGTCATGGAAAAATTATTCATCTTGGAGTTCCAACCTCTGGGACTGAGTCCTTTCTTCTATTTATTAGTTGCATGATATTGATAAAACAATATGACCTCTCTGGCCTCAGTTATCTCCTCCATGAAATGAGCAGCTTTTGTTACATGATCTTCAGGTTCCCATACAGGACTAACTGCCTATTGCTTGAGGGAGGGCCCATCCATAGTTGTAGCAGCTGCTCCAAATTGGATCAAAAACTTGGTCTCAGTTACTGAAATAGAACTATCCTCTTGGTGATGGGAATACCACTTGGGGACTTTCTTTCCTTAGATTGCCTTAGAGCAGAATCCAAGGGCCCACTGGTAATTTTCTCCATAAATTAAATTGATTTGGGGGTAAGAGGAGGAGGAGGGAATATTAGGGCGATGTAGCTAAAAGAGCATTAGATTTTGGAGATGGAAGACTTGGGATCACATTCTGACGATGACATGAGCTGGGTGATGATGAACAAGTTTATTACCTCTTGGACTTTTAGTTTTGCTCATCTGTAAAATGGGAATAATAATATTTGCATTCCCTCCCTATGTCTCAGAGTATGAAGGAGGTACTTTGTAAAAATTAAATATTCCCAGCATCTAGAACAATAGATTTTTTTAATTTAACATAATACAGTGGTGAGCTATTGTGATTATGTATCTTATAGGAAGGCAGGAAGATGCCATAACCACTCCATTGAATTGGGATTTGGGAAAAATCAGGAGACAGTTAAAGGGAAAAGAAATGTATCTTAGTTTAGAGGAGATGGCACCCTTTTTTTGGGTACTTATTTTTCTCACCATTCTGAACAAGGCAAACCTCTCCCCTTGAGCTGCCATCCAGCTGGTTGGTGAGCTGATTGAGAGAGCCCCCTCCCCTCTGGCCCTTCAACAAACCTTGCTAATGTAATAGAAATGATAATTATTCCCAGTTCAGAGCATTTCACTTCCTTCTGGACTGCAGGGGTATTAAGCTGATTAAACACATATGCTGGTGGGTAGACAGCTCCTCTAGGCACATATGGAATGATCACCCCTCCCCTCCCCACACTCTCACACACAAATAAACAAAATGGGAGGAATGGAGGCTGCTAACACAATAAAGGCTTGTCAGGCCAATATTGAACTGGGCTAGGCTTTTTTTTTTTAGGCAGAAGAAACAAAGTAAGTATTTAATTTCTTCAAGCCTCAGTTTCTTCATCTATAAAATGAAGAGGGATTTGGTATAGTAGAAAGAGCACTGGGTATGGACTTAGGACTTATGGACCTAGGGCTTAGTTTCAAATTCCACTTCTATTTTTTATTTCGTTAATTCAGGCAAAGCCTCTCTGGATTTCAGATTCTTCCTCTGCAAAGTTTCTTTCTTTCTTTCTTCCTTCCTCCCTACCTGCCTTCCTCCCTCTCCCTCTCTCTCTCTCTCTCTCTCTCTCTCTCTCTCTCTCTCTCTCTCCTCCTTCCTTCCTTCCTTCCTTCCTTCCTTCCTTCCTTCCTTCCTTCCTTCCTTCCTTCCTTCCTTCCTTCCTTCCTTCCTTCCTTTCTTCCTT
>NC_058131.1:176880566-176907287 GCF_016433145.1 Gracilinanus agilis | reverse complement strand
CTTTCTTTCTTTCTTTCTTTCTTTCTTTCTTTCTTTCTTTCTTTCTTTCTTTCTTATCAAACCCTTATTTTCTGTCTTAGTAACTGTAATGTTACTAAGAAGGGCAATGGCTAGGCAAATGGGGTTAAGTCTCTTGCCCAGGATCACATACGTAGGGACTATCTGAGATCAGATTTGAATCCAGGTCCCGGTACTCTATCCATTGTACCACCTAGCTGCCCTGTATTTCTTCATGATTAAATTTAGAGAAAGAGGTTAGTGTAAACATTCCTTAGAGTAGTTTCTATTAAGGCAAGGGAGAGAGCTTGTTATCCTAACTGAAATGATGACATTTCACACTGTGTAAAGGGAACCCTAT
Source organism: Gracilinanus agilis (assembly GCF_016433145.1). Lineage (NCBI taxonomy): Eukaryota > Metazoa > Chordata > Mammalia > Didelphimorphia > Didelphidae > Gracilinanus > Gracilinanus agilis. The sequence continues at coordinate 176,906,929 of NC_058131.1, read as the reverse complement.
CTCACCTCCATCCCTTTGCTGTGTGACTGGACATCATGCAATGCAAGGATGCAGGTGGGGCAGGAAGCAATTTGGATGAGGTTCCCTTTATATAACATTTTATAGTTGGCTTGAGTTTTTTGCTTAGTTAGAATGCTAGAATGGGGTAAGGGGAGATTTCAAACATGTGTTGGAATAGATTATTCTGGGTAGGGCGAATCATTTCTAAACCACTTCCTATACCTCAAGCCTATTCCTAGTCCTGACCTCCCACCTTTAGTAGAGAGATACGAATCAGTAACTTCCAATGTAAAGTTTTTTAAAAAAATAGTCTGGAGGGATATGATGTCTGTATCTGGCTTTGGTTATTCTTTGGTTAGGGGATAGACAGCCTTCAAACTCTTCCCCAGAGGTCTTCAGTTGCTCTTTGAAATGGAGAGGCTGCAAGTTTCTAAGGCTGCCTTAATGATTCTCACCACTTCTATATAGGAGACATGCATGTCCCCTAACTCCAAAGAGGAAATCTAGCCCGTTAGGAAAACTTGGCAGAATTAAGGATAGAACCCAAGTCTCCTAACCCACTGTTTTCCTACAATAGCATCATGCCCCTCATCCACTGAGAAACAGAAAGTATTGTTATTCCCACATAGGTGGAGGAGATGCCATAAGCCAGAAAGAATCACAGGATGTAAGAGCTGAGAAGGACCTTAGAACATGAGCTATTAGGACTAGAAGAGACCCGAGAACATGATGCCGGAGTGGAAAGGAATCTTAAAGGTGGTTTATTCCAATCCTCTCATTTTCTAGAGGGGAAAACTGAGGCTCAGTGAGGAAAAGGGAAAATTCGCTCAAGGTTACTTAATTTGTAAACTGCAGCGCAGGGGACCCAGGTCTTTTGCCTCCACATACAGTGCTCTTTCCACAGCACCAGGCTGCCAAGGTCACATGGATTTTCAGTGAGGCAGAGCCAGGAACAGCAGCCAAGTTACCAGGGTTCTCAGCTTGCTACTAGATTCTATATAAAAGAAACAGCTCCTGAGCCCTCGAGGTGAGGGATCCGATCAAAATAGCAAAAGAGATACACATCAACAGGTCTATGGCACTTTTGCCAGCTTGCTGGAGACTCTAAAGGGAGGCCCAAAAATAGCAGTTACTTTACGATGTAATTGCCTATGTTGTGTCTGGGGAACAAAGTGTGAGAGCTCTAATTTGCAGAAGTCACAATCTGAAGTGCTTTAAAATGTACTTAAAGAAAATCAAAGTGCTGAGGCAGCGTTGTTCTCCAACAACCACAAAAGGATTTGGGGGTTTTTAAATCAGTAGTTTGGGGAATCCATGTGATCCATTTTTGTTGTCACTTTTTTTTCCAGGACAGGAAGAGAGATATCGTTCAGGTGTGATACAAAGGATAGAAAGGGCACTGCCCCAATGTGGTTTGTCCTTCCTTTTGAAGAGAACCAATGACATTCTAGAGTGATGTCTGGGCTTGTGGGTGAATTAGACTTAAGTGAGGCAGAGTTGCACCAAGTTGTCAGTCTCATTCTCTCTTCCGGGCATTGAAGTCCGGTGGCAAGACAAAAGTCAGGATGATTTGCTATGGTCCTGGAGTCAGGGTATGTCATTGAAGTTTGACCAAGCTCTAGAAACTCCACAGTGCCTGCTTCAGCTGACTTCTTGGCCATTAGAACAAATGATCCTCGTCTGCCCATTCTTCTAGGGAAAGTCTCCCTAATTCTCTGACAGGTTAGCGTGTAGCTGCTGTGCTTGCTATAGCTTCTTAGAATCACAGGTGAGAGTTGGGTGAAAAGTAGATGCTAAAGGTGTATGAGTGGCCCTGAAAAGGCTCAGCAAGCCCTCACACAAGAGGTGCTAGTTCTTTCTGAACACTCCGAACAGTGTCCTGTATGGTGGTGTAGAAAGAACTGGGGTCTCCCATTCTGCTGCTTATATTTATGTGAAGTGGGAAATGTCTTGAGCAAGTCATTTGACTCTTTTGGGTCTTATGTTCCTTTTTTGTAAAGTGAGAGGGTGGGACTTATAACCTTAAAGGTTCCTTCCATCTCTAAAACCTTAAAAAATTTTTTTTTATGACCTGAGTTCAAAGGTGGTCTCAGACATTTACTAGGTATGTGATCCTGGGCAAGTCCTTTAAAGTCTGCTTGCCTCAGTTTCATCATCTATAAAATGGGGACAATAAAAGCACCTACCTCCCAGGGTTGTTGGTAGGATCAAATGAGATGATAATTGCAAAATACTAAGCACAGTGGTTGGCACATAACAAGTGCTATATAAATATTAACTGTATTATCAGTATTATTATTATTATTATTATTATTATTATTAGTTTATGACCTGAGTTCAAATTCTGGCTCTAACACTTTACTATGCCTATATCTTTTGTCAAGTCACTTAATCTCTATGAACTTTACTTTTCTCACCTATTAATTGGGGATAATGCATCTTATACTATTCACTATTTTACTAGGTGACTGAAGAAAGTACTCTAAATACTTTAAAACATTGTAGAAATGTGAGTAGTTATTACCTTGAGAGAGAAAGTTTCATTTTAATTTACAGAAGGACAACCTTGGAGTCAAGAACTCTTGGATTCAAATTTTGACTCTGACACACATCAGTTGGGTGATCATGGTTGACTCAACGTTTTAGCCCAGTTACTGCTCTAAGACCCTAAGGTAGTAACAAATGAGTTGCTTATTGGCTTTGTGGAGGGAGTTTCTATAATCTAGAATTCCCCATAAGTACAAAAAATCAAGACTGAACCCTCTGTTCTCCTCTAAATTATTTTGAGGAGCTTTCGTTAACTCTTTCTTCAGTTGATCAATCCATCAATCAGCAGACTTTTTATGTGCAAAGCAATGAGAGAGTAACTGTTTTCAAGGAGCTTACATTCTGAGCAGAAGACATGAAAATGGTAAAAACATAATAACATTAAACAAAAGGCTTGTTAGCCAAGATTGTGGGGAGAGGGTGGCTCACAAAATTTAAAAGGGAATATGTAAAACAAAGAAAAAAAAAGAGAATATGCAAATGAATCAGAACCACCAAAACCAAACCTCTTCTTTCAGTCTAATACTTCTGCCTATGCAGTCAGTTATACAGTTGCCCTCTGCTCCAGCTGTTCCAGAGTTTCACATCTGGTTATATAGTTCCTAGAGCACTGGCTCTGAGAGGTATTAACTCCAATGCAGCTGTTGGGTGGTGGAAGCAGAGAACCAGCTTGGATGTAATTAATATAGCTGAACAATAATGAGATGTCACCAAGAGAAACAACTGCTGAATTGATTATGATGATGATGAGAATAATAATAATGATGATGGTTATTAGCAAAACCATTTCAAAGAAGGCACTGTGATAGCTGATAGTAGTTCTGTTCCTCCACCTTGCAACTATTCATTCATATTCAGGGTGTGCAAATAGGTTCAGGCTACTCAGGTGCATGATCCACTGACCTCTAAATACCTACCAACCTGAACTTTATTTGGCATAATATAGACCAACTTAATTTTTATGGTCATCTATGTGGTTTGGGGGCTAGAACTCTGGACCTGGAATCAGGAAGACCTGATTTATAATTCTGCCTCAACTGTTTACTAGTTATATGACTGTGGGGAAAGTAAACTAACTTCTTTTAACCTTACTTTCTCTGACTTTAAAACTAGAATAATAGCAGTTTCTTGCAGGGTTGAAATGTTTGCTATTACTATTATTGTTGTTATTGATGTTGTTATAACTAATTAAGTTTGGCTGCTTTTCAAGACCAGTGTGCATTTGATTTTTTCCCATGCTTTAGTGGAGTTACTTTGGCCAAAGAAAATTTGTTGTCCTGTGGTCAGTCTCCTAGAGATAAACTTCTCAGTTATGCACATAAAATGGACACATTCCATGGCTAGGACCTTTTGTGAAGCTTCTCTAGCTTGGTAGGACTTGTTAGAGCTTAGATTCTGTTGGCGTAGTCTTGGAAAAGTCAAGGCCAACTCTACATCATAATGAGGCATCAGAAGAGGATTTGAGTGGAAGACCCAAGAAGCAATGCTTTAATATACACTCAGAGATCTGTAATTTGTTTGGTATGAGTCCTAGATACATCGACACAACACAATTTTTCTGGACTTCAAATTTCAAAGAAATATACTTCTGTGAAAGTACACATGATGTTTATGATTTTAAACACATTTATGATTTTTTTTTCTTGGTGGAAGGATGTAACTTCTAGAAAAGTTTCTGCAGATTCAATGGCTAATTCCTATAATTTAGACCTTCATTAGGTCATTCTGTTTCTGAATTTCTGAATTTAGCTAGGTTGATTCTCTGATGAAAGATGCATAGTTCATTTGTAGATTTCTAGATGGAAATTTTCTAATTCTATAGATCTTCTCCATCTTTAAAAAAAATCCCTTCATTTGGAATCCCTGATATCTCTTCAAACTATTCTCCTATATTTCCCTTCCTTTCTATAGGCATATACTCAGATGAAGGGCTTACATTATGCCTCTTCTTCACTTCTGGGTCCTTATCATTCTTCACCTCTCTGTTGCTTTTGACACTGATAACTACTTTCCTTCTCAGCATCCTCTTTCTTCCATCAGCTTTTGTGACCCTGCCTTCTCTTCTTTCCCTGCCTCCTCACTAGTGACTTTGCTGGATCATCATCCATTCTTCTTGGTTCCAGAAAGCACAACTAGGAGCTATGGGTAGAAGATATAGGAAAGCAAACTTTCAGTATATGGAGAACTCAGGATATGGAGAACTTTTCTAGTAACTAGAACTATACAAAAGTCAGTACCTTGTGAAATAATGAATTATCCATTACTGGAGTTCTTTCAGCCAAGGTTGGATGATTACTTATGAGGTAGATTTTAGAGGGTATTTTTGTTTCATTTTGGATTTGACTACATGACTTCTGCCCCTCCAACCAAATGATCCTATAGCAGTGATGGGCAAATTACGGCCCACAGGCCAGATGTGGCCCCCTGAAATGTTCTATCCAGCCTGTGACATTATTTCTAATCTGACGAATACAATGAGTAGGATACAATACAATAAAACTTTGTAAGAGTTGCCTTAGAAACAGGCCAACAGATGAGCATTTCCTTTCCTTTGGCTCCCTCTTTAAAAAGTTTGCCCATCACTGTCCTATGTCCTAAATGCTTAATACATTTTTGTTTATTGAAAGTCACATTTCTATCACAAGTGAAGGGGAATACTAGAATGACTTCTGCCAAGTCATTTGAGATTCTAGAGTAATCATAATAATCAACATAACTGAATCTTTAGAATTAACATAATAAATCAACATAATGGGGCAGCTAGGTGGCAAAATGATTAGAATGTCAGACTTGGAGTCAGGAAGATCTGAGTTCAAATTTGATCTCAGATACTTACTATCTGTATGACCCTGGGCAAATCACTTAACCCTATTTGTCTCAGTTTTCTTACCTGTAAAAAGGAGATGGAGTAGGAAATAGCAAACCACTCTATTATCTTTGCCAAGAAAATCCCCAAAGGGATCATAACCGTTTTGGCACAATTGAAAAATGGCTAAAGGATAAATCAACATAATAAAGTGCTTTAAGGTTTATAAAATTAACTGGAAATTATCTTAGAGATCACTGAATCTATCACCCTCATTGATGTGGTATAATTAGACAGATACAGGAAATTCCACCACCACTACTCAAAATGTCTGCAAGTTACTCCATCATGGAGATTCATTGCCATTCTTAGAGGGTGGGGAGGGAGGGATGTCTTTTAAAATGCAAATATCCCTGTTTGAGTAAGTGATTGTTATTAATAGCTTAGTATAAATAGTGTCATAGAACTTTAGAGATGGAAGAGACTTAGAGAACAGCTAGACCAACCCTCATAGTTTTTATAGATGGGAACTGAAGCCTATAAAGGTTAAGAGATTCAGCCAAGGTCACTCAGCTAGTTAATCTCTAAACTGGGACTAGGAACCAGATCAATCAATCAACTAATCAATTATTAAGCAGTTGCTAGTTGTGATAGGTGCAAAGGATACAAAAACAAAGATTGAAAAAAGTCCTTATCAAAAGAAAAAGTTCAGGGCACTTTGCATTTTTCCATAATGCTTTTTACATGGCTCAAGTTACAACAGAAATAAAATAATTTTGAATTCAATACTGTATCTCCTCTCCTTTCTTATCTTTTCACTTTTCTACCCCCAGGGCCTTTCAGGTTTATCTTTTGACTTCCAAGCTGATGAATTTGAACAGCCTAGGTAAATCTTGGAGGATCATTTTGTGAAGTAATTTCCAAAATGGAGCAAAGACATTTGTGCTAATGATTGGTGGCATTCCTGGCCACCTGCAATGAGTAAGAAGTGAAGGAAGTAGGAGGGAGGAAGAGGGGGGGGAAGGATGGAATTTTGGAATTACTTTACTTTCCTGAGGAAAATGGGCAGAGGTTAGAATCAATCATAGTCAAAACAATATCCCCCAACCCAAAGTAGCACTGCCTCTAGAATCATTACTGCTTTATCCAAGGACTTCAAAATTGACTATTATTGTGGACACATCACTTAAACTTCTCTGAATATTAATTTCTTCAAATGTAAGATAGGGATAATCTCTCCTAAAGTCTTACTTCCAGTGAAGTAATATGTGTTAAAATTCTATGAATTCAGGGGGCAGCTAGGTGGCTCAGTGGATTGAGAGCCAGGTCTAGAGACAGGAGGTCCTGGGTTCAAATGTAGCCTCACATTTCGAACTGTGTGACCCTGGGCAAGCCACTAAACCCCCACTGCCTAGCCTTTACTACTCTTAAGCTTTGGATCTAAAACACAATATTGATTCTAAGACAGAAGGTAAGACTTTTGAAAAAAAATTCTATAAATGCCCAGAAGAAATTACACAATGGAAGGTACCATGATGGGAGAGGAAGGCATATTACAATGGAATAATATAGGATTGTGACTCAGAAAATTTAACTTGTTGTACCCAAATTTTAATACCTAACCCAGGTTCATGGCCGAAGGAAGAATCACACTGACAATGCAATATGCAAGAAGAGGCTCATTCTTTACTAGCAATAATAGCTAGGGTCGCTAGGCAGAGAGGCATGCCTGAACGACCCCTTGGAATTCTCAGCCAAGAGTTTATATAGAAATGTTTGGGGAAGGGGGTTGGTACATACATAATTATCAAGGTAGTGTCAGGGACAGGTGGTCAGGAAGCATCTGGGGAGGGGGGTTTCAGGGTCAGGGGGCTGGAAGCATTTGGCAAACATACATTAAATAGGCAAATATTGAAAAGCAGGCAAACATAGACAAACATTCCTCAAGACATCAGATAAGATAGCTTCAGTTTTAGGTTTATGGTAGGGGGAGATAAGGAAGACTGTGCTGGGAAACCTTGGGGGCTGGGGGTAGCTTGTCCAGGCCAGAAATAGTTCAGTAGACTGCCAGACTGATTTTTAAATCCAACAAACTTTAGTCACACTTGTGCTGTGACCTTGGAGAAAGCACTTTTCAACTCTGAGCCCTAGATTTCCTATCTAAAATGTGGGATTTGAATTAGATAATATTTAAGGGCTCTTGTACCTCTAATATTGTATGGCTAGAAAAGAGACAATATGAAGAAGGCAGCAAGAAAATCAAAGGATTTCTGATGACCTTGGGAATATTGGCAGTATTCTCCCCTCTGACAGCTGGGCCAAGCCAGATAGAGAATGGCATCCCAGCAGGGCTAAGGAACATATTCAGTTAGAACTTAAAATATATGTTTAACAGAATAGTTGAATCTACAGCCAAAAGGACTCACCAAAGATCTATTCATTAAGGACTAGGCACTGGGATTCCTGTACTCAGAGTTCAAAATCCCAAAGGGAGTATATGACACCCATAGATAGTTTATGAGTATTATTATTCTAAGTATGAACTACCTGAAATGTTGAGATATTGATGATGATAATCTGCCATTCTAGAATAACAGAATGTCACAGCTCCAAGCTTTAGCAGTCAAGTTTATCCAGACTCCTTAATAGAGGGGAAAAATGGAGCCCAGAATGGAGAAATGATTTGGATGTGGTCACAGTTCATAAATGGCAGAGCTGAAACTTGAACCAATTCTGTTGGATCCAAGTCCAATACCTTCCCTACCACATTATGCTGGTGTGAGATCATTATAGTCTTATAAAAATATATTAGACATAGAATACAAGGGAAAACTTAACAATGATAGCAATGTAAATAGCACGAAAATGGTTGCTTCAGAAATGAGTAATTCTCACATCATCTTCAGGTAGAGGTGGGTTGCCTACTTTTTTTAGGAAGATGTTGTAGGGGAAATATCTCTGTTCATGTGTAATCAGGTGATTTTTTTTTTCAGAATCCTCAGTCTTGAGACTCTATGATTATATGATTTACTTAGCAACCAGATGTTTCCCCTATATTAGACTTACCTCAGGTAATAAATGAAATGTAATCAACACTTTAATACATGTCTAGGGTCACATATCTGCCAAAGGAGAGGAATCTTGCCTTTAAGTAGAGGTTGGGCTAGATGTCCTCCAAGGTCTTCGTGATTCTTTGATTTTATAACTACTTAAATGACTTTTGATTGGTTTAAAATGTGCCCATTGAGGCATCCATAAAATGAGCTTTTAATTGATTAAGGGCAGTCCCCTTTCAATTTCTTTTGTTTTCATATCCCCAGAGTTTAGCACTTTGTCTTGCAAATACTAGGTATTTAATAAGTGTTTGCTGAATTGAATTATAATAGATTTTTATCTCTCAGTCTCCACTTTTTTGGCTCTTTCACACAGGAAAACAAATTGCATCAGCTACTAAAATGAAGCATCCTGAGCCAGCTGAGCATCCAAAGTCACACACACTGATTGGGAGATGAACCATGAAGGAAAACCACAGGGTACAGAAGCATGGAGAGTGAGCTGCACAATGAGTTGTAAGGATGTATTCACTCACTCACCTTTCCAGGGCTATGGGTTATTTAGTGCTCTGGCTGCCAGAGGTTTTTGCAGAAGAAACCCTTGCTTAAAGAATAATTTAAAAATAATTCTATTACATCCTCAGTGTGTTATAGTGGTCAGTACTACATGTACACCCTTGTTGACTCAGGAGTGACATGTTGCTTATCTGAAAGAATGTGTTCGTAAGGTAGAAGCAGCTGGTCCAGAGTCATTCTAGCAAGTGGGGATTTTTCAAGCCCACATAAATTCTTTCTTGAGACTGTTATTTGACAACATAGGATGGAATCTGCTACTAGAGAGCTTGATATAGGGATCATGGTCTAAGACGGTGAGAATAACTGGAGCCAGGCATAAAACTGAGATTAGGAGTCAGCCCAGTACTCAGCCAGGGTGAGAAGGAGGAGTTTAATGTTATCAGTCGAATTCTCTCCTTTTTGTTAAGTAGGGTTCTAGTAATGCCCTATGGAAACTTTCACTTTTCTGGTTATCCTATGTTCACCATCTAATCTAAAGACACTTGCCATGTTAGGTAGAGCCAGAGCCCTTCAGTCCTGGTGACTACTATCAATGGAGCTGACTTAGAGCATATCCAAAGTTGTATTGGAATCTGTAGTAGTGGAAATCTGGAAATTTGAGGTCTCCAGTACACTGTGCCTCAGATAAACATCCTTTGAGGGCTTCCTTCTGGGATCTCTTTGGGGCTCACTATGGGTTCATAGATTAAGGATTTTTCCCCTCTTTTGTTTCTTCTACACTTATGTAGAATTCTCAAATATTAGATATGGAAAAGATCTTTCTGGATCATCTAATACAATCTATAATGGTTGGAAATCCCTTCCATAATATTTTCAACAAATGGTTACCTAGCTTCAGGTTGAAGATCCTCTTAGGTGGAGAACTTACTATCTTCTCAGGCAGTCAGTTCTGCTTTTGTATAGAAACCATTGTGAGGAAGCTTATTGAATCCAAACTCTGACTCTCTAGAACTTCTACATATTGCTTTGTTCCTCAGGTCCAAAGAGGACAATTCTAATATAATAGTGATCATTATTCACTCTTCCTAAGTCTCATCTTCTCTTGGCTAAGTATTCCCTCAAACCTTTCTTATAGGTCATATTCCATTACATTATTAATGGCTGCTGTTTCCTTTAGACTCATCCCAGCTTGTTGGTATCTTTCTTAAGATGTAGTGTCCAGAGGCAAATATCATACATGAAACATGGTCTGATCAATGAAGAGTATCACAGTACTACTACCATTTTATGGAAGCAAAAACTGAGGAATTGTTAGTAAGGAATAAATTAGTTGGGAATTGTTAGGAGCTGGACAGGATAAGTTATGATCAATGAGTAAAGGTTACTAAACCCAAGTTTAGATCAGAGAAACAAATGAAGCAAAAGCTGAGGCTGGTACCTACAGGCAATTCCTGTATTACTGTCCATTGGGTTTTCAAAGCACAACTAGGTAGAAGGTATGTATAAAGTGTTGGACTTGAAGTCTGGAAGACTAGAGTTCAAATTCTGCCTCAGACACTCATCAACTGTGTGAGCCTAAGCAAGTCATTTAACCACTCTCTGCCTTAGTTTCCCCATATGTAAAATGGGGATAATGATGGTACAGTCAGTCTACACTTTTCATGGGAATAACATTCCTAGAAAATGATACAAAAGTAAAAAATGCAAATATTGATATATTGAACCTGTGGGAAATATGGAGTTAGGTTCCTTTGACCACTAAAAACTATTCTATCACTATAGATTGCTAAAAATGCACCTTTCCAAAATTACTTCTTAATAACAAAGCATCTATTTTGATAATATGCACTTTTTACTAACATAGTAACCATGAAATAACTCATAAAATACAGTACACAAAATAAAATTGGCAACATGTGAAACATTTTTCCTTGCTAGTAATTTCCTAGAATTCTGTGACCTACCTTTTGTACTAACATCTCAATTAAAAAAAATTAGTTCAGACTATATTCACTTTCCATAACACATGAAATCTATAGGACCATAAAAATTATACAGCAAATGAAATTCTTAAAACTAAAGCATTTTTAAACCTGAATCTTACCTTCCACTGTATCAGATAGCAATATGAGGATATCCTTCTCTGTACTATAATGCTATGAACCTTTCTACCTTGACCCACCTCTGAAAACCAAAAGAGAGGATACTGGGGTTTTAGTTGTTGGTGTTGGAAGATGCATGGTGAGGTCTCTGCATAACTTCCAGTACTCTGTCCTGCATGGATGATGGATGGCATTGGAGATTAGGAAGATTGCACCAGTTTGGAATAATTCATTGGCAGCATCTGTTTCCTCTTCTGTTTGATATCTGTAAGGGTTTCTGAGTATGGGAGCATAGCATAGGCAAGTAGACATTTAACCTTGAGGCTGCAATTGATAATGGGACCACTTGCCTCCATATCTCTAGCTAGTTGGTTGATTAAGCTAACAGTAGAGGTGGATATTCCTGCATGAAGTGTATCTAAAACCTTTATTTTCTCTCTAAATTGCGTTGCTGACTTTATATGCTGGGACTTAGAGTCCCAAAGACTCACACTGTCCTTGGAGAGCATAACTATAGCACCAAACTTGAGTTTTAAAGGCAAATAATCAAAATATTCAATGAATGCAACAGTAGGGTGAACAAGGCCAGTGAAGCACCTACTAGAGAGCCACTGCAAAATCAAATTGACCACATCATGTCTCATTGTCTTCTCTTCAGAACAGAAGCCACTGTAAGAAAACTCTCTTACAGACATATATCAGAAAGGGAAACCCTGGGATGGTGTTACTGAGGTTAACCAAGAGTTGTTGATTAGCTAACCCACAGAGTGGCCCTAACTGACTTTTCAGAGAGCCAATGGCTTCTCCCTTCAGGCTCCCTTCACCCTTAAAAATGATTATCTGACTGCGTTTATTTAACTAACCTTGGTTTAATACCAAGTCTTTAAGGGAAGGGATTAGGATAGAGGGAAATTAGGGATTGCCCTCAACCTTAAGCACAAATTGGTTTTCAAGTTTCTGTCAGAGTTTGAACTGAGTCCAGGGCTCACAGGCTTATGGAAGTTTCCTTTCTTCCTAATCTATACTATATCTATGTTAGCTTTTATAAATTCAAAGTCTTTACCAATAGACAGTAAGAGGAAAAGAGATTCTGACCATTAGATCTGGTTTAGCCTGTCTCTTCGGGCTTATGCCCTAAAGACCGGCATTACAGTTCATGCAGCCCCCTTCAAAATCCATTTAGTTGATGGTACAATCCAAAGGAATCCAGGAGAGAAACAGTTGAGAAAATCCCAGGAATAGAGGTAGTTTCTATCCAGAGAGGCAGAGAGCTCCCTCTTGTCCCGAGGTCCAGCCAAGAGTCACCTCCAGAGCGAGCAACTCTCCCCTTCAGGGAGCAACATTCACTCTCCCCAATTTCTCCCCTCCCCTTTCTAACTGCCTTTGTTGTCCAACAGTCCTCTCTCCAACATTCCAAAACCTTTCTGTGCAATTTTCCCCATACCACAAATGGTGCATGGTTGCCATTGTAAAAGTGAAAATGAGATTACTGATAAAATCACATGAAAGTTGAACACATGAATGTTGTGGTGGATTGTACCTAGTTTCTAGGGTTTTTGTGAGGATCAAATTAGGTGTAAAAGTAAAAGTACTTTGCAAACCTCAAAGCACTCTATAGTCTGGAGAGATATTTGGAACTATGCCCAAAGGGCTAAAAAACCACACATAGTTGTGACCCAGTAATACCAGTGTTAGGTCTGTATCCTAAAGAGATTTAAAAAAAATGGATATAGACCTACATGTACAAAAATATTTGGAGTGGCTTTTTCTGTGACACCAAAGAATTAGAAACTAAGTGGATGCCCATCAATTGGGGAATGGCTCAACAAATTGTGCTATATTATTGGAATGTAATACTAGTGTGCAATAAGAAATGATGAGCAGGGTGCTTTTAGAAAAGCCTGGTAATACTTTCATTGGGACAGCTAGGTGGTACCATGGATAGAGTACTGGGTTTGGAGGCAGGAAGACCTGAGTGCAAATCAAACCTCAGCCACTTACTAGCTGTGTGACCCTGGGCAAGTCACTTAACCTACTTTGCCTAAAAAAAAAGACATAAATTGATGCAAAGTGAAGTGAGAAGAACCAAGAAAACATTGTGCACAGTAACAGCAATATTATACAATGACCATCTGTGAATGACAGCTGTTCTCAGTAATACAAAGATTTAAGAGAATACTGAAGGATCTGTGATAAAAAATGCTATCCATCTCCAGAGTATACTGATGGAATCTGAATGCAGATTATAGCATTCTGTTTTTCAACTTTATTTTTCTTGGTTTTCTTTTGTCTGTGTTTTCTTTCACAGAATAAGTAATATAGAAATATGTTTTGCATGGTTGCACTTGTATAACTTTTATCAAGTTGCTTGCCTTCTCAATTAGGGGATGAGGGGGAGGTTGGGAGACAATTAAGAACTCAAAATTGTAAAACCAAAAGTTAAAAATAGTTTTCACGTGTAATTGGAAAAAATTAAAGTATTAAAATTTTAAAAAGAAAAAAAGTACTATATAAATGCTAGCTATCATTATTGTATGAATGGAAATCTCAGAATAACTGTGAGATTTTAGCAGTTATTTTTTTATTACCTTCTTTTCTGTATAGGTGCTTTATACCTTAAGCCTCTTCCCTAGTCTGGTGGTTGTGCCTTTATCTGTCCAAGAGCCACCACAGAATTTAGACTCAAAAGATACTTTAGGGACTTTTTATTCCACTTCCTTATTTTATGGAAGAAGAAACTCTCAGAGATGTGAAATGATTCACTCAAGGCCAAAAAGATTACTTAGTAGAAGAGCTGGAATTTGAACTCACGGTCTTGGACTTCAAATCCAGTCTTTCTTCCACTATACCTAACTGCTCCTGAATCTATATTGTTAACTCCTCTAAGTGGGTTTTGGGTCATCTCTGGGAGGCATTATATTCCTTCTCTATATCTATTTTGAAGGTCCTGGCAAGCTTTTGCTGATATATCATGGTAGTGGTAACTTGATGATTTAAATTTATACTTTGGTCTAAATGATTGATTTCAGACTTTTTCCTGGAAGGAGAGTTTAATGGGGGAAAGTGGGCAATAGAATGGGAAACTCATTGCCCAAAGTCAAAGTGAGCTTAATTCATAAACTTATGCATTTGGATTTCTATTCAAAACTTTCCAAAAATCTGGATTCAATCTAGATTTCTACTTTACTGGTCATCATGCACTCTGACTTCCACAAATATTGCCTATTTGCTGTTCCTCTAACTCTGAAATCCAATTCTGTCTTTTCATAGGCTGCCCTCCACAGCTAAAATAGACTTTTTTCTCTCCTCCCCTTCTTAGAATCCCTAACTTCCTTCAAGAATTAGGTCAGGTGCCATGTCCTATGGAGAATCTTTCTATGTCCTCGTAGTGGTTACTGATTTCTTTTCCCTTTTAAATTTATATATCTCTACATATCTGTTTACATGATGTATCCTACCACTAGCATCTAAACTTTATGGGCTTACGTCCTGATTTTCATTTGGTCTCGTAATTTGTCTTTATTACTATTTCTATCCTAATCCATCATATGTAGTAGACACTAAATTAATTGCTGTTAGATTAGATTAGAGCAGGTGGTAAGATAGAATTTCGAGGGGGAAGCAACAGTTTTAGGAAATGGTCAGAACCCAGGTTTCTGCCTGGAGGGACACCTGATGGGGAAAGCTTTGGACCCTGGATACTAGTGTGTGAGATGGTGATGAAGGTCGGGCCAATGCTCAGATCAATTTTGTTTTTCACAATTTTGCTCAAGTCATTCTCTGGTTGGGTTTACTGTATCCCCAGCGATCATGATTATTGTATTTTGTCCAAGGTAGGATTAGCTCTGTTCAGATGATTAGGTAGATTCAGGGGGAGGAGAAGGGCGATCCTTAACTTACTGCTAAGTATCTGAGTTGGGATACAAGGGAGTGTAAAAGGAAATTTTAGGCTGAGTTGGTGGCTGAGTGTCTTTGCAACATCTAAATCCTGGTGTCTGAGATGAGTGCAAAACTGCTTATAGAAAAAGAGTCAGTTCAGGTAAGCGAGTCCCAGTTGCGAAAGCAAGCTAAAGAATTGACTAAACTTTGTCTATTTCCCTTAATTTTTGGGTTATTATTTTTATTATTTTTAATATGGTGGCTGCTGGAATTCCTTGTCCTTGCCCTGTCTTGATGTGTTGGCACGGCCATCAGCTGGGTGTACCTCAATGTATTACAGCCTCATCCATCAGACTGTGGGTTAGACAATGATTCTTCTATTTAGCAACTGGGCTGGAAAGAACTCTGGGGAAGAAAATGAACATTACTTTCAAGGTCAACAGTGTCTTCCCTGGTGTAGCAGCTGACACCACCAACCTGAAGGTTGTTGCTAAACCTGGCCTGTCATTTTTTCCTCCTACTAGAAACAGTTATAGCTAGAGACAGAGCTGGGTAAAGAAGGGAAGGGACAAGGTGACTCACCTCTGGTTGGCACCGAGTAGGAAATAGGGAAAGTGCCTTTATTTTAGGCAGGTGGGGAAGAGAATAGGTTTGATTGACAGACTAGGGAGCCCCACGTCACTTCACTCACAGGGAAGATCTTAGTCTGCTTTAAGCATGATGTGAGACGCACATGGAGGCAATAAACCTCATGTAAAAATATGCTTAGTTCTCAGAGGAAGGGGAAGGGCTGCCTGGGGGACTGGCTCCTTGAGGATTTTTTTCTTTTTGTTTCCTCCTTTGTGACTGCCAGGCTTAATGAAAAATAATAAAAAGGTGAGATTAAAAACAGAGAAAAGGCCTAACAAGGAGAGGGAGAACTCCTAAGACCCTGCTCTCATTCTGCTGATTTTTCAGTGCCCAGAAAATAAAGTTACATAAAGAAGTGACTAGTGGGCGGGAAGGCACAGAATAGGAAGGTGAATCCAGGTCAGATCAATTATTAAAGGAATCCTCCTCATCACAGATGTTCCCAGAGTTCTTTGGGTGAGTGTCCCCTAGACCCTGATGGAATTTTACTATCTGGTTCCTGAAAAGCTGAGGAAACTTTTTTTCCCTTTTGGGTGGCAGCATGGATTAACACCTGCTCTCTAATTGTCCTCAGACTGTGAGTGCTTTGTGGGTAGAGACTGACTTTTTATATTCTCAGAGCCTGGTACCTATTACTATTATTGTTCAGTCATTTCAGACATGGCAGACTCTTCATGACCCTATCTGGAATTTTCTTGGCAAAGACACTGAAGTGGTTTGCCATTTCTTTCTCCAGCTCATTTTATAGATGAGGAAATGGAGGCAAAGAGGGTTAAATGACTTGCTCAGGGGCATACAGTCAGTAAAAGTCTGAGGCCAAATTTGAACTCAGGTTCACTGTGCCATCCAGCTGCCCATAGTAGGTGCTGCCACATACTGGAGAGAATTATTGAGTTCTGTTTGGTTCAATTTGTTGCATGCAAAAAGTAAGGAAGTCATCCATTCCCTAAGGTGCTTCATTCATCTTGCCTGTCTTTGGAAATGGGCACATGGTTGCTGATTGACAGGCTTCTTTTTTTTTTCCTCACTCTGACCACCTGTAAAACAAGGATAAATATCCCCCCTGTGATTCCAGAGCTTAGAGGCTTGGAGCTTGAAGGGAACTTAGAAGCCATGAAGTACAATCTACTCATTTAGGAGATGAGGAAACCATGAAAACTTAAATGATATGCTTATGGCCACTCAGGTACTCAGTAGCAGCAGTGAGATCAGAACCCAGGTCCTTTGGTTCTAAGTTCAAGTCTCTTCCCTCTTTTCTCTGCTGACTCTTCCTACTTCACAAACAGTGCTGTGGAAATGAATGAGTTTACTCTAAAGTGTTCAAAAATCTCCACAGAATATTTTTTTTGATTAAAAACAAGAGTGTTATTTTCAAAAACTGGGCCATGCTTACATCGAAGGCTTCCTTTCTGGGTTGGGAAACATCTGCACATCCTGGGATGAGTCATGTCACTGGACCAAGTGAAGGTGTTTTGGGCATCTTCAGTGAAATTAACTGTTTATGAAGCTGCTACAGGATCATTTGGGCAATATGGACCAGACAGGAGGATTCTTCAGTGTGCGTGCCTGCCATCCATTCAGGGAGTCAGTTCTTTATTCCTTTAGGCTATAGTTATTCTATTGTTTCAAAAGATTCGAGATGTTTTCTGTGTGGCTGCTTCCTCCTGTGGCATAGATAAAAACTTGCTTCATTACTAGTACATGGCCTCATGGGTTATCACGGTCAATAACTGTATCCCTTGATGAGGGAAGATCCTGAAATGGGCTCCCTTCCAAGCTCCATCTGTGGGAACTCTTTCCTTCCTTTAGGGCTCAACACAAGTGTCATTTCCATGATGCCTTTCCCTAGCTGAAAGTGATCTCTCTGGTTTGCAAGTTTCTTAGAGTCCTTAAAAAACAACGAAACCCTTCAGGGTTTCGTTGTTTTTTAAGGGCTCTAATACTTTGTATTGATTCCAAGGCAGAAAAGTGGTAAGGGCTAGGCAAATGGAGGTCAACTGACTTTCTCAGGGCCACACAGCTAGGAAATATCTGAGGCCATATTTATATCTAGGACCTTCTCTCTCTAAGCCTGGCTCTCTATCCACTAAATCACCTAGCTGCCCTTTTGGGAGAACATCTAAATTTAGATTTGTGATTCTGTGATTTCAGAGCTAGAGTTTTTTTTTTAAACTATACCAAATAATTTCATTCCCTTCTTGGACTTCATAGGATTGAAAGCTAAAAAAAAAGATTTTTTTTTACACTCACTAATTTTATATCTTGATTTTTATATATAAGAAAACTGAATCCTCAAAAAGTTAAATGGCTTATCCAAGGTCACATGCATAATCTAGTAGCATAGCTGAGGTGGAAATCCCTTGGCATCATTCTTATTTCTATGTTTATCATGATCTCTTCTTCCATTAGACTGTTAGGCCTTGGAAGGGAGGATGTTGTCTTTCATCTTTCTATTCCCAATGTCTAGCACATAATAATTATAGCTATTATTTAAGTTTTGTAAAATGCTTAACATATATTATTCCATTTGAGTCTCGCAGTAGCCTTGTCAGAGAGGTGTTATAATTATCTCCATTTCAAAGATGAGGAAACTGATACTGAGACAGTAAATGACTTAAAGCTAATAACTGTCCGAAATAGGATTCAAACTCAGATCTTCCTAACTCTATCTACTCTACTACGTAGCCACCTAAGTGATGCTTAAGTGTTCAGCAATTGGCTGACTTAGATGCCTGGGTGTTGACTCTCTTCTTTTTTGGCCCCTGCTACCACCAGAGAGAAGTTCCATGCTTATTGCTGTAGGCAGATGTGGCTATCTGTTCTGTTCCATTAGGACCTTCCCTAAGGAGAAGTCTTTGTCCTGGATCTCAAATGAAACTACTGCAAAGTTTAAATTCTTTTGAGACTAATATTAGGATAAAAAACTTACTACCTCCCTGAATCCAGAAAGTGAACTGTTTGGAGAAGGCGCCATGAAGATGCCTGCAGAAACCACACACTGCACCAAAAGATCCAGAGTGAACTTTGGGATGTGGTGATTTGATCTTGATGGGGGGTGTGTTGAATGCATTTATTTTGAATGTACACTCTTATGTCAAAGGGGACTGCCCCCAAATTGGTTTTTTGTCAATGTAGCAATCATTGGTTTTGTTCTTTTTCTCTTTTATTTCCCTCTTATTCCCCAATTATTATAATTTCCCTTTAGAAACTGCAATGTTGTATATACCCTTAGTTAAAAATCTTTAGAGCTATAAGCTGGTTATGTTTAAATGATCCATCGGGGAGACTAGTCTCCCAAAGGATCACAGAGGGGATTATGTAATTAGAATCTTGTTATCCTAAAAACTACATTTCTCAGAATTCCTCTTCCATTTCCCACTTTATATCCTTACATTTTGTACATAAAGTTTTGGGAACCCCGCCACTCGGGCTCTCTCTCTTCTCCTCTCCCCCAACCATGGTCAGGATAAACTTTTCTTTACTCACGGTTTTTACTTTCCTCTACTTCAAGTGATTATTAATAAAACTTATAAAATATAATACTTGGAGTTATTGGATATTAATTTTAATCTTAAACCACTCTCCAGACAGTAGACATCAAAGTCTCATTTCCAGGCATCCTAGCTTTCCTGGTTCTTGCAATTCCAGGTGGGAGGAGAGTTTTGTCTGAGACCCAGCTCTTCTTCTCCCTCCCCACATTCACTCCAGCCCCCAATCTGAAGCCAGCCCTGAGTTGTCAAAGATCTGGGTCTGAGAACACTACGTTGCAGGAAGAAAATGAATACATCTCATTATAGCCCATTACAGAGATTTCCTTTGAAAGATGCTCATGTTAATGGCTTGGAAGGAACACACTCCTCCTTACTATCGGAAAAGAGGCTGCGTCTTGTTCTTTGGGTTAGTAATTTGTTCACTGTAAAAATTGTGGGGTGAGCCATGCTATACTTTCCCACTCTGCACAATGTCTTTTATTGGCTCAACTTGAATGTTAACGGGACACAATGCTGAGTGAATGAATCAACCTAAAGCTGGTTCTTAGGGCCAGATGACAGCAAGTCCTCCCTAGAGTTGAGGAGGTTGTTAGTGCTTTCAGCATTATTTCTTTTTTCCTTCTTCTCTTTGTTACTGCACTGGGGAGACATAGGTTGCTTCACCAAAAGTAATATGACCTTGTTTGTTCTCTAATGATAGTGTGAGAAACTGTGGGTTACTGACCCATTTTCTGGGAACTACGTGACTAATAGTCAATTGAATTGAGTTGAATTGAA
Organism: Gracilinanus agilis; assembly: GCF_016433145.1. Lineage (NCBI taxonomy): Eukaryota > Metazoa > Chordata > Mammalia > Didelphimorphia > Didelphidae > Gracilinanus > Gracilinanus agilis. The sequence continues at coordinate 176,887,128 of NC_058131.1, read as the reverse complement.
TTCATAGGATCATTGGATTCAAAGCTAGAATGCAGTTTAGAGATCATCTAGTCCAGTCCCTTCATTTCATAGGTAAAGAAACTGAGGTTCAGGGAAGGGAAGGGTCTTGGCCAAAGTTGTAATGAAATGGTGAGGTATAGAGTAAAAAAAATACTAGGCTGGAAGTCATAATTTCATCTATTCAGGAGAAGGAGAAGGGGAAAGAAGGAAGCCTTTATTAAGCATACTCTTATGTGCCAGGTAAAGGCAGCTAGTGGGTACAATGGACAGAACACTCTCTGGGTCTGGAGTCAGGAGGATCTGAGTTCAAATCTGACCTCAGACAGTTACTATCTGTGTGAAAGTCATTTAATTGGCCTCAGTTTCCTCATATGTAAAAGGAACTAGAGAAGGAAATGGAAATCCACTCTGGTATCTTTGTCAAGAAAACCCCAAATGGGGCCATGAAAAGTTGGATGTGACTGAATAATAACAACTACACAAAAATGTGCCAAGCACTGTGCTTGCTAAGCACTTTATAAATATTATCTCATTTGATCCCCCACAAAATGCTGTGAGGTAGATGCTGTTATAATCCCCATTTACAGGTTAGGAATTCCAAGGCAGAGTTTAAGTGACCTTCCTAGGGTCATATAGCTTGTCAAGTGTCTGAGGGTAATTTAAATTTGGGTCTTCCTGAACCCAAGTCCAGAGCTCTATCCACTGGGCAAGTAGGCTAGCTCCTATCTAGAGCTGTTAGGGACCCTAGCTAGTCTAGTTCTTTCATTTTACTGATGAAGAGGTTAAAAAACTTGCCCAAAGTTTCATGGGCAAGTGTCTGAGTTAAACTTTGAACACAGATCTTCTGCCTTGGGAGGCAGTGTGGTATAATGATAAGAGCTTGGGTTGTAGTCAGAGGACCTAGATTCAAATCCTGTCTCTGATGCTTATGGCACCTGTGGACAAATTAACTAACCTCTAGGGGGCTCAGTGTCCTCAACTGTAAAATGAGGGAGTTGGATGAGGTGGAATTTGAGGTCTTTTCTAACTCTCTAATTCAGAATGAGTCTTTTTTTTTTCTATCATACCTTACAATTCTTTTCCCTGCCTGGAGTTCATAGGATCAAAAGCTAAAGACACTCTTTGAGATCAATTCATATAACACCTTGATATTTTTAGATGAAGACACTGAATCCCCTCATGATTTTCCCAGTCACAAAGATAATAAAGTAGCCCATCTGGATTTTAACTCAGGCTCTCTTACTCCAAGTCTAACACTCTTTTCATTCTCCTACAATGCTTCATATTCCCTCCCATTAACTAAGTGTCTCATCTTCAAGGTGCTGTTCGAGGTGCTGGAAGAAGTGGGTGGTTAACTTCCCACATGTCACAGCTATGGCCATGCCCACAGACCAGCTGTTGCCCTCATCTCTAAGCAGCAGAGCTTCTGTTTTAGAAGCCAACATGGGAGATTCCATTGCATTATTGATGCTCTCTTTGTACTTTTCCTGGGGATGTGGCTGCCCAATGCGTCTCAATAGTGTGAGGAAGTTTGTTCAGGCATCCTGAGGCATTCCAGCCCTGTAGGGTCCAGGATGGACATGCCCTTACTTTTGTGCTGTGAATATGATGTCCAGAGAAGACATGCCTCATCTCTACCTAAGGAAAGCATGAATACTTTATATATATGATCTCATTTGATCCTCACAACAATGCCATGAGGTAGGTGCTATGATAATTCCTAGTGACAGGTGAGGAATTGGAAACAGAGTTGAAGTAACTTGCCCAGGATTACAAAGCTAGTAAGTGCTACTGCTGTGCACGTGGAGAAGAGAGCTGAAGGACTGGTCTGGGATGATCAAGTTTTGGGATGGGAGATGGGCAGCTGCTGCTGAGTACATTGACCATCACTGGGCAGATAAAACTTTGCCCAGAGATTAAAAAGAAAAATAAAAAACCTTACCTCCTATCTTGGAGTCAATACTATATATTGGCTCCAAGGCAGAAGAGTGGTAAGGGCTAGGCAATGGGGCTTAAGTGACTTGCCCAGGGTCACACAACTAGGAAGTGTCTGAGGCCAGATTTGAACCTAGGACCTCCTGTCTCTAGGCCTGGCTTTCAATCCATTGAGCTACCCAGCTGCCCCCTGCCCTGAGATGTTAACATGTTCCCTTTTGGGATGAGGTATTACTTGGATATCCCTCCTTGGGTTGGGGTGGTAGGGGAAGGTGTTCATAAAGGAATTCATCCTTCTGACAATTCTGACATAATATGCCTTATGATTTCATTACAGCTTTGGCCAAGTCCCTTCTCTTCCCTGAGACTCAGTTTCTTCATCTGTGAAACTGAGGGATTGGACTAGATGAGCTTAAAAATCCATTCTAGATTTGGACCTAATAATCCTATGAATTAAATTAAATTAAATTGCTTATTGGCTAAGTAGTTTTCCATCACCGTAGCTCCTCTGGCTTTCTCTAAACCTCATGGGATGGGAGCCAAAATGTCCCTTCTAGTGGTCAGAGTGAACTCCATGTGGCCACAAATTGTTTTTGTCTCCCAAATAAATATTACTAATGTATCTAGCTGTGGCTTGTTTGATGAGAAGTGGCCGAGGCTTAGTTTGGGTAGAAGTATGCCTGAAAGCCTGGATGGGAGAGCCTGTTTCTGATAGAGCTAATCACAGAAGAGACAGTTCTCTCCTCACAGGATGCACCCCCTCCTCCCTTCCATCCCCCCACTTCTAGTCTGGTGTTCTGGTTCATTTTATTTGAATTCCAGATGCAAGCATTGTGCCCTGAACTCCATGCCTAGGGGTTGGAGTTGCTTTTTCAGGAAAACAATAACAAGAAAAAGATGCTAAATTTCTCCCTACAAAAGAACATTCTTGTCCTCCTCTTCTCCAAATTGTAGGCTGGCTCAGGAAGCTGGCTGATTGCAAGGAGGCTGAATTTCAGGGCGTGAAGGGAAATGGGTCTTCTTCTCTGATGAACACAGATGAAGTCGCAATTTGCCACCCCTCAATCAACAACATTGGGAGAAATCAGCAAAGGGCATCATTCAGCCATGTTTTGTAATAGATGCGAGACCCAGTTCTTTGCACAGCAGCCCTGGAGTTCGCCCTTCTGACAGTCCCCATCATGTGCCTTAGCTACAGGATGATCTCAGATGCATTTGGAATGGGTTTCAGCTTTGCTTTTGGATGCGCATAGAATAATTGCTTTGGAAACAATACCCTCATGATTAAAAAAACCCAATGCAGCTAAAAATATTTAAAGCAGGAATCATCCTGAATAAAGGACTTGGCAAAACACACCAGATACGACAAAAATTGCTGGCACAGTGTAAAATAAACATCAAAAGAGCAAATCACATGAGGCACGGGGAAATGCTCGATTTTTGCTGGGGACCTTTTGGCAGGGCTGTTTATACATCTCCGTGTAATTTCAGCTAATCATATAAATCCTTTTGTTGCAGTGTGAAATCTATTCAGGTTGACACCTCCACTATTGTTTTGCTTACTTGCCTTCCATCTTCTGATCTCCTTGCTATTAAAAAAATGTATATATGTATATGTAAGAAAAATGAAGCATGCAGTGTCTTGTGCCTGAGTAGTGGAAGTTTGCCTCTATCACCTTCTGAATGCCACCTTTGCACATTTTCCCACGCATCTCCCTACTTTGCCTTCAGCCCCAAGTCATTGCTCCACTTATGTCCCCTCATGGTACATCACAACCCTTGTAATATTGGTTGGCCACATTCCCAGACCTTGCTAGGTTTACCCTTCCCTTGAATTCTTCCTCTGGCTCAGCCTCTTCCCACATGAGAAAACCACTTGATAGGGCACTTAGAGGCTTCACTCGCTGCCATGAGAGTACTGTTTGGTTTTTGTGAATTGGGGAGAAGTCTCTTCCCTATTGTGTGGTCTTAGACTTAAGGACACCTGTTTCTCTAGAAAAGGTCCCCTGAAGGAAATGCTCATTTTCCCACTTCTAGTCATTTTTTCATCTTCCTCCCACCTCCACCCCCAAAAAAATTCAATGAAGAAATTGACCACAAGCATAGCTGGAGCATTTCTGTCTGGATATCCAGTAGAGCTATAGAATAGAACTGCAGTGAGAATGACTTTAAGAGATTTAGCCTGGTAGTTTTTGCAGATGAGGAAAGAGAGCCTAAGAGGCATATTCAAGGTCATGAAAGAGTAAATAGCAGAGTTGAGATTTGAACCCAGGTCTTTCTACTATATCATGCTATTTTTTAAATATAAACTTTCCCAGTCCTATAACCACCATGAATTAATATAAACTTGCATTCTCTATTCTGGATTGATCTGATCTCTGTGGCCATTGGCTTATGGCTAATTGTGGCTCAGTAATTGGGCCTGGGACCCAAAAAGGAGGTAGCCATAGCTTGTAATAATCAGGATGTAGGAAAGGTAAGTAACTTTTTTTCCCCAAAGCCTTTGCCTTTTGTTTTGGAATCAATTCTAAGAATCAGTTCCAAGGCAGAAGAGCAGTCATGGCTAGGCAATGGGTGGCAAGTGACTTGCCCAGGGCCACACAGCCAGGAAGTGCCTGAGGACAGATTTGAATCCAAGATCTCCCATCTCTAGATGTGGCTCTTAATGCACTGTGTCATCTAGCTTCCCTAGATGAGTAAATTTGTGAAATGTATATATTTTTAATAGTGGAGAAATTTGATAGTGTGTCTTTTGTAAACATGTAAAAAATTATCTCAGCCTGGAGAAGCCTAGGTACTTCTAATTAGAGAAGGAAATATGATAGTATATAATGCAGACTGGTGGTCTGGGGGTCAATTGTATTTAATTGTTTCCTCTAGGAGTTGATTATGGTAAAGGTGTAAAAAGTATCACTCAAATTCTGCGGGTGCTGGCAAATGTCAGGATCAGCCACATTATCTGGAGAGAAATAATAGAATTTCAGAATCCCAGAGTTGGAATGGGACCATTTCAGAGGTCTTCTATTTTAATCCATGACTGAACATCAATTCCTATTGCAGAGAGGGGTGGGGGATATGAGAAATACCCTCAGTTGCCTGTGGAGAGTGGGAGGGGAGCAGCCTGTCCCCTAGCCCCTCTGGCTTTCTAGTAACAAACTCTGGGGAACTCTGTGCTGGGGCAATAGCATCTGTGCCCACAGAGATGGCTCTAAGTACCCACTCTGGCATGCGTGCCGTAGGTTTGCCACCATGGCCCTATATGGTGTGGATAACAATTGAGCAGCCAATCTTTGCTCAAAGACTTCATGTGAGGGGAAACCTATCTCCAGATGTAATCCATTATATTTTTGCATAATCCTAATTGTTAGGAAGATTTTTAAGCTTGATTTTACCTCATTGCAATGATTACCCACTATTCCTAGTTGTATCCTTTGGATTCAAGCAGAAAAAGCCTTTTCCTTCTTTATGAAGATGGTGGTCATTCCCTTCTATTCCATTTCTTCTCCAGTCTGAATTAATCTAAGTTCCTTCAACTGTTCCTTATGTGGCAAGATTTTGAGGCTGGTTGACCAAGCTGCTTTCACTCCTTTGGAAACTCATGAGCTTGTCAGCATCTTCCCTAAATGGGATGCCAAAAACTAGAGAGACCTTCTAGAGGCAGAGGTAAAATACCTGGTCTTCTTTGTTCTGGATACTTTCTTTCTTAGTAGTGAGCTTTTTCCCCCCCTCCATCTTATTATAAGGTTATCTCACATTGAACTTTCAGTACCCTAAAACTCCAGATCTTTTTCAGATGTACTGGTTATGCTTTCCCCTTTGAACCTAGTTTAAGCTGTTCTACATTTGTCCCTATTAACTTAATCCATAAGATTGCTTTTAATAAATTTTTGGATTCCTGTTACTGAAAGTCTTCAATTTAAGGTTGGGTGACTCCATGTCAGAGATCTTGTCCAGTGATGATGAACTTTTTAGAGACCGAGTGCCCAAATTGCAACCCTCATGGTGCATATGACAGGGGAGGGAGGAAGTGCTCCCATTGGGCTGCCGGACAGAGGGGCAGGTGATGTGAGAAATGTCCTCAAGTGCTTGTGGAGAGGGGAAAGCAGATGCCATAGGTTTGCCAACATGGTTGTAGGCTCATGAATTTGGCTATTGAGTCCTTGGACAAATAATCTCGGACAAAGTCCTTTCCAACTCTAACTTTTACTTTCCATTATTTATAATGCTCCTATGAGGGACTCAGTATGCATTTTTTTTTGTGTGTGTGGTTATGATTTGGCATTACTTTGAGTTTCCTGATTCCTGAAAGAAAGCATATAAGCTTTATTTTAAAAAGTAAATGAACTTAAAAAAATTAATTAAATTCCATTTTCTATTCTTCCTCTTCACCTCATATAGAAAAAGAAAAAAAGAAAACTCTTGTGATAATAGACAGTCAAGCAAAAGAAATTTCCACATTGGCCATGTCCTGTAAAATCAAAGTTGCTTATTCTGCTAATCTGTAACTGTCCTTTTCATTCATTCATTCTTTTTCTTTCCTTCCTTCCTTCCTTCCTTCCTTCCTTCCTTCCTTCCTTCCTTCCTTCCTTCCTTCCTTCCTTTCTTTCTTTCTTTCTTTCTTTCTTTC
>NC_058131.1:176752903-176880256 GCF_016433145.1 Gracilinanus agilis | reverse complement strand
TCTTTCTTTCTTTCTTTCTTTCTTTCTTTCTTTCTTTCTTTCTTTCTTTCTTTCTTTCTTTCTTTCTTTCTTTCTTTCTTTCCTACAGCTCAATATTATACTTATTCATTCATAATCTGTTTAACCATTCCCCAATTCATGGGTACTCCCTGAATTTCCAGTTCTTTGCCAATATTTAAAAAGCTGCTATAAATTTGGGTTTATTTATTAATGCATTTGTTGATTTTAGTTGTGGAAAAGATTTGGACAAGAACCATGTGGGGCAAGAAGTCATGAAGTTGTTGTCTGTGCTGGAGTATTCACTGCACAGAGATAGAGGATCTCTTGAGGTTTGGAAAACAATATAGTTCCCAGACTTGGAGCACCTGGGCCCTTTGATCAGTGTGCCATCTGCCCATCCTCACATCCTGAGACTCACCCAGTAGGGTTGGGATTATCATTGACTGTCCCTGAGGTTGCCAGTAATTACTGAGTCACTGAAAAGCACTATCTCCTCTTTATTCATTATTTGAAGCCGATAGAGAGGATGCCATTGAGTCAAGGGAGTTGCAGTCAAAGGTCTTTACTTAGCACTGTGTGCCGAGTTAGCTGGTGATTGCTTTAGATGGCTAAACTAGAATGGTGGCCAGAATGCCCATGTACATAATACTTACCTGGGAGCTGGCAGCCACTTAAAAGCAGGGGGAAGCATCAGGGAGGCTGGCATGCCTGTCACGCCACAAGGAGTCACGCCAGATGCTCCTCTACAGTGTCTTGTTTGTCTAATTGGATCAGGGGCAGGAGCACCTGGTGGATTTTTAGAACTCGGAGGATAATGACCCTCAATGTTTAAAAGGCCTCTCACCATAGCAACCCCACCAACCCTTTTGTCGGATTCGGGAGCTCGTTAGCATCGCTCCTCCAGTTTTTCTTTCTCTGATGAGTGAGTTTTCTTTTTCTTTTCAGCATATACACTGGCTACATGTGTGCTAATAAGAGTTAAATTTCATTTCCTCAATAAAGAACAAACTATTTTTTCCTCCCTGTTGAACATGCTGTGTTCATGCCTTTTGTCAATCAGGTGTTCCTACTTCTTAGCGCTGCGTAAACGAAGCCTTCATTTTACCCTTTTTTCTCATGGATCTTTGCTCTTCAGTCACAGCTGCCTCTGAACATCTGCATGCTTCTTTGGTCTTGTTCATGTAAGCAGATGCCCACAGAGGCAAAAGCATTGCACCCACGCCCACATGGATGTGGAGTCAAACATGCTACCATTTGCTCTGGTATCTGGGTGCTGTTGTTCCTTTACAAACATGCAACCAGGTTTGCTCTCTTTGAAGAGTCAGAGGTTCACAACTGACATAACCTTCTTTTCTGAAGAATAAAATAGAAGGTTACTGAGTCTACGAGCTAATCTGTCTAATTAGATGCCTCTGAGCAAAATGCATAAAATTTGCATCAATTATCTTACCCCATTGCAAAGAACAGGACAGAGGAAGGAAAAACCCAAGGAAATTTGCATTTAGATTCTAGTGATGGCAGGGAGGGGTGGTGGTTGTGGAGGGGGGTAGCTAACAGTAAGATTTGGAGAATACATCCATCAGCGTCCTTTGTCTTTTCTCCAGCTCTGTGAGCTTCGCTTGAAGAATGGAGATTTCTTTGGGGGCCAAGGCCACTGCTAAGCTTGGAGAGCTTCTGGCTCTCTAGGAAGCCCTAGCTCAAGGACATGGCTACCTAGTCTGTTCCAGGAGGCCTTTATTTATGTAGCATTCAGAGGTCTGGAGAAGATGGCTGAACCACTTTCTGTGAGCCTCTGACTCCTTCCAAGTCTTCCATCTTCTCTTGGATCCTTAGGTGGCACTGTTGTATCTCTTGTAAGAAATTCTGCACAATCATTGGCAAATAGAAATTTCACTATTTAAGGAAGAAAGAAAAAAATTCTGCCTTGCCTATTTCCTACCTTCTTTCTATGTCCCTCTGACTCCCTTTCCCCTCCCCAACCTTCCTTATGGCCATTGTGTTTATGATCTCCTGGGATTGTTTTAAAGCAGTGACTGAGCTTCTTTCTCTCTCAAGGGTGATGGCATTAGGAAGGTCGATTGTTAGTACACTTTGCTAAAGGCTCTTAACACATATTAGGGGTTTCACAAATGCTTGCTGAATTAAAATACACGAAGTTCATTCATCATCAAGGTCTTTACAACTTTGGTGGGATGCCTCAGTACCTTTGATATTGTGAAGTATTGACCCTGGCAATGGCGGTGATTTAGAGGTTACGTGGAAAGTGGGAGGGGGTCATGGAACCAGAGATTTAGACCTGGAAAAGATGGAGAGACCATATATTCCTAAATCCCTTCATTTTAAAGAAGAGAGAGGTGAGGCCTGGAGGAGTTAAGTACATTGCACAGGTTCACATAGGTAATGAAGTTCTGGAGCGAGATTCGAATCCAGGTCTTCTTGACTACAAGTCCAATGTTCTTTCTACTACACTATGCCACCTCTCATATTGGCTGTATCTGACAGTGCAAAATTCCATGACTGTTTGGCCAGAAGGTAATCTGCCTGGTTGATAGTGAGCCTAAGAAGGTAATGATACCAATAAGCTTATTTTAGAGACCTAAATGGGGCTAATCTCAAACAATCAGGATGGACGAGAAGAATTCTAGGGGCAAAGATGTCATTTTCCTTTTGGGTCAAGCAGGGATAAGATGCTTTGGAAACTCAGGGGGAATCATATAGTTCTAATATCTTCTGGAAAATCTAAACCCTTATTTTTTGCCTTGGCATCAATTCTGTGCACTGGTTCCAAGGCAGAGGAGTGATAAGGGCTAGGCAATGTGAGTTAAGTGACTTGTCCAGGGTCACACAGCTAGGAAATGTCTAAAGTCAAATTTGAACCCAGAACCTCCTAACTATCTCTAGGCCTTGGTTAAGATGGTTCAGGAGATAATCCGAACATAGAATTATACATATTCTCTGTCAATGACTAGAACCAAATCAATGTTAATTCTTAGAGTCTTCATTTTTCTTGTAGTCAAATGCCTTAAGAAAATCCTATAGTGAGGTCTAGAGTGATTATTATGGGTCAGAGAAGGAAAATATGGAATGGGCACCAAACCCAAATTACTGCAGCAATAAGAGAGGAGACAATCTACAATCTGATACTATCTCTTACCCAGGATGTGAAAGAGATTTGGACATCAAGAAACTTGAGGCTCTGAGAGATTCCAGCTCTTGAACCAAGGGTTAGAGATTAAAGAAATTTGTGAAAGAATGATGGGAGAAAACCCTGGGAAAAGGGCAAGGACCCTCGGCTGTTCTAGAGTCATAGTTAGATACCCTTTGCAAGTAGACTCCAGCCAGAAATGGTCCAGAACTGGATCCTTTCCCCTCCCTATGCTACTTTTACTCCCTACCATTTCACTCCATAATTTCCCATTTTATGGATGACAAGAATCACTGGAAGTAAGACTAGAGCAGATACGATTATCTTGGACCAAGAAGATACTAAACCTGGACCAAACATTCAGTTGGTATGAATGCCTTGGCAATGATGTGACAGGTAGGATGGGAACATGAGTGAAATGTGGAAAGGAAAGTGGGAGAGGAGTCAATTAATTATCTCTTCTTCTTTCTTTTTGTCAGCCAAGAAATCCGATTTCCTCCAAAGCTGACAGATCCAGCCCAGGTGGGAGAATAATGCACTGGCAGGCAGACTAGGAGCAGTGAGGTATGGGTAAGGCACAATTTACACCATTATCATAGGATCCCAGGAAAAAATTTAAAGATCTTTTATACCAGCATTCTTATCTTCCAGATGAGGAAATGAGATTAAGAGACATAAATCTGAGCTCCTTTAAAGTAGGATTGTTTTGGACTTTGTTTCCCTAGCTGCCCAGCACAGTGACTTGCTCACCTTGTTCAATATATATTTACATGCATTCATATGTGTGTACACCAAAGGATTTTGAGCTGAGAGGGACTGTAGATATTATTTAGTTCAACTCTTTCATTTCACAAAGATATTATTTAGTTCAACTCTTTCATTTCACAAAGAACCCAAGACCTAGCAAGGAGAAATGAATTGTCTAAAGTCATACATCTTGGAACTGAAAGAGTACTGATCCAAACCCAGTTCCTCTTACTCTAAATCTAAATTTGCCAAATTTCTCTCCCCACCACCCTGGACTTTCATAGACTGTAAATTTAAGGATTATTCTCAAATTGAGTTTCTAACTTTGTGGCATCACCTTTTCTTTGCTACTTTTCCTTTTCTTGACCTCAGTCTTCCATTCCACAAAATAGGTTATATCATAATTATTTATGCCCTGGACAATCCAGGAAAGTTAGTTAATATTTTATGTCACATAGAGAACTTTGGATGAAAGGTTTGAAACGAGTATTAGTCTTTATTATTATTTTAATAGAGACTTATTAAGCTGAAACCCCAGGGAATCATGTTAGAATATATGATTTCCCCTGCCTGATTACATCTTTGAGTTTTGTAAAAGTTTATAATGGGTGAAATAGTACTTAACAGCTTCATAAACCAAACTGTTACGCACATTTAAATGGTCTTCATTCTTATTATCCTAACTAATGAATTTTGCCAGGCATCTCTGTTATAGCTGTATGATTTATAAAGATTATATTTACTTTTTCTCCTTATAAGAACATAATGAGACCAAATTGGTTGCTTGTAATCAGACACTGGCCTTCTTCATCTCTTTGGGTTTATTTACAAAAGCTTATTAGAGCAAACGTACGGAGTAATATGCAGTGATAGCTAGGTTTTGCTTAATGATCCCAAACATCCAACACAGAATGCAGATAATGAAATGACAGGCTGATTACAAATGCAGGAAGAAAAGTAAATGCACTCAGGGCCCATTTCTAACATCCTTACCTAGGCAGAACATCCATTAACATGTTTTATATCAATGATTGGTTTCTGAATGTTTTTATGCATGGCACATTCTGGAGTTGGGCTCAGAAAATCAGGGATGAGTAGTTTTCTTCTCATTTTAGTAGTTTTCTTCACTAAAGTCTTTCAGAGATGGCTTAGTGTGGCATAAATGTATACTTACGCTTTTGGGAAGCCAAGGCTGCTGCAAGTCCTGGAAGACCTAACTCACCTGGAAAGTCTTTGAAAATGGGTCTTGCCATGGGCAGTGCCTCTTATTAGCTGAGGACCACTTCAGCTGGGAGGTTAGCTCATCTCCAGAAGTTTGGCTCCCAGGAGTCACTGCAATTCATAAAGACTACTGACCAAGGTTTAAAAAGGAGGACTCACATAGGCAAAACCTAAGATCCTTGTTAAAGTATTTGGGAACACTGGAATAAAGGTTATGGAGTGGAAAGAACACTGGACTTGGAAGTCAGTAGACCTGGTTATGCTGCTAACCCACCTGTGTGATTTAGGGTAGATCATGTCATCTCTCTGCGCTCAGTTTCTGCTTCAACAAAATGCGGAGAATGGAAGATGCCTGTGTGTTGTTAAAATTCAAAGATTTTATGATCTTACATCTAAAGTTCTTCTTCAGTGTATCATCATGACTAGGAAGAATCCCTTGATTTTTGATGGCTATGCCAGTGGTCTAGATGAGTGCTAGAGCACCAAACACTAAACCAGGAATTATTTAAAGAAAAAAAAATTTTTAGCCTGAAAAATTTTAAATGAAAAAATTCAATTTTATTTTATTTTAAAGTCCATATTCTTTTTTCCCATATCCCCTTTTGTACAATCCTACCCCACTGAGAAAACAAGAAAACCAAAAACTGTCTCAAATACATATAGTCAAGCAAAACAAATTTCTACATTGGCATATCAAAAAATAGTATGCCTATTTGGAATTTTGCCCAAAGGGCTTTAAAAGAATGCATTCCTTTGATACAGCAATACCACTGCCAGGTTTATACCCCAAGGAGTTGAAAAATGGGGATGGTTCTATTTGTACAAAAATATTTATAGCCGCACTTTTCGTTGGTGGTAAAAATTTGGAAAATAAGGGGTTGGTTGACTCTTGATTGGGAAATGGCTGTACAAAATGTGGCATATGATGGTGATGGAATAATGAACTGCTTAATTTTTATAAGAACCAGAAAAGCCTACATGAACTGATACAGAGTAAAATGTGCAGAACCAGAAGAAAAATATTCACAATACTTTGTATGAAACATTGTGTCATGATCAAATATAATTGACTTTGCTACTAAAAGCATTGCGATGATCCAGGCCAATCCTGAGGGACTTATGAGAAAGAATGCTCTCCACATCAAGGGAAAGAATAGTTGAAGAAGAAATACAGAAGAAAACCTATGATTTATTACCTTTTTATGGGTATGTGACTTGGGTTTTTGAATTTAAAAGATTACTGTATTACAAAAATGAATAATATGGAAATAGATTCTGAGTGATAATACATGGGGAATTGCTTGTCAACTCTGGGAGAGGGGAAGGGAAGATGAGGGAGACAACATGAGTCATGTATCCATGGGAAAATATTTAAAAAACACAAAAAAATATATTAAAAATAAAATGTAGAGGTATTTTATTACCATGACAAAAAATAGTATACCTCACTCTGTATACTAAGTCTATCCCCTGTGCATCAGGAGGTGATAGGCCAGGGATTCTTTACTTTTTTTGTTTCATAGATCTCTTTGGCTATCTGCTAAAGCCTGTGGACCCCTTCTCAAAAGAATGTCTTTAAATATATAGGATTACAAAGGAAATCAATTATTTTGAAATAGTTATTAAATTACTAAAAAATTTATGAACCTCAGGTTAAGAATCTCAATTTTATGTCTAGACTCCCCCCAAAAGAATTTCAGTTCTAGAAGGCTCAGACTTTGAGTGTGGGCTCAGATATAGATCATATCTATTGTTTGAGCACTATCTTAAGTTCAGAGAGGTTTATCACTACGTTGGATACTGGGTGAAAATTTTTTTTCCAGCTATAGCAGCTTTAACCCACTTGCCACATGGACTGTTTTTTAGAAAATAGCTTGTATTTTCATACCTTCTTAAAGATTAGTCCTAGCAGCAGAAGGTTGCTTCTACCCTTCTTTAGTTTGCTTGTGTTCTAAGGAAGATCATAGATATAAAACACAAGGAAAATATAATTCCTAATAATTTAATCTATCTGAAAAATGGAATGGGTTTGCTTGAAGCCTGGAGGTCTTCTTCCATCCAGCAAAGGTCAATCACATCCTTGATGAGTATGATGTAGAAGGAATTTTCCTTTAGGCAAGCCTTTGACTCTGAATCCTTTCCAACTATGTGGTCTGTGGTTTTATGTGATCTCTTACATAATACAGGCTGCAATCTGTATTGGTAGATGGAATACCTCCTTAGATATGATGAAGACGTGAATCTGAGGTTACCCAACTGGAAATAACATATAATACTCAAGGAAAAAGTGGAGGGATGTGGAAGGTGCATTTTTGATCCAGGAAAGCCATGCTAGTTTGAGGACTGAGGCATTTATGTGGGACTTGATGAAATTAAAAGGATGATTTGAATTTAAATTGCATATATTCTCTCAGTAGCTCATAGTACTACCTTTATGATGGATAGCTGACATTTTTCTCTATGTGGCTACCTGGCTGGTTGACAGCTTCTATGTGTCTGCCAGAAGCCAATACCCCTCCTTGCCTCCTACTGGTATATGTGGGGGAGGAAGCAATCAAAACACTCTGGGACAGAGCAAGTACAAATAAGTAGCCATGAATCTGGGGGAGAGAAGTAGAGAGGACCAGTCAGAGTGTAAGAGTTTTCGTCAGCTAGTGAATCATTCCTCCAGATCAAGTCAGATGCCTGCACAGATCAGCAGTGGGTGAGGCTCTGGCACTAATGGTCTGACCGCCATTTATTCCCACACATAGAAAGCATTAAGTGAGAGTTTGTGTACCCCTAAAGGAATGCTTTGCCAGCAATACCACTACCAGGTCTGTATCCCAAAGAGATCAAAGTGGGAAAAGGGGACCTACTTGAAGGGGAAAAGGACTTACTTGTACAAACAATATTTATAGCAGCTCTTTTTGTAGGGACAAAGAACTGGAAACTGAAGGAATGCCCATGAATTGAGGAATGGCTGAACAAGTTGTGGTACACAAGTGTAATGGGATACTATAATGCCATCAGAGATGATGAACAAGATGACCACAGAAAAACCTGGAAAGACATTACGAAGTAATGCAAAGTGAAGTGAGCAGAACCAGAACGTTGTACATAGTTACAACAATAATGTATGATAAGCAACTATTAGAACTCAGTGAGCAATGCAAGGATCCAGGACAGCTCCAAGGGATTTATGACAAAAAAGGATATCCACTGTCAGAGAATATGTATATTCTCTGATATAGTCTAAATTCAGATTGAAGCATACCATTCTTTACTTTATGTCCTCTGTGAATTTTTCTCTAGTATAAATTACATATGTCTTCTTATACAACATGGTGAACATGGAAATATGTATTGTATAATAACACATGTATAACCTATATCATATTTTCTGTTGTCTTGGTGAGAAGGAACTGGTGGGAAGGAGAGGGGGAACATGGATGGCAGAAATGTCAGAAAACAATTATTTAAAATTTATCGATGCAAAACACTTTCGTAATTATACTCTGCATCAGATCTCTCATTTTAGAAATGAGGAAACTGAGAACTAAAGGGATTAAGAGGTTTGTTTAGGGTCATATAACTAATTAGTAGAAAAGACCAGATTTTTGCCCCAGTTTTTACTACAAATCCGGCATTTATACTACTCTACTGTGGTTTCTATGAAGCCCTAAATAGTACAGTGCTGTGTCGCCAAACCTTGGTAATGTGCCTATGTCACGTGTCAGGGGGGTACTCAGAGCCTGGTCTGTGGGCACATGTAAGCCCAGCACAGAGTTCGTCAAAGTTTCTTACTAGAAAGCCAGTGGGACATGGGCCTGGGCTGTTCCCCTCCCTGTCTCCATGTAGTTTACAGTTTGGGCGCTCAGCCTCTAAAAGATTTGTCATCACTGGTATAGTGGACAAAACACCATCTTACTAAGTTCAAATCTTGCCTTAGATATTTACTAGCTGCAAGACCCTGGGCAAAAACTTGATGCTTTTTGCCTCTGTTTCCTCATCTGTAAAATAAGCTGGAGAAGGAAATGGCAAGCCACTACAGTATCTTTGACAAGAAAACCCCAAATGGTGTCACAAATAGTTGGACACAACTGAACACCAACAGACACAACAAGAAACTATGATTCCCAGGCTTTAAAAAAAACTTGTTCAATTCATAGGGTAAACCCATAAAATAGAACAGGTTAGCATTATCATCTCCATTTTTCAGATGAGGAAAATGAGTTCCAGATATGAGATGATTTTTTTTAACCCTTACTTTCTGCCTAAAAATTGATAATTAGTATTGGTTCCAAGGCAGAAGAGCAGTAAGAGTTAAGCGATTGGAGGTAAGTGACTTGCCCAGGATCACATAACTAGGAAGTGTCTGAGGCCAGATTTGAACCCAGGATCTTCCATCTTGGGTTGGCTCTCTATCCACTGAGCCAGAGATGTGAGATGTTTTGCTGAAGATTATCATAGCAGTAGTTAGTAGAGTGAGTACCACATCTTTGAATCTAGACTGGAGAACTTTCTACTTCACCAGTAGAACTGTCCTAATGCCAAATGGGCTGCCAGCTCAGAGTTCTCTTGTGTTCTTATGAATTTCCTCTTACTGGAAGTCTTCATGCAGAAATCTGATGATCAAGATGTGTCAGGCATATTGAAAACTAGATTCATGCTTTGCTTTAACCCATCCCAAACCTTGAAATTCCTTCCAATGCAGCCCAATTAAATAAGCATTTATTAGCTTATATATTATTATGAGTAATATATATTATTATATAATGTTATATGTAATATAACATAATATATTATTAGCTTATAAATAAGCACATATTCTACATGTGGAATAGTGCTAGGTAATCTGGTTACAAAGACAGAAAGGGAAAAATCAGTCCTGTTCTTCAGTAGCTTACATTCATTTAGAGGATAAAAGCATTTCTACTACTTTTCTTACCCTTCCCTGGCAGGAGAACAAGAGGGGAAGTTCATTCCAGACATGGGGTACAGACCATAGAAGTTGTGTCTTAAAATAGCAAGTGGGGAAGTTTGGCCATAGCACAGAGTGAAGGAAGGGGAATAATATGAAATAAATCTCAAGAGGGTAAGCTGGCACCACAGAAGTTAAGAATTTAAAGAGTTCCTTTTAAACAATCAGAGCTCCGAATGCATTCAAAATACTATTCCCTTGATAAGGGGGAAAAAAGATATATTGCAGGTTTCGAGGGGCTTTTCAGGTACCATCACTCAATTAACCAACATTTATTAAAAACCTATATCTTGCTTGTTGGTGCTAGGCATTGAAGATACAAAGATGAGAATTTCTTTGCCATCAAGGGATTTCCATTCTTTTGAAACAAAGCAGAATATGCATAAATCTTACTCAGCTTACTGATATGATGGTAGTATTTTCACAACAGAATTATGTTCTTTGTTCTTGTCATACCACATCTGGAATGTTTCATAGAGATTTCAGTTCTCAACACCATTTTCCAAGCTTTTTGTTTTATATAAGGGGAAAGAGAGTTTAGGGAGGAAGAAATGATGGGGGAAGTGATACATGTAAAGTCTTAAGAGAATCAGCACCTAAACTAGGATTAGAATTCAGGGCTCATGATTTCCAGATCAACATTGGATATTTCTTGAGAGTAATTTATTTTTTCCTTACAATCTACAGAGTCCCTTGCCTTTCCCTCTACTCTTTTCCTCTTTGGGAAGAGACAATAGCACTGATGAGCAGGGCTTCAAAGTTTTTAAAGATAATGTCACGAGTTGATTTTGGTTTTGATGGAAGCCATCCAGCTCTTCTGTTGCCACCTGATTAAACTATCCCTAAATGCACAAACTCATCCCATTGGGGAAGAGAAGAACCATCCAGTCAATCATCAAACGCCGAGTGCCTACTATGTGCTGGGAACTGGGAACCACAAAGATAAAATGAAACAATTCCTTCTCTCAAAGAATTTACATGTTACAGGGGAGACAACATATATGGCATACCTTCCTATGACTATATATGCAAACTAATCACATATAAAATATATGCAAAATAAAGCCAGGAATGAAGCTGACATTATGATAATAAGGTTTGCACAAAGTATATTCTATTATTGAATTGAGTTGAAATTGAAAGTATATTGAATTGGAAAAAAAAACCTCTGACTCATAGCACCTTGAATATATCTTAATAAACATTTGTTGAATTATTAGATCAGACCATGTAACAGAGATAAATGATAATTACACTCTAAATGTATAAATACACTCTAAAATACTTTACATAGTTTCATTGATCTTTAAAATAATATGATGAGGTAACTACTTACAGGTATGATAATCATTCCTATTTTATGGATGAAAAAACTGAAGCTCAGAGAGATTAAGGGATGTGCCTATGATTGGAGGGAGGATTTGAAACCCTAAGCTTCCAGACTCTAAGCTCAGCATTCTATTCACTATGTCATGGAAGGTTTCCTTTCAAAGGTAAAGCTAGATTTGGAATCAGATGCTCTGAGTGCAATCCTAGCTTTGCCACGTTGTGATTTGGGTACTTCAAGTTCTGTGTCTTAATTTCGTTCTCTGTAAAATGAGAGTTAGATTAGATGATCTTGTGTCCCTGTTTGCTTAAAAGCCATGACCATGACCCATAACCTTAGTATCCAGATCTTCAAAATGATAAGTTTGGAGTAGATGACATCTAAAATGATCAACTCTAATGAATTCCTATGAATTAAATTGATTTTATTTCCTCCCACCCCTGCCCAAATTTACACAATAGATTCTTTCTCTTTCTCCCTCTCTCTCCCCCTCTCTCTTCCTCTCCCTCCCTTCCCCCCTCTCTCCCTGACATTCCTCCCTCCTTTTCTCTCTCTTTCCCCCTTTTCTCTCCTTCCCCTCACCATATGCGCACACACACACTTGCACAAAAACGTACACAGACATACACTCTCTCTTTCTATTTCTTCCCTCTCTGGCTCTAGAAAGCCAATTCCCAGCTTCAATCTTATTCTTATGAATAGGAACCAGGAGCTTGTATGGAGAATGAGAAACTACTGTATCATAGGAAGCAATCACACGGAACACAAAAAGCCATTCAAAGTAATTAAACTGCTCCCATCCCCTTTTCTATATTTCTTTTCAGCTCTGCACTGATGGCCTGTTTATCTTTGCCACCACAAGCAGCAGACAAAAGGGCTGGGCCATTTTCTGCAGCAGTTCTAGGGGAGAGGGCAAAATTAAGACAAACACTTTCATTCTTGGCTGCCGCAGCATCTTCTTGGCTTTTGAAAAGGAGGAAGAAAAACAACAATAACCTAGGAGGGAATGAATGAATGAGTGAGGGAATGAATCCATTTACGAAGTCTGGGCAAAGAGTGTGTCGGACGACTCTCCAGGAGGCTTAGGGCATGGCTAGTGGTCCAAGGGCAAAGAGTGGACCCTAGGGATGCCCTTCCTCTTACACCATGTTGCCTCTTGAGGAAGAGTCTCCTTTAAAGAAATCTCTAAATTGATGAGTCAGTCAGTCAATCACTGTCTCTCCCTTAATCCCAATCCAATCTTTTGTCTCCTTCACTTGTGGAAGTGATTCAGCCACTCTGCTCCCAGCTGTGCTGAAGCCAGCTAGAAATCTATGAACTCTGCTTGAGATGGGGAGAGAAGAATCCAACAGATGCTTATGCTATGGAAAAAGGAACAGCAGGTCAGTAAAGCAGGGTCCAACTGGGCTGGGTATTACAGGTAACACAGCTCACCTTGTGACCACCAGAACAAATGCATGTCCCCTCCCCAGGAAAACTGAAAAAGAGAGAGCAAAGGTGTCTAAATATTTAAGGCTTTTTATTCACCTCACTCTAGGGAGACAGTAGCAGTGGCTACTGAGATGATGGGGACATGGGGGTAGTGGAGTGGGTGGCAGCTAAAAGCTCACATTCCTGAGGAACAGCTTGAAGTAACTCCATGGCATTTGCTTGGACATCTCTCCAGGTACCAGGATGTGATTTTTGTGTCCAAAGTGGGCTTCATTCTGATGGGAGAGTTGAATTTCTCTAGGGAACAGTCTTTAGTATAGATCTCTCTAGGAGATCATGGGGTGGGGGTGGAGGAGAGAGTGTAGCACAATGCTGAATTTAGAATCAGATAATTTGGAGTTTAAATGCTGGCTTTGCTATCCACTACCTGACTTGGGCAAGGCTATTTCACCTTTTCTGGCTTTGATTTCCTCATCTGTAAAATGAAGGAGTGTAGTAATTTATCTATTAGGTCCCTTGCAGATTTAAATCTACATATTATAGATTATGGATTAATAAAAGACCTTAAAGAGAATCCATTTCTTAAGATTAAGATTATTTCAAGGGACTGACTTTGGGTAAGGGTGTCAATTTATTGATTAGGCTAGCATTACAACTAATAAAGAGATAGGTCAGAAGCCCTCTCCAATGACCAAAGACCCCAAAGTTCCCTTATTCAGATCTATAAATAGAGTTTTAGGAAGTTATTATTCAGTCCCTTCCTTGAACATACCAAGACATCCCTAATTGGTAAATAGCTAATTAGGAGTTGGTCCATCAAACTATCCACCCCTCCCCATCCCTATGTGATGGACTTCTCCTAGGCAGGAAGAGAATCCTTTTCTCAATCTTCTATTAATCAAATTCTGTTAAAAGGGAATACACTCATTGGGATTCCTAAGGACAAAGAAAATGCAAGAAACAGTAGACTGGATGGTGCTTGTGATTTAGAACTCTGGCACATCAATTCTCTCTAATATACAGGAATTGATTGGGGCTTTTCTTATCTGGAGCCCTGATGTAGGAATTAATACAGTAAATGAAAAATAAATTCTCACACATTTGAATCTTCTCATTTTGTAGATAAATAACTAGAGATTTCCCTAGGTCACTGAGAGCTGGGATTCAAAAATAAGTGTGGAGCTCCAAATTTATGTCCTCCTGTTAAAATTTCATCCCTTTCCCATTAGCCCTCTTGGAAGGGTCTTCTTAAGAGTTTCAAAATTAATGAATGTCATTTAATCACCAATACTTTCTAAGGGCCCAAGATAGCTTTTCTTTCCTGGGTTTCCAGTAGTGCTTGGTTTGTACCTCTTTTATCCATTTATCATGTTTCATTTGTCATAAATACTTGAATATTTTAGGGATCTATTGTCACTGGTATGAATGAATGAAAAGCATTTATTAAGCATTTACTATGTGGCAAGGCTGGGGCTAAGAGTTGGGGATAACAATACAATAAAACAGGAAGACTGCCATTCTCAAGAGCAGACACAGTCTAATGGGGGATACGATACAGATTTTTGGCAAGGACAGAGAACAGTCAGGGGAGTGACTTGAGTAGGGAGTGAAGCTAGAATTGTCTAGGGAACATCAGATGTGTTCCAGCCAAAGTAAATTACTAGGTCTTCCCCACACTTAATATTTCATCTCCTTCCATGCATTAACATGAACTGTCCTCTCCTGAATAATAAAGGGAATATGGAGGGAATATAAATTTTGGGTACATAGAAAGGCCAATTAAATAGGTATAAGGGAGGATAAACCACAGGCTTGGAGTTGGGAGCACTTGGGTTCAAATCTAACCTCAGACTCTTCCTAGCTATGTGATCCTGGTAACTCTAATTGCCTAGTGCTTTACATTCTTCTGTGTTAGAAATGATACTAAGACAGAAGGCAAGGGTTTTCTTAAAAATACGTATAAGGGAATGGGGAAAATAGGAAATGAGGATATATTAGAAAGAGAAATTTCACAGACATGCTAGGAGCTAAGATGGCAGAGTAAGTAAGTAAGATGGCAGTTCTTCACCCAAACCCTATACACACACACACAAACACACACAAACACACACACACACACATACACACACACACTGACGCACGCACGCATGCACGCACGCACGCACATACAGTGTCTCAAAAAAAGGAAAGCAGGAGGAACTTATATTCCTGGGGTAAGAAGAAATAGTAGCCCAGGGAACACAGTCTCTATGGGAACTGGACTGCCAGTACCCCCTCTACAGAGCAGAGAAGAACCCCAACAGATAGATAAGATGGTGGGAAAAAATAACTAGAAAAATGAACAAAAGACAAAGAAAAACTCTGTCTTTAGAAAGTTACTTTAGTGAAAGAGAAGATCAAATTTTGAACTCAGAAGAAGACAGCAATGTCAAAAAGGAAAGAGGAAGCCTCAAAGGAAAGTGTGAAAGGAAGTGACCTGGAAAAAAGATACAGGAGAAATAATCTGAGAATTCATCAGAATGCAAGTCATGATAAAAAAAAGAGTCTGATCATCATATTATAAGAAATCATCAGGGAAAACTGCCTTGATATCCTGGAGAATCCAAGAAATAAAAATATATCCTGAAGGAAAAAAAATATCCTGAAGAATCCAAGAAATTAAAAAAAATATTTTTGAAACCTTCCTTAAACTGTAAGAAAAGACTATTGCTCCAGCATTTCAAATTATTAACTTTTCCAAGTGGTTTTCTGACATTGAGAGATCATCAGATGAATTCATATTATATTCACTATTCAAAATATTTTGCATCTATCCATATTTACAAATTCTATCTGTTCTTAAGCAAGCCCCCTTCTGCTTTTCTACATATAACTAGACCAAAGGTTATTAGTTTTTATATTTCATTAATTCTTTTGGCAGTCTGATGAGGCCTATGTATCAAAATAATGACCCTGTTCTAAGAATAATGTTATTAAATGCAAAGAATTATAATAATAAAGGTTAACCAAATAAAACAATGATGGGGAAAGGGGACCCTAAGTTTTATGGTCAATACTTGTTACCTTTCCCATCTAATATTAGTTCCATAAGGAACACACATAATAAATAGAGAAGTCCAGTCATCCAAATTGTAGCAAAACAAATCAGTGAAGGTATATAAAGGAGAATATATACTAGACAGTAGAGAGAGAAGCATCTCTCACATTGTTTTTTTTTTAAATTCTTATCTTCTGTCTTGGAGTCAATACTGTGTTTTGGCTCCAAGGCAGAAGAGTGGTAAGGGCTAGGCAATGGGGGTCAAGTGACTTGTCCAGGGTCACACAGCTAGGAAGTGTCTAAGGCCAGATTTGAACCTAGAATCTCCCATCTCTAGGCCTGTCTCTTAATCCACTGAGCCACCCAGCTGCCCCCACATCTCTCACATTGTGAGACAATTCACTCATAGGGAGACTTCCCAAAAGTTTCTACTGTAAGTATTTGGAAATATGGACTAATGGGGACTGCTGGTTCCTCTTATGTCTTCCCAAAGTTATTTTTGTTTTTTTTTTTCTTTCCTTCAGCAACTTGATGTGGGGTTGACCTCTTCCATTTGGAATCCAGAAAAACCCAAAGCAATCCACTGTTTAAAGAGTCCTGAAGAAGATTTAATGTTTGATGAGCCCTCAAAGGGGACTGGCCTCGAAGAGTTTCAAAGGGAAGGCTGGCTCTGCAGAGTCCCAAAAGGGGACTGACAGAATTTGGATCTCTCTTACCTCTCACCAATTCCAACCTGTCCCTGACACAGGGCAAGGTTTTTATCCCTTCCGATAAGGAGATAATACCATAACAATGGGCTTCAGTAAATGGATAAAGTGACTATTACTATTTCTGTAAGGTTTAGTTGAATCAAAATGGTTGCCACAGTAAAGTGCTTCTGAAGTTGAAGAAAGTTGTCCCTTTTCTCCTTGGTGTAAGAGTTTTATGTGACCAGTGCAGGATCACTATATACAACAGATCTTTTTTAGAAAAATTATCGAGGCACATTTCTCCCATTTTGTCAAGTTGGTCTTTTTTAAGCGAGAGATTTTATATTTATCCTTCTGAAATTTCATCTTCCTAGATTCAACCCTACATCCTAGCCTGTTGAGATTTTTTTGGATCCTGATTCTGACATCTAGATTCTTACCTATCCTTTCCAGCTTTGTGCTATCTGAAAATTTGATAAACATGATAAGCCACTAATAAAAATTTCACCTAAGCTATAGATAATATTTACAGAACCAAGCTTAGATTTTTGGGGAACTATCCTATATTTCTCTTTCCAAACTACTCTAGGAAACTGGTTATTCAAGAAACTTCTTCCCCCAATACTCAAAGGATATCTACAGGCCATTCTCAAAAGAAGAAATACAAGTGATCAACAATCCTATGGAAGAATTCTTCAAATCATCATGAATTAGAGAATTTAAAATTCAAAAACTTCATACTGGTGCATGATTGGTGGAGTAATTTGTCTAGATTTTTAGAAAACAATTTGGAACTATGCCCAATGAGTCATTAAATCATGCATCACCAGAGATAATACTATTAAGTTTATATTCCCAAAGAGGTCAAAGAAAGCAAAAAAAAGATCCATATGTACCAAATATTTATTACAGCTCTTCAACAAAGAAATTGGAGAATGGGTGAACAAGCTACAGTATATGAGTATAATTGAATAAGAAATAATGAAAAGCACAATTTTGGAGAAATTTGAGAGGAACTGTATAAATTAATGCATAATGAAGAGAATTGGAACAATTTATACAGAAACAAAGGTAGTAAAGAAAAATAACCTGGAAGAATTCTGATCAATGTAATAATGTAATAACCAACCACAACTATATTGGACTGATGATGGCTTATGCTACTTATGCTATACAACTCTTAACATAGGTGTTATGACTCCAAGGTTCATATATATATATATATATATATATATATATATATATATATATATATATATATGTAGATGGGTGGGTGGGCAGATGGATGGATGGATGGATTAATTTGGATTAATGATTTACTGTTGTCCTTCATACTCAAAGAGGGACTAATTTGACATCACTGGGTGATGTCTTTTGATGTATTTTTTTGGCCTGCTTTTTTTAAACACTTATCTTCTGTCTTAGAATCAATTATTGTGTGTTAGTTCCAAGACAGAAGAGTGGTAAGGGCTAGGCAATGGGGGTTAAGTGACTTTCCCAGGATCACAAAACTAGGAAGTGTCTGAAGCCAGATATGAACCCAGGACCTCCTGTATTTAGGCCTGGCTCTCAATCTACTGAGTCTCTTAGCTGTCTCCTGACATGACCAATTTTTGAAGACCCTGTGCTAATTTCTTATAACCACCACTAACCTTTTAATAATTCCCAATTTTTCAAGGAAGCAAAGTCATATTTGCTGGCCTAGGGTTTGAAGATTTCATTTTCTTTACTGTTGTGAAATTTAAACCATTTGCTTATGTCTAATATTGAGGTGCCCATCCCATTATTTATAATCTTTTTAGATATCATTGATGGTGGTGCCACAATTATATCTATGAATTCTAGTAGTGCTCTAACTCTGGGATAGCAGTCATTTTTAACTTGGCCAGGTCAATTTGATTGGTTTAAAAGCAGATAGATGCTCTCTCGTTGTCCTTTTCTTTCTCTTTTTTCTCTCCTTTATGCTCTAAATATTATTTACCTTGACCCTGAACAAATTTACCTTGAGTGATTGAACAAGTCAATCAACTTTGTTTGCCTTGGTGTTTTTTTTTAGGGGGAAAATTAAGACTTTATTTAAAAATAATAAGATGAGTGCCCAAAGTGAGGGGGAAGGTTGGGGAGTCCTATGCTGGCCTCCCTAATTGTCAGTGAACCCACTTCAGGTCTTCAGGTCTATGGGGAAACAGAGGACCTGATGATAATTCAGAGCCTCTCTCTTTTTTTTAAAAGGCTACATGAAAGGCCCAGGCACTGGGATGGGTCTTGATCTGAACCAACAGATTTTTGAGGGTTATATAGAGCTGGTCAGGGTCCTTGAGTTCCTTCCTCCTCTCCTTCCACAGAGGCTTCCAGCCTGTCTCACAGATGTCAGAGACACTCTGCTTATGTGAAGGGGTTAAGCCCCAAATACATCTGAATCTGAGCCTGTTTCTGCTTAATCGATTTCTTGATTATCTCTTGCTTCTTGATGATATGGGAAAGCTCTGTACAGGGAAGCCGGGGATTCAGCTCACACTCCATCAGCACGGTCCCTTCGTAACCAAACCATGGATTCATACCCAATTGCCGGCGAGGAGAATTTATATTCTAATATGAGAGACAGGCACTTCCTCCATCAGCACAGACTGCAGTTCCTCCACACCTTTTGATGGACCCTAAAAACAAGATTCTAGACAAGATTTTAGGGATATTTGTTCCTCCTCTGGGGGCCTTTTATTTAATAGAGGAATCAAGTTGAAAATGAAAAAAAATTATAGGTTCAAGTTTAAAAAAAAAAGCCAAACTTGAGAGAAGTAGGTCATCATGAGCTGAACAGTCAATAATAACACAGTTATGTTGCCTTTGAAGGTTTGCAAAGTAATTTCCACTCTACAACCTTGAGAAGTAGGTAGTGTGAGTACAATTATTCCCACTTTACAGATAAGGAAGCTGAAGCTCAGAGGGGTTAAATGGCATGTCTATGGTCATATAGTTAATGTCTGAGGTGGGACGTGAACCTGGGCCTCCTGACTCAAAGTCTAGCATTCCTAATACCAAGGCTACTCCTTCTCCAATGGAGCCTCCCCTGGGGCTGTCTCCCTCTTGACTGAACCTTGCCTCATTCTGGACCAGTTTGGATCCCTTTGTTGATCATGGCAACTTGGGAATGTTTTCAGTCACAGACTGGAATACGCCCTGCATTTGGGAATCCACCTCTACCTTCTCTGCCTTCCCCTGATCCTGTTCCCAAGATACCCCACTCTCTTTTTTCCCTCCATTTCCCCTTGTTTGGTTTTAATCTGGGGAGCTGGCACCTTGCCCACTTCCCATTGATAGACCGGCAGTGTTCCGTGCTTGCAATTTGCATCTGTCATTATCTTTTGTGTGCTAGGAGGTTTAATGTGCAATAAATGTAAATGGGCAATGTATATTCCCCATTTTATTAACTCTCATTTATGTCTGATATTGTGGGTGTCTGCTCTGCCTTGCAGGGATTCAACAGCCTCCCCCCAATTGATGACTTCTCTTCTGTTGTATTCCTTCCTCTGTAAGGTGTTTCTGGAAGGTGATGCTGCTCAGAACTCTTATCCAGAATCTGAAGACACTGGGCATGTCCTCACACCCCCAGGGGCAGCCACACCATCACCAGTGCCACATTACAAATGACTACCACATTTCCAAGAGGGCATAAATTCAACTGTATCCATTAGAAGGGGCTAGACTGAAGCATCTCGGGAACCTTTAGTTACATATCCTTTCCGAGTCTCCATCTCCCCATCTTTAAAATGGGGATGCATTTTGGGTTTACATTTACATTATTCAATAAATTCACAGCTCTGGTGCCCAAAAGGATCTCAGAAGCAGTAGTACACTGGCAAAAGTCGGACCACCAGCTCTCTGAAAAAAAAGTATGCTTGGAATACTTTAAAATTTAATTTGCATTGTTAATATTTTCTCTATCACTTTCTTAAGACTTGACAATCAGCAATACAGTAAATCAAGCCCCAATTTGTATTCTTTGCTGATTTCTGATGTGTAAATGATCACACTGAAACTAAGAATCTTATAATGAGGCAGTTCCACTACACTATGGTCAGAGGTCAACTAGTCTAACCCCCTCTCTTATTTTACTAAAGATGAAACCTTTAGCCATTGTACAAACCTGAGCTACCTTTTTATTAGAAATTCTATTGTACTTATGACTGTCTGGGGAGAATCACAAAAGACTTTAGAGAATAGCTCCAGAGTTGGGTCAAAGCCAAATGTTGCAGTTTTTTCTTGGTAGCGGTCAGGTGCTTAGAAAGGAATATTAACTTTATAGTTCATGAGAATTAATAGACCTCTTTAACTATGTAGAAGATAAGCCTAGTCAAAGTTAACAAAGTTAAAGGATTATCTACTATTGATCACAGGTGTAGAGCTGAAAGAAATCTCAGAGACCATCTAGTGCAATCTCTTCATTTTATAGATGAAGAGCTTTAAGTGACCTAACTAGAGTCATGTAGAGATGGGATTTGAGCCCAGGCCTTCTGGTACTCTTTTGAGTGAAGCCTTTATTCACTGAAGATATTTCTCTTTAGAAGGCAGGAACATCCCCACTGATGTCATGGACATAGATCAGGAAGGAATGAGTTTGAATCCTACCTTGGACATTTACTAGCTGCGTGACCCTGGACAAATCACTTACCCTCTCTCAATCTGTTTCCTCATCTTAAAAATGAGTATAATTATAGAACTTAGAGTTGTTGTATCAAGTGGAATAGTCTATGTAAAGCACTTTACAAACCTTAAGGCACCACATAATTGCTAGTTATTATCATCTTCCTTAATATGATGATAGTGATGATGGCTATATTCCATTTGAAAGTTTCCTCTGACTGACAAAGGTATATGAATGACGATGCTTGGTCTGAAGATGC
Source organism: Gracilinanus agilis (assembly GCF_016433145.1). Classification (NCBI taxonomy): domain Eukaryota; kingdom Metazoa; phylum Chordata; class Mammalia; order Didelphimorphia; family Didelphidae; genus Gracilinanus; species Gracilinanus agilis. Next base: position 176,858,795 of record NC_058131.1, on the reverse strand, counting down.
ATTGGCCCATTGACAACACATTGAAGATGAATGATTGAGTCTTGGCTAGTCATGATCTTGAGTCATAAGCTGGAGCTTTAAGGGCAGAGACAGAGCAAGTGAGCAACCAACAGACACTTCGCCTCATTCTAGCTGGAAGGACAGTCTGTGCTTCTTGGACTTTTGCAAAGATGGGAATGGTGTAGCAGTGGTAGGAAGGTGGAAAAATTCTAGGACCCAGTCTCCAAGGTCTGGAGGGATGCCTGGACAACACTAAGTTCTGAAGAGCTCCAAAAAGAGGGGAGGACTTCCTTATAAACTTCAGGTTCCTTCATTGTATCTCTTCATCTTGGAGAAGGTGACATTCAGAAGGGTAAGGTGGCCTGTGATATACTGGAGAAAGCTGAGTTCTGAACCAGGAAACCTTGGCTCTGCTTCTGAGTCTGATCTTTATTAGTCATTAACCAAGGATGCATTGCTTCCCTTCTCTGACCCTCAAACACAGAATGGCTATGATCACACTTGTACTAGCTGGCTCAAAGGGCTGTTGTGAGGAAAGTGCTTTGTAAAGTTTAAAAATCATAAAAATCAGAGTTATTATTGAGCATCTAGTACAATGTCTTGTTATCTAGTAGCTACTTAATAAAGAGATATTTTTCTATAGTTTTATCACATCTTTTACAACAGAGTATTATTAATCTACCTTTTTTTCTTTCTATTCTATCCTTATGTGTTAACCTTGATGTTAATGCTCAGTGTCTGATTCTCAAATAACCCAAAATATCATTTAGCTTATTCTTACTCTCTTCCTACCTGTTCTTGTGACTGTCCACTCTTCAATACCATGCCTCATCTGCAGTCTCACCTTGGAACATCTATTAGTCCCTTTGGCCTTCTCCCCTCTGGAACATGTTTCTACCATTCTGGCCCCCTTCTCCCGTTGGTGAGTTCCTCCTAGGGCATATATTTTTGGGAAAGCCCAGGCTAGCCAACCTCTTGGCTGTGCTCATGACTTTCTGGACTTCAACAACATGCCCTTTTATAGACTACCTTCATCTCTCTCCCTCCCACCTCACTTTTCAGTTCCCTTTTGTATGTAATTTTCCCCCATTAGAGTGTAAGCTCCTTGAAGGAAGGGACTGTCTTTTTGTTTGCATTTTTATCTCCAGTGCTTAATACAATGCCTGGTTCATAGTTAATAAACTCTTGTTGCTTGCCTGCCCATGGTTTCATGTTTTTTGTACTCTTTGGTAGAGGAAGGAAGGGTCAAGGCTTTGAATACAAAAAAGGTGATCAAAATTTCAACCAACCAGTCAACAATCATTTATTAAACACTCAACTATATGCTAGACCCTGTGCTAAGAAGTGGGTAGGAGTAGACTGAATTCAGAGAAAAAAAGGTAATTGTTCCTGACCTCAAGGTGCAGGACACAAGTTCAATTCTGATCAGAGGCAGCTTATGAGATTGGCATGGGCTATACTTTGAGATAGGGCAGGAAAGTGGGGAACTCAGATCTTCTGTGCTCCAGCTGTTACTGCATATGATACTCATGAATCATTTCCAGAGCTAAGATTTTGGCTTTCCACTACCCCTGGATTTCTTACAATCTGTGCTTGGTTAAAATCTGAGGGATATGCATGTCTGATGAAGGTTGAGATGTCAGGAACAAAATCCAGGTTTAGGAAATGGTTGTGGGGAAAGGGTACGTAAAAACTTTTTTTTTTGGGTAAAAAACATTTCCACTCAGTAGAATTTTCTGCTATCATTGATAAAGAATTCTTGTTGATTACCCCTTAATCTTTAACTTTGGCCTTGATCTCTTTCCCTAGAGAATCAGTTTAATGTTCTTTCAAGAGACCATCAAGATCTTTTGGAATTCTGTCACCCAACTTTGTGTTATTTGTCATGAGGGCAATATTCAAAGTCTTTATTCAAATCACCAATAAAAATAGTATATGGCAAAGAACCAGACTACAGGGTTTGTCCATTGGAGATCTCTTGCCAAATTGACAATAAACTACTAATGACTACTCTTTGAACTTGACAATTCAACAAATTTTGCAGGAACTCTACTTTTCCTCACAGTCTTTCAAATGTCACTACTAGGCCTTAACAATTACATCTACCAGTCTTTCAGGACTCATGCATGGATATGGTTCATCTGGGCCAAGTGACCTATATTTGTTAAGGGTTATTAGGTGTTCTCTGTCTTTAATTGGGTCTCAAGATGGTTTAACAGCAGAATAAGATAGACTGCCTTGGTACCTCTCTATACCTTCTCATCTTATACATCCATTGCCAACATCTCAGATGGATCCTTATTATGGATTCACATAATTTGTGGAAAGGTTGTAACTGAGCCCAGGATTCAGTACAGTCTGTGGAGTTGCTAATCCTTTCATTTGGCGAATAGACTCTCCTTCTGTACACATTTGAGAGAGAGGGTCCCCAGGGCCACCGTTGCTATTAGTTCTGAATTTAGTCATTCCAAACTCTTCCACTTAGAAGCACAAGTGCAGGTTCAGAGAGCTAGGGATAGAGCCCTCAATCTGTGCCCAGGCTCAACTGTCCCTTCCACCTCCAAACTGAGAAGAACTCTTCATGTTGCTAAGCTCACGGTTAGGGAAATGTCAATGGCTGCTGAATGGATTCTCTGACAGAGTTGGGCCCAGGGGTCAGTCAGAAGGAGAAATGAGATTATCTTGACCAGGCCAGCTCTGCCAGCATGCATGCTGTTTCTGCTTTCCTGTGGATTGCTCTTAGAAATGATCTCAGCCCTTTGATTAACTCATACTCTCCCAGTGATTATAAGGAATTCACTGACTGTGTCAGGATGTCAAACAATTGGCTTTGATGTCAGAGGGCAGGGGATAGATGACAAAATAAGGCACCATGGGATAATGGAAAGCATGCTAGACTTGAGGTCAAGATGCCTGGGGTTGAATCTTGGCTATGTGACCACAGCCAAGTCACTTAACCTTGATCAGTCTTAGTTTTATCTTTTTTTCCCCTAAAATAAGGTTTTATTATCTATGCAACTGCACTGTCAGGAAAGCTCATTATTGAATGTAAAATATTATGGAATTGTGAGTTGTTTAAAATATCTCCAAATAACTAGTTTAGCTGGTTTCTACACCAAAATAATTATTTGATATGTTCATGTCAAAATAATCTTCATCATCTAGGGAAAGAGCTCTTAATCTGAAGTCCATGAATTTATTAAAAAAACCAAATTATTTTGATAACTTTAATACAACTCATTTCTTTTGTAATCCTATTCTTTTTGTTTTACACATTTAAAAGTATTAATTTTAGAAGGGGTTCTTGAACTTACCCCAAATGCCAAAGGTGTCCAGTATACATGCAAAAGGTTAAAAAACTTTGCTCTATAAGCAGTAGTAGCAAACTTAAACAGAAGCCAATCCCTGAAGGGTTGGGGAGGTGCATATTGACAAAGAAAATGACAAACTAATAGCATCTATATTTTATTATATTTTTACTTATTTTGTTAAATATTTCTCAATTAATTATATTTTACTCTGATTTAGATATCAGTTGATAGTTTTGCTGGCCTCAGTGAGTTTGTTGCTTCTATAGAGCATTTGGGATCATGCCTTTGGAACTTGAAAGTACCTTAGAAGTCATGTAGTTCCATGCCTCTATTTTTACAGATGAGATATTTGAGGCCCAGAGTGGTTAAATTATCTGCCCAAGATCTAGAATTAGAATTTTAAGTTCTATGATTCCATGTTCATTTTCCCCCCATGACGTTCTTTAGTTGAATGTAGCAGGGTTTATAGTTCTCAGGGCTATTTTATTACCGATTCCACTGATGTTCCCTTCTGATGCTTCAATGTGACATGGAGAAAACCTTGGATTTTCAAAAGCTTTGCTAGGGGAGTACTAGTTTTGTCAGATCCTAGCCAGCTGGAAAGACTTGAGATGGGAGCTAGTATGTGTCTACAGTAGACCAATCTAATCCTTGAGAAGAGACTGGTTACAGGGTGATGAATTTTTTCAGACATGTCAATTCTTGAAGACCATCTACAGAATTGTAGGGTGGGGGCATGCTATGATTGGTGAAACAACCACATCACATATTAACTGAGGATTATGTTTTCCCAGAGGGTACATAAAAATTATGCAGGTTTGGCTATCTGTTATCAAGTAGGGAAAAGCCCCCGATACCTCTCAGAGAATACCTGATCCCACACATATCTCTTCAGGGTAGAGCCTATCAAGGACAGAGAGATACAGTTAGAGGGGCCCTAAAATCCACCTCATTTTTGGAGTTCCCTGTTCTTCAAGATTTAATGATAATAATAACAACAAAAGCAGTAGTTCTTATTTCTATGGTTCTCTTGGACTTATCAAACACTTCCCTTCTAACAGTTCTGTGACACTGGTAACACAAATACAGTGTACTTTTTCTTGTTATTACAGATGGGGAGGGCAGATAAGTTGTTGAGTGAACAGAATTCTGGGTCTGGAGTCAGGAAGACCCGAGTTCAAATATGACCTCAAACATTTACTAGCTGTGTGACCCCAAGCAAATCACTTAACCCTGTTAGCCTCAGTTTCCTTGTCTAGAAAATGAACTAGAGAAGGAAAAGGCAAACCACTCTGTTATGTTTTGTCAAGAAAACCCAAATAGGATCATGACTAAAATGACCAAACAATAACCCATATGAAGAATCTGGGGTAGAGAAGATTAAGTGACTTTTCCAGTATCTCACAGCTAGGAATAGGCAGTCAGGATTCAAACTGAACTTTTCTGATTTTAAAGTCAATATTCTCCCCATGGCACCATGTTGCTCACTTTATAAAATGAAAAATTTGTCTTCTGGAAATCAACAAGGAAGGAATGGAACTTTGAATTAAGGAAGGAGCAGGCAGGGACTTGTAGGATGATGTGGAGTTTCTAGGCTGTCTGAAATATGGTCGTGTAATAGCTAGGTTTGGGAAAAAAGGAAAGGATGGCTCTAAATATAGCTATCTTCAATTTCCCACTGGTCAGAAGACTGGAAAGGGGAGGAAAAATGACCACAGACCCATCCATGCTTATGGTTTTCCTTGCAAGCTTACAAGCTTAGAGGGAATTGAGAAAAAACAACTCTGCTTGGGGAAGAGAAGTGAGGATGTCCTAAGCTGAACAAAAGGAGAGATCATTCTAAATCTTTGGTTTGGTTTGCCAGAATCAGAATGCTGATATATTGATTCACTGAACTAGACAAGGGACCGTATTGTGTACTTCTCTTTCCCCGGTGACAGGGAAGGTGACAGGTTCTAGGAATAGATACATGAATGGGGATTGGTGGCTGCCAACAAGCTCAGGATTGGAGCCACCAGCCCAAAGCCTAGAACACACTGAGAAGCAGTCTGGGCTAGCTGTAAACTCTGGATGGGGATTGTAAAAGCAGGAAGTCTGAATATTCCAAGGTCCAGGGTTGTAGTAGTTTACTTTCTGTATATAATACTAAGACTGTCCAGCTGGAGAATAGCTGACATATGTTGCTTTAGGAGCAATAGGAGGCTACACATGTAGTCAGATGACTCTTTTTGATGAAATGCATTCAATATTCACTTTATATGCAAACACAACATATTCTATTATATATTGCATGAAGTCTCTGAACTTTTTCTACAATTTCACCATATCTGCTCTTGCTGTACGTGCATGCTTTGTATTTCATCATGCAACCTGTATATCTGGTAGCAACATGTGTGGGCCCTATGTCATGCTTAAAGACCTGAAACGAGTCTTTTTTCCTGTTCTGAATGATATTGTTTACTTGTTTTACATATGCAAAGGTCATGTGGGTTATTGCTTTATGAGCTGAATGTTCCATTTTTGCACGTGTTCATTCTTGCTGAATATAATCTTAATGTGGATAATATGTATTAACTATTCTTATGTGTATTGTGTATTTGGGATAATTACTTGTGGTTAAGTCAGATGCTAATTTGTGAATGCTTATGATGCATGTTTACAGATGTCCCAGTATACTCTAGGGAATTTGTAGGGTCTGCATTTTATTGTATTATTATATTTTATTGTTTTACTAGAGAAAAGGAGGATGTAGGGGCATCAGCAGATCCCTGTCAGGGGAATACCATGTTCCTTGCTAATCTAAATCTCTCAAAATTCTATAGGAGTGCACAGAAAGGGTTAATGTCCCTTACAAAATTACTAGGAACACTAGAGTTAGAAATGTGCTGCTTGAAAGAGAAAAAAGTGGAAGGAGAAGAAAATGAATATTACCTACTATAGACTTTAGGAATATTTGGTACTGATGGTAGTTTTGGGAATTTTTATTATTCCCACTTATGCCTGGCTTTGACTCAATGGCATCATATACTCTAGACCTTTCCCCCCATTTTCTACCCTATAATGAGGGCAACGTTTCACAGAAGCATCTGAATACTAAAGACTCTTCATTCCTGTGGTAAGCAATAACAACATTCAGGCATGGATATTATGGTGTACCAGTGGTGAGGGATAAGCTTTGATCCCAATGTTTTTGGTTTTCCATTGAACCCTGAGTAGGAATTAGGTTGATCTCATAAGTGTCTATCCTAGGGCAGGTTGGCAAGAATTTTGGTGGTTTCTATTGGTTTGAAAAGATTTTCTGTCATTTTCTGAGTTTTACCTGCTGTTCCTATTTTATATAAATAATCCATCTTCATCATATGTTGTCATGTCATCATGTTTGTAGCTAAATTCTGGACTTACCCTCCTAGATTGCGGTCTACTACATTTTCCTTATGGTTCTAGAAGCACTCCTGATGTATTGACTTTAACTCTTCTCTAATGCTATCATCTCAAGCCTCCATACCTGTGTATTCCCTCTTACTGTTAACTACCAGTGATTAGTGCCCTAATTTCATTTAATCAATTAACATCAATTGGCTTTTACATCGGACTATTTACTGAGAAGATATAGCAAAAATTTAATGCAATATTTCTTCCCAGTACTTGGGTGACATGTGCCCTGATACTACCTCAGTCCCTGGGAAGATTCAAATCTCCACCTGCCTTTCAGACATATAGACCTAGATTTCCAGGAGACATCTTTAACTCAACATGTCCAAAATGGAGCTCATTCTCATTCTCTTTAAACATTTCCCTATCTTCACTTTCCTATTCCTGTAGAGGGCAACATCCTCCTCCTAATCCCTCAGGCATGCCACCTAGATGTCATTCTTGACTTTTCTCTTATCTTTCATCCTCCATATCCAGTCTAATGTGAAAGTTTGTTGCTTTTGCCTTTATGCTACCTCTTGAATACTTCCCTCCCCCTTTGCCCCATCCCTACCATCTTTTCTCTGATACTACCACCAGCCTGTTGCAGGACCTGATCACTTTACACCTGAACTATTGCCCTAGCCTGCTGGTGCACCTGTCTGCCTTGTCTCTACCACTCTACTCCATCCTCCATTCAGCCTTTAAAGTGATTTGACTGTGACATTCCTGGAAGTTTTGGGGTTTCTTTTAAGAAATGGCTGGTGGATTCTTTCTATTTCCATTTTCCACTGTAGGACATCTAGTAATTCTTTTAGTATTTCTTGAAATATGGTCTCTAGGCTTTTTTTCTGGATTATGACTTTCAGATAGTTGAATGATTCTTATTTTTTCCCCTTGTCTCTCTGTTTCCTGGGTTATTTTTTAAAAAATTTTTGGAATATTTTCCCATGATTCCATGATTCATGCTCATTTCCCTCTCCCCCAAACCCTCCCTGTAGCTGTCACACAATTCCACTGGGTTTTACATGTATCATTGATCAAGACCTATTTCCATATTATTAACATTTGCAGCAGGGTGATTATTTAGCGTCTACATCCCCAATAATATCCCCATCAGCCCATGTGTTCAAGCAGTTGTTTTTCTTCTGTGTTTCTACTCCCACAGATCTTCCTCTGAATGTGGATATTGTTCTTTCTCATAATCCCTCAGAATTGTCCTCGATCATTGCATTGTTGCTAGTATAGAAGTCCATTATGGGGGGGCAGCTGGGTAGCTCAGTGGATTGAGAGTCAGGCATAGAGATGGGAGGTCCTAGGTTCAAAGTTGGCCTCAGACACTTCCCAGCTGTGTGACCCTGGGAAAGTCACTTGACCCCCATTGCCCACCCTTACCACTCTTCCACCTATGAGCCAATACACAGAAGTTAAGGGTTTTTTAAAAAAATAAGTCTATTATGTTCGATTCTACCAAAGTGTATCAGTCTCTGTGTATAATGTTCTCCTGGTTCTGCTCCTTTTACTCTGCATCAATTCCTGGAGGCCTTTCCAGTTCACAAGGAATTCCTCCAGTTCATTATTCCTTTGTGCACAATAGTATTCCATCACCATCAGATAGCACAATTTGTTCAGCCATTCCCCAGTTGAAGGACATACTCTCATTTCCCAATTTCTTGCCACCACAAAAAGCACGGATATAAATACTTTTGTACAAGTCTTTTTCCTTTTGATCTCTTTGGGGGTATAAACCCAGCAGTGGTATGGCTGGGTCAAAGGGCAGACAGTCTTTTATAGCCCTTTGGACATAGTTCCAAATTGCCACCCAGAATGGTTGGATCAACTTATAACTCCACCAGCAATGCATTAATGTCCCACTTTTAATGTCCCACATTCCTTCCAAAATTTATAACTTTCCTTTACTGTCATGTTAACTAATCTGCTATGTGTGAGTTGGTACCTCAGAGTTGTTTTGATTTGCATTTCTCTAATTATGAAAGATTTAGAATGCTTTTTCATGTGCTTGCTGATAGTTTTGATTTCTTTATCTGAAAATTGCCTATTCATGTCCCTTTCCCATTTATCAATTGGGAAATGGCTTGATTTTTTTTTTACATAATTGAATTAGCTCCTTATATATTTGAGTAATTAGACCATTGCCAGAGTTTTTGTTATAAGGATTTTTTCCAATTTGTTGCTTCCCTTCTAATTTTGGTTGCATTGGTTTTGTTTGTACAAAACCTTTTTAATTTAATGTAATCAAAATTATTTTTTTTACATTTTGCATTTTTTTTGAACTCTTGCTTGGTTTTAAAATCTTTCCTTTCCCAAAGATCTGATAAGTATACTGTTCTGTGCTTGCCTAATATACTTAAAGTTTCCTTCTTTATGTTCAACCTATTCTGAATTAATCTTGGTGTAGGGTGTGAGATGTTGATATAAACCTAATGTCTCCCATACTGTTTTCCAATTTTCCAAGCAGTTTTTGTCAAATAGTTGGATTTTGTCCCCAAAGCTTGGCTTTTTAGGTTTATCATAGACTGTCTTGCTGAGGTCACTTAACCCAAGTCTATTCCACTGATCCTCCCTTCTATCTCTTAGCCAGTACCATATTGTTTTGATGTCCACTGCTTTATGGAATAGTTTGACATCTGGTACTGCTAGGTCACATTCCTTCACATTTTTTTCATTATTTCCCTTGATATTCTTGATCTTTTATTCTTCCAAATGAACTTTGTTATAGGTTTATTCTAATTCAGTAAAAAAGTTTCTTGGTAGTTTGATAGGTATGGCACTAAATGAGTTGATTAATTTGGGTAGAATGGTCATTTTTATTATGTTAGCTCATCCTACCCATGAGCAATCAATATTTTTCCAATTGTTTAGATCTATTTTTAATTGTGTAGAAAGTGTTTAGTAGTTGTGTTCGTATAATTCCTGTGCTTGTTTTGGTAGATAGATTCCTAAGTATTTTACATTGTCTAGGGTGATTTTAAATGGTGTTTCTTTTTCTTCCTCTTGCTGCTGTGAAGTGTTGGAAATACATAGAAATGCTGATGATTTATGTGCATTTATTTTGTATTATGCAACTTTGCTAAAGTTGTTCATTATTTCCACTAGCTTTTTAGTTGATTGTTTAGGACTTTTTAAGTAGACCTTATCATCTTCAAAGAGTGATAGCTTGGTCTCCTCATTGCCTATTTTAATACCTTCAACTTCTTTTTCTTCTCTAATTTCTACTGCTAGTGTTTCTAGTATAATGTTAAATAATAGAGGTGATAATGGGTATCTTTGTTTCACTCCTGATCTTACTGGGAATGCTTCTAATTTATACCTGTTGCATAGGATGCTTTTTCATGGTCTTAGATATTTACTGTTTATTATTTTTAGGAAAGGCCCTTCTATTCCTATTCTAGTGTTTTTAATAGAAATGGATGCTGTATTTTGTCAAAGGCTTTTTCAGCATCTATTGAGATAATCATGTGATTTTTGTTTGTTAGACTGTTGATATGGTCATTTATGTGAACAGTTTTCCTAATATTGAACCATTCTTGCATTCCTGGTATAAATCCCACCTGATCATTATGAATAATCCTCGTGATCACTTACTGGAGTCTTTTTGTTAGTATTCTATTTAAGATTTTTGCATCTATGTTCATTAAGGAGATTGGTCTGTAGTTTTCTTTCTCTGTTTTTGATCTACTTGGCTTTGGGATCAGTACCATTATTTGTGTCATAAAAGGAATTTGGTAGAACTCCTTCTTTGCTTATGATGTCAAATAGTTTGTATAGTATTGGTAGTAGTTGTCTTTTGAAAGTTTGATAGACTTCATTTGTGAATTCATCTGGTCCTGGGAATTTTTTCTTAAGTTCTTTGGTGGCTCATTCAATTTCTTTTTCTGATATGGGATTAAGCATTCGATTTCTTCTACTGTTAATCTAGGCAATATGTATTTTTGTAAATATCCATCCACATCACTCAAATTCCTATATTTATTGCCATGTAATTGGGCAAAATAGTTTTTAATGATTGCCTTGATTTCCTTCTCATTAGAGTATCATCTTTGATACTATTAATTTGGTTTTCTTCTTTCCTTTTTTATTAGATTGACCAGTACTTAGTCAATTTTATTTGTTTTTTAAAAGTACCATCTTTTAGTCTTATTTATTAATTCAATAGTTCCTTTACTTTCGATTTTATTAATTTCTCCTTTAATTTTTAGGACCTCTAATTTAGTTTTCATATGGGGATTTTTAATTTGTTTGCTTTCTAGTTTTTTGATTTGCATGTCCAATTCATGCACTTTACAAGTATTGTCTTTTTGGAGCCTCACAACAACCCAGGGAGGTGAGTGCTATGACTATTCCCATTTTACAGATGAAGAAATATAGGCAGACAGTAGTTAAGTGACTTGATGACAACTAATGACTGAGACAGGGTTTGAAATTAAGTCTTCATTACTCTATTCACTGGCTCCATTCACCACATCACTTGGTTACTGGATATAACAACCCTGTCATGTAGAGGCTACTATTCCCACTTTTACAGCTGAGAAGACTGAGGATTACTCAGCAAGGGGCAGCTAGGTGATGCAGTGGTTAGAGTGCTGGGACTGTCAATGATATAAATTTCCCCCTGAGAACTGTTTTGACTGCATCCCACAGATTTTGGTAGGATGTCTCATCATTGTCATTCTCTTCAATGAAATTATTGTTTCTATGATTTATTCTTTAACTAACTGATTTTGGAGAACCATATTATTTAATTTCCAATTAATTTTTGATTTGCCTATCCATGTCTGGGTCAGTTACTTTAGATATTTTTGATTGATGTTATATTTTTGATGTCATATAATTGATGTTATATTTTCTTCTATTTTAAAAAAGCCTTTTGACTTTGTTTTAATAGTTCTTATTGTCTCTTGGAGTCATTTCCTTCTTTTCTGTCCATTCAGCTTTGCAGAGAGCTTGCTGCTTGGTCAAGACTTTTTGTGCCAAACTATCAGTCCCTGTGCCCATTCTTTCTTCTATAGCTCACTTATTTTCTAATTTCCCCCAAATGCTATCATTTCATTTATACAAAACATTTTTAACTCTTAAAAATAACTCAAAAGTGTTGCTTTATTTCTATTAGGAATTCCTATTGAGTTTGTGCCCAAGTTGTGATTTTCTCTGTGGCTTTGTTTGTAGGTATTTTGGAGTTATTCTCTTCTGTCTTTGTATTTCAAGCATCCTTGCCACTTTAATAGCTCATTATGGTGGATATCTTTTTTTGTTAGCCTGTTTCCCCAGCCTACTTTCTGACTTTGGACTCTATGCTAGGATTGGACTCTGTTATACTTTCTGGAGGGTATGTATGGTTCTGTTGCTGCTTTCTTGGGGTGTTGAGTGTTGTGTTATTCCAGAATCTCAGGGACAGACTGAGGACCTGAAAGCTTTCAGTCCTACCAAAGTGGTGATAGTTGCCCCTCTGATTTTGATGCTGTCCTTGGTTTTACCACATTAATGACTAAGATTAGGAAAAGGAATGATCAGTCAAAATAGTAAAACCATAGCTGGCTCTTACCTTTCAGAATTTCCCTATTGATATTCTTAACTGATAACACCTTATTTCATCGTTTCCCCATTTTCTCTTTTTTCTCCTTTTTCCTTGCTTGTTCCTTACCTGCTCACTCCTGTTTCTCAGTGTCTTAGGTCTTCCAGCAATATCTAAAAGCTTCATTTAGGTTTGACCCATGGGATTAGTGAGGTAATTGAACCCTGCTCTTCCTGTTTGCCCATGGGGTTATTGTCTGTTTAAGTTTCTTTCTACAGTCTCAGAGGGCAGGAACCTTGACTGTACTAACAGTTTGCTTATTGTCCTGAGTATTGCTATAAAAAAATCAGTGTGTGCTTAGTAAGCTCAGTTATGATTAAAACAAAGCTTTTTGTGCAATTCCACATTCTCTTCTGCAGTTTTGAAAAAGAAGATTTCACATAGGTAGTGTGTAAATACATGCCCCAAATTTTCAATGATTGTGGGAATAAAGAGGAGCTGGTGCATGAACAGAACACTTTTGATGATATTCTTTGTGTGAAGGAGGTTGGGTGGCCTGTGTTTGAGAGAGTTATGTGACACAAATGCTTTGAATAAACTTTGCTATATTTATAGACATTCTGGATCTGGCTCCAGTTCTGCAATTTTAGTCAATCAAAGCAGATGCTGTCCACCACTGTTAAGTAGACAGGAACCAGTTGTTAAAATCTTCCCAGAAGGGATATTACAAAAATACTTTAAAATGTTTCCCAGCTTAAAACACTGATAAAGTAGGTAGGACATTGAATTTTGGAATTGTAGAACAGGGACTAAAATCCCAAATATACTACTTGGTTATTGTATGACCTTGGGCACATAACTCTCAATCTCTCTCTCTCTCTCTCTCTCTCTCTCTCTCTCTCTCTCTCTCTCTCTCTCTCTCTCTCTGTCTTTGTTTTTTCTAGATAAAGGTAGATGCAATTTTAATAATCATTTTCTGACATTTTGTGATACACATTCTCTCCCTCCCTCTCATTCCTCTTTCCTCCTTAAGATGGCAGGTAATATGATATATACTAGAGAAAAATTCAGGGAGGAAATAAAGTGAAGAATGGTATACTTCAATATGCATTCAGACTCCATTAGTTGCTTCTATGGCAGTGGATAAATAGCCTTTTCCATCATGAGTTTCTTGGAGATGTCCTGTGTCCTTATATTGCTGATAATAGTTGTCATTCACAGTAGATCATTATACATTATTGCTGTTACTGTGTATAAAATCACTTTTCTTTAGTTGTTTGATTAGAGTATATTTTTCTCATTTGTAAAGTGAGAGATATAGGACTAGGTATCTGTAAGGTCCTTTTTAGATCTAATCTTATAAGACTGCTGTCATCTGTGACTTAGTCTCCTCCTCTTTCCTCCCCTCTCCCTTAGGAATTCCAGTCTTACAAAGCTTAAGACCCTAGATTAAAGACTTGACCCATAAAACAGTCAATGTTTCCTTGGGCTCTTTCTCTCATCCTGATGTTTTACTCTAGGGAAAGTCTCCTGAAAAAAGTGTAGAAGAAAAAAAGCCCAAGGTTCCTAACTCCTCCAAACCAGGTACAAGGCAAGGAACAGACTTAATTTTAATTCCTTCAGAAAATAAATGAGGTTTGAAGGCTGTACAGGAGCCCACAAACAAATACAGAAATATAGAGTATTCAAATATTCAGTATTCAATCTGATTGATTCATCAGATTCCCTGTGGAACTTGAACACACTCTGGAGGACTGCTGAATAAATACCCTGTTTACCTTGAACCTTCACCTTAAAACAACTCAGGGTAACAGCAAGATTGGCAAAGTCTAGATCTCTTCCTCTCTTTTAGAATGGCTTTACTACATCATTGAAACATGGAACTTTGTTGAGGATTGTCTCACTTCTCTAAGAAGGTTGTTAAGGACTCTTTAACCACTTAGAGAGAAGTGCTGCTTTTTGGACACAGTAACTCTTGATTTCTGGGAAACTAAGCATGAACTTGCCTGGAAAGATCATTTCCAGGGACTCTAGTCTCTGATCTATTCTCAGAAAAGGAAATGGACAGATAGAAGGCAGTCAGGCACTCCAGAGCCAAAAACTCCCCTCTCAGGCCACTTGGGAAAGCATAGGCAACTTTAATTGATTCTTTTGTTAGTATTCATTTTCTACTCTTGGGCAGTGGTGTCAGGGTAGAAAGTCATTCCCTTTCTTAATGCATTTGGTTTAGACATCCAAGACTGAGATAGCAATAAAGAGGTTGAGCTGGCCTTTTAGCTCACTTATGTATAGGGTGTAGTGGGGAAGGCAACCATGCTTCAACTTTACTATTTCTTCAATGAATTGTTTCTTCTGTGTGTCATTCCTATTAATGCAATGGAAGCTTTCAAAGCTCATTAGTTAAAATACAATTAACAGCAAGCTGAACCTGTGCTAAAATCACTATTATCACTCCATATATGGTTTGGAATATGAAAAAATGAGGAGTATTGTTGGACCTGGAGTCAAGAAGATCTAGGTTTGAATCTCACCTCTGTTAGTAATTATAAGATCATGGGCAAATAACTTAGCTACTCTGACCCTCATTTTCCTAATTTGTAAAATGGGGAGAGTAATACTTTATAGTTTTTACTTTCACAGACCATGAGCTTAAATTAGGAAAAAATTTGAAATCTCTATATAAAGATCAGTTATTATTGTTAATAAGTACTATTTTCAGACTTAACATAGCAGTTGTGTAGTTATAATCCCCAGTTGGAGTGAGATGTAGAGGGTAAATATGAAGAATATATATATATATATACATATATATATATATATATATCACCAATTGCTTTTCCCTTTAGCATTTCACTCCACTGGACAAGTATAAGCTCCCTTCTTCTATATTAACAATGCACCACTTATATACCATGGGATTATAGTATTGTGGAGAGAGAATTGCCTCTTAGTTCTGGCTTCTTTCAAGACTCAGCTCAAATCCAGTATTTGGTAGAAGATTTTTCCTACTTTCCTTTAATACTAGTGCTTTTTCTTCTAGGGTTACTTTCCATCTACTCTTTTTTTAAAAAATGTATTCTGTCTTAGTAACAACTCTAAGTCAGAAGGGCAAGGGCTAGGCAAATGGTGTCAATTGACTTGCACAGGGTCACATAGCTAGGAAGTGTCTAAGGGCAGATTTGAATCCAGGTTTCTTCTAACTCCAGGACTGTCACTCTATCCACTGTGCCACCTAGTTGCCCCTTTCCACCTCTTCTTCATAAATATTGTATATATTTGATTATATATGTGCTGTCTCTCCCATTAGAATGTGAGGTCCTTGAAGGCAGGAACTTGATTTTCTTTTTCTCCTCAGCATTTAGCACAGTATCTGGCATACAATAAGCACTTAATACATGTTTTTCTGGACTCACATCTTGGTTTTGCCACTTAACTATCTGTGTAACTTTGAGCAAATCATTTAACTCTCTTTTGTTTTAGTTTTCTCATCTGAACGTTATTACAATGAGGTGGCTCAGTGGATAGAACACTAGACTTTATATTACTATCATTGTTCTTGGTACATTTTTATAGCTCCCAGTTTTTAGAGATTAAGGATGCTAGTTTACTCAATAAACACGTATTGAATACAGACTATATGTAAGACACTGCGCTGAGCATGTAGAAAGATAAAAATAACTCCAGAGTTCAAGAACCCTTTACTCAAATAGAAGCTATAAGGTTTGTGGGAGTATATATGTTTCCTTTATGAACAAGAGAATGTTTTGAGAAAAGAGGACTAAAAACTGAGTTTTAGAAAATGCCTGCTATTTTTGAAGAGAGGAGAAAAAAGAAGCAAGAAAGGAAACAAAGAAGGAACAACTAGAGAAAGAGAAGAAAAATGAGGAGAAAGTAGTATCTTGGAAGTCAAGAAGGGGAAAGTTTCAAAAAGGAGTATTTAAAAGTGTCAAATGCTAAATAGTATCTCAGATGAGAACTGTTAATTTTGCATTGGTTGATGATGAGGGGAATAGAGGCAATTTGGAGACAGCTGGGAAATCTGTAATTCAAAGTTTGAAATCTGGTACTAGTAAGCCCCTATTAATCATACCATTTTCATTATTTCCCTTCAGATTCTTGACCTTTTGTTCTTTTAGATAAAATTTTGTTACTCTTTTATTTAGGTCTATAAAATAGCTTCTTTATTAGTTAGATTGAAATATCACTAAGTCTGTAAATTAATTTTGGAAATATTGTCATTTTTATTATATTGGTATGGTTCAGCCACAAAGAATTAAGCTCTCATGTTATCTTCCTTTTATTTTCAGAAAAAATAGCTATATTTGAATAATGC
The DNA here is from genome assembly GCF_016433145.1 of Gracilinanus agilis. NCBI lineage: Eukaryota > Metazoa > Chordata > Mammalia > Didelphimorphia > Didelphidae > Gracilinanus > Gracilinanus agilis. The sequence continues at coordinate 176,842,207 of NC_058131.1, read as the reverse complement.
TGGGTATATAATGGTAGAAATCTCAACTATTTTACATTCTGTAGTTACTTAAGGATTTTCTTTTCTGTCTTTTCCTGCTAGCTTTTATTGATAACATACAGGAAGGATAATGCTCTTTTCAAAATGAACTCTTTATGGGTTTATTTCCTTTCTTGTTGTGTTAATGAATTTATGAATTGCTTTATTTTTAGTCTCATATTTAGAATTATCTATGTAAACTGTCATGTCACTTTAAAAATATGTGAAATTAGTTATTGATTACTGATTGATTAATTGTTAAAACTTTTTAGTTAATCACTGACACTAATGTCTATGGATTAGTTTTGAATAGAAAAGTGTGGGCCTTAAAAGTTCAATTTTGAAGAGCTTATGCATCTAAATATTTAGGATGCAATCTGATTCTGCCTCTTGTGGGAGATAAGGAAGATGAGTAGTAAATGAGTCAGCCTGGCTAGGAGATATTTGGCTAGGACTGGGTCTCTCTAGTATTGATAAATTGTTGCTATGGAATCTGATGATTCCTTTTGCTTGTTAAACATGATGAATAGCCCACCTTTTTTTCCTTTTAAAAGACCAATCACAATCTTAGTTTAGTTTGTGTCACTGGACCTTATGCAACCACCAAACTGTATAAAAAGCCGTTCTGATTGTAAGTGTGCCTCTGGTTACTGAGGAACTATTGATCTCTATTATTGGCAACTGCTATCCTTACTGATAAATACTAGGACCTTTGTGCCTTAGTTTCTTTTTATTGCAGATTTTTTATCATGAAAATTGTTTTTCCTTTTTGCTTATGTGTATTTCCTGCATCAATTTTTCTTGCCATTATTATAGTTAGTATTTTAGAACTCTATCAAATAATAATGGTGACAATGGCATCTTTGTCATGACTGGTGAGAAATAGGCTAGCATGGTATAGGAACAGAAATGGCAGAGATGATCTGAAGCTCTGTTTATGAAGAGCACAACACCTACTATCCTAAGCTGAGATTGAGGGAGAAATGACTAAATCGAGATTATTTTAGTACGTAACTCTCTAATGTCAGCTTTTTGAAAATGAAAGGACTTCCATTGTTTTGGGGGCATAGATAAATTCAATGGAGATTTGACTTATGGTCTCTCTAGGAAATAGAGAGAGCTGACAGTATTTGAGTATTGGTGCTGAGAAGTTTGGATACATAAATCAATTCCTCGTTATCTTTTGTGCTCTCTATAAAAATCATCTTTCTCTGATTTCATATATCATTTGGCTAATTCCAGAGAAGATTCATTGGGTAGGGTCCATAGGAGCTATAGATTTGAATATAAACTAAACAGGTATCAGACACCTGTTTGACACTGAAAGGGAGATTCATGAAGCTGACAACAATTTCAGGGAGGGGGGAAATGAGTACATTATAAGGTGGTCTTGCTCATAATCTGGTCCTCTAGCATAAATTCACTAGTGAGATTTCAGTGGACAGAGAGAAAGTGTTGTGGTGAAGATTCCATACAATTGAAACATTTGATTAAACTGGTTCAAGTCAGTTGGCACTAATGCCAGCTGATAAAACTAATATTTCTAAATTAGTTTTAGTATGTAAGTGAACTTTTGTGAAAAAGGCAATTGAGTAACTTTGAATTCACTTTGCTTTTCCGTTGAAGCAGAGACATCTTCCTAGAATGTGGGAAGTCAGTCCTCTGTGCCTTTAAGGTCAGGCTTCAGGAACTTAATTAATAGTGAGTGAGGTTTGTTTACTGGATTAAATTGTCCAGTTCATTGAAATAGATTTCACTTCCAAACTCCTGGCTCTAGTAGCTCACATTTAAGCTTTGTAGTTTGGCAGGAAGGGAGTATTTGGCACCTGTGGGCAGGTTCCAAGAAGCAACTTTCATCTGGGACACATGGCACATGGCAGTTCCTCTTGGTTTGGCTGCAGAGCACTTCCCTTGTGCCATGCCTTTAGAGCAAAAAGGGGACCAGTTTTGTGCACCAGCTGTGATGGGATTTGGGATGGGCTTACTTTGAGGTTTGGGCAGGGGAATTGAGTAATTAGCTCTGTAATTCTTGTGCTGGGGTCCCCTCTAGTATAGAACTTGGAACACAAATTGGGGATTTTTTCTGCTTATTGACTTGGAACCTCCACCCAGAATTTTGCAGAAATCTCTGTTCCCAACAATCCAACTCTTCCCTTACAAGTACACTGGGCACAAAGTATTAGAAGTATCATATACTATTCCCTATCGACACCTTTCTCATTGTGTCAGATGGCATTGATTAGATTTACAGTTTTCTGTTGAATATGACAAGCATATCTGGCCTTAAGACAAGTTAACAACATAGTCTCAGTAGGAGGGATACCCTTAGGTGAATAAAAACAGAAAACACCCTTATGGAAGCCTTCAGTGCATGAATGGGGTATCCCCACATTAATGAACTGTTTGAGTGGACTGCAACCTCAATATATATCAAACACTTGACATGATAGTCAAAAACACCAGTGCTACATGAAAACAAAACATCTTGTTTTCATAAAATGCTATCAGTTTTGTCAGTTCTTCTGATTGATTAAATCGTAAACTGTGTTTATTATTTTTTGAGGGTCTTACAGGTATCATTTGGAAGGCTCTGTAATGTTCTGGAGCTTGATGCAATTTATACAATGTAGTCCACAAACAGAATCACCTGGAGAGCCTCCAAACCCATAAAGAGTCACTCTTCCATTGGACTCTGTGCTAGACATCTTGCCTGATGGAGCTAAACTCCTTTGGTGAACATATGCCTCCCTTTTTTATGCCTCAGTTGGCATTAATAATCAGAGGGCTGTCAAATAAAGTGACCTTTATTGTCATATCTTTCAAATGTTCTTATATAATTTGTGACATGATGTATGGGAGTTACCTTGTCAGAAGACAGTCTTTAAGGTAGCATTCTGTTCTACCAAATCAAATGCTTATTTTTATAATAATCACAAAATAAGCACAGCTAGATCTTGCATTCTCTGCACTTTTAGTCAGTAGTGTAACTGTAAACATGTGGCCTGCAGTAGAAAACTATTTGTGAAAGCCTGTCCTTTCTCTTTTCTTGCCTTCATTAAAGTATGAGATACATTTGTAGATTCTCATAAAGCTTCTTAGAGATGGGAAAATAGGCATATGGGCTGGTTGTTTTTGCTATTTTCTTAGTCATTTTTTTGTGGCAATAACAAAGCCCATGATTTTCCCTAAGAATTTGATATCCTTTTATCTTTCAGCTATCAAAAGAGCTTAGCCCAAAATCCACACAGGAGAAGAAGAAATGGAAGAGGAATTTCTATTTTATAGACTCTTATATGCAGTTGAATGGAAAACTCATAGGGCTGATCCATCAGTACATGTATTTTGGACAGATACCGTGACAATGAATTAGGTCCAAAATTGAATGGGAGGAGTAGAGCAGTCTTTGGGATTGTTCAGGGTTTTTAATGAATCCAGGCCTTTCCTTGAAGTAAAGATGCATCTTATTTTTATATCAATATTCTTTTAAAAAATTCTTTTATTAAACTATGAACTTGATAAGCATTAACAGACATAAACATTTCCACATTCAAAGGACAAAAAAAGGACTACATAAGAAACTGTGAATCTCCATTATATACAGCTTTTAAAATATGTGTATTTCAAATGTGACATGGTAGTTCCAACACTGTTTTTGATTGTCTAAGTCTCATTCTACATTTTCTTTTGCACTCTTATTTGTATTTTTAAATGTTTCATTAATGTTCTTTTCTAATATCGTTATCATTAACCCTACTTCTTTTCAAAACCCAACTATTCAACAAGAAAGCAACAAACGTTTTTTCATATTTTAATATTCTTTTGATAATACTACATGGCTACAAGCCAAGAAGAAAGGGAGACAGACAGAGATAGAATCAGAGAGAGTGAGAGAAAGAGAGAGACATGGAGAGGGGGAGAGAGAGACAGAGAGAAAGGGAGGGAGGGAGAGAGACACACACAGAGACAGACAGACAGGGACCGAGACAGAAAGAGACAGAGACAGAGACAGAAAGCAAGAGAGAAAGGGAGAAAGAGAAAGACATACAGAGAAACAGATGAAAGAGAAAGGGAGAAAGAGAGAAAGAGACAGACAGACAGAGAGAAAGGGAGGGAGGGAGAGACACACACAGAGACAGAGAGACAGAGACAGAGAGACAGAGACAGACACAGTGAGAATCAGAGAGAAAGAAAAAGGGAGAAAGAGAGAGAGAGAGACAGACAGAGAGACAGAGAGACAGAGAGACAGAGAGACAGAAAGACAGAAAGAGGCAGAGAGAAAAGGGACAGAGAGAAAGAGGGATAGAAACAGGTGCAGAGAGAGAGAGAGGAAAGACAATGGCTATGTTCAAGAAATTTACCTTCTAATGGTTGGGGTGGAGGGAACAACACATATAAGGCATCTGGAAAAGGGGTGGGGAAGAAGGATACCAGCATGGGTGGCAAGGCAGCAGGTGAGAAGTCCAGAATGTGAATCTTGGCATTAGTAAGATGAAACCTGGCTGGGTAATTGCTCAAATAGTGACCCTGGAGACGGAGTCACCGAACATTTTTGCCTTTGTATCCCAAGTGTCTGGTTCTATAATAAATGCATTTTGAATGACTAATTGATCAGAAGATATTTCCATTCAGGTACATGTTTTAGTACATGATGTCAGATGACTTTTGAGGTTCCTTCCTACTTTGATAGTCTGTAACTGTGAACTTAGTCAAAGAATACCTTCTTCCTGGCCCTGGCATTAAGAATTTTCTTTTAATGATCTTTATGCTGCATCTAGCCAGGAAGGTACATATTTCAATCCATGCGATTTCATTCCTTTAGATAATTCAAGTAATTTCTGAAACAAAGAAGTCTTGCCTGAACCATGGGAAGTAGCTGAGACAAGCAAAGAAGAACAAAGCAATTAGGTTTAGTAATTCTTCAACAGCTATGCAGAATAGAAACTCTATATGAAATCGGAACCATCCCCCACCATCCCCTCCAGGTTCCTTTGGGTTAGCTGACTCTCTAAGGATTTCACAGTTCCCTCCTCAAGATTCATTAACCTGCTTTCCCATTCCTCAAGAGGGTCTCTTTCTCAATAACAAGTCACTTCATACTCACCCCCAAGGACAAGGAATATGTAGGTAGATGTGAAAAAAGACATACAAAGTCAAACCCGTTATAACCACAGGCAAAGTGTTAATTCTCAAACAAGGGAGAAGGGACAGGCACTTTGTACAATCAAAAATGTGATTTTATGAGGAAAAAATAATCTACTCTGAAGTATTTTTTTTTTACATTTTTAAATCCTTAACTTCTGTGTATTGGCTCCTTGGTGGAAGAGTGATAAGGGTGGGCAATGGGGGTCAAGTGACTTGCCCAGGGTCACACAGCTGGGAAGTGGCTGAGGCTGGATTTGAACCTAGGACCTCCTGTCTCTAGGTCTGGCTCTCACTCCACTGAGCTACCCAGCTGCCCCTGAAGTATCTTTTAATATCCTTCTCCTTTCTTCCTTCTTTCTTCCCCCTTTTTTTATTAATATTAGGAAGCATTTCTTTTATGTTAAATAGACTTTTGATTCTTGTGAAAATCCAACAACTACAAATAGTAACAAATGCTTTCTGAATTAAAAACTAACTAAATTTAACTAAATAAAACTAAATAAAAAAATTTAAAAAATGCCTCTCTTAGCTTCAAAAATCCTTAAGGATGGGAATTATAACAGTTTCCTTTTTTTTGAAACTCTATTTTCGAGCATGGGCTTCCTTATAAATACTAGGTGCCTAATAAATGTTTGGAAATTTAAAAAAATTAGGAGCATGTTTCACTTAGTAATAACACCTAGTATATTCACAGTCCTTTATGGTTTGCAGAGTGCTGTACATATTTTTATCAGTCTTCACAGTAACCTTATGATGCAGGTGCTAACATAATTCCCACTTTTACAAATGGGGAAAGGAGGCTGAGAAAGTTTGCGATTTGCCCTGGGCTACACAGCTAATGTTTGAGGTTGACTTCAACTTTAGTCCTTTTAACTCCAAATCCAGTACTCCATCTTCTGTGCTACCTGGTGGCCTCACATTAGCCATAAAGTCTTCAGGTGGAGTCCTTTCAGCATATACTGAGTTGCTAAAGATTGGTCACTCTGTTATCTACCATGTATTAAGTAGTTCACCAAAATTACTTCATAGTCATGCAGTACTGGGTATGCTTGCTATATGGCTAATTTGAGGGTGTCAATATATATGTGCCAGGCACTGTGCTGAGTACTGGGAATACAAAGAAAAGCCAAAGAACAGTCCTTGCACTCAAGAAACTCAGAGTCTAGTGGGAGTTTCAATAGGCGAACAACTTTGTACAAACCAACTATGGACAACAGAAATTAGAGATAATCTAAAATGCAGAATCAATATTTCTATTGAGTTCTAACCTGGAGGAGGAGTGAGAAGTCCCAGTACAGGATCACTGATTTCATAGCCCAGCCCAATTCATCCTAATCCAATTTAATCCAAAAGACCTCCTATGTGTATAAAGCACTGTGTAAGGCCCTGGAGATAGAAAAGGTAAAAAGAAGAACAGTCCCTACCTTCAAGGAACATACATTTGACTGAGGATATAATAAGCATATTCATGTTAACAAACATATATGTGATCATTTGAGGAGGAAGGATGAAGCACCAACATCTAGGAGGACTTTGAACATGTGTGTCATATGTTGAGGTACATGGGCTAAGCCTTGAAGGAAGTCGAGTATTCTAAGATGTAGAGGTGAGGAGAGAATGTGTTTCAGGCAGAGAGGAGACATGGAGGAAGGATATGGGACCAATGAATTCAGAGAACATGGAATTGGCTAGTTTTTCTAGAAGAAAACTCAAAAGGTAACCCAGAGACAGATTTTGAAAGACTCTAGATACCAAGCTGAAAAGTTTGTATTTTATCATAAAGGTCAAAGTGTGGTACTCATCATCAGCTTGAAGCCTTTCAAGTGATGTGTTGTGGCCCTCTTCGATGCTTAGGTGGTTATTCTTAGTTCTGTGTTACATATTTTTCTGGACATATGTATGGGAATATCTGTGTCAAACATCAGACTGGAGACAACTGTTTTCATATAGCTTCACGGAGCTAAAAAATAATGAGACATAGTTCTGTAAATGGCTCACCAAAATCAGCCCTATTACTTCATAGTCATGCAGCCCTGGGCATGCATGCTCTATAGCTAAATTGAGGGCATCAGTAGGTGGGAATTGCATGGAAGAGATCATGAAGATGAGAAAATGAGAAAGATAAACCAAGGGCAGAAACACATAGAGAAGAAAATAAAAAAAAACAACCTTGTATTTCCATAGTACTTTAAAGGTGACCAAACACTTTTCTCACAACACTATTAAATATGCAGGGCAAATGATATTCTCCCTAAATTATGGATGAGGAAACTCAATATAAAAATGAAATGTCTAAAGTCACATAGCCAATAAGTTTCAGAGCTAGTATTTATTCTTAGGTCTCTTGACTCCAAATGGAGTGATCTCCCTACTTAATGATACTGAATTTAGAGGATCATAATAACCTAGTTTACTTCCATTCAAGAAACATTTAAAAATACCTAATAGTATTTTTAATTTTAGAATTAATACTATGTATTGGTTCCAAGGTAGAAGAACGGTAAGGGCTAGGCGATGGGGATAAGTGATTTGCCCAGAAGTACACAAATAGTAAGTATCTGAGGCCAATTTGAATCCAGGACCTCCTACCTCTAGGCCTGGCTTTCAATCTACTAAGCCATCTAGTAACCCCCAAACACCTAATAGTATTGAAGTATCATGTTAGGTTCTGGGGATACAAATATAAAATTGTAAAAATTCTCACTCTTAAGGAACTTATATTTTACTGGGAGGATACAGTGTATACACAAAAGCAAGTAAGTACAAAGATATAAAAATTATATAAAATAATTACAAGAGGTATAGGGATCAATTGTTTATTGTCATTGGTTTGTCCAATCCTTCTACCTCTCAGTAATTTTATTTATTAGTATTCATTAGGGCCACCCTGACCACTTTCTTCTCCTTTTAATCTTAATCTTTTAGTTAACTATTTCAATTCTATGTTGTGTTTTGCTCTTGAGTCTCTTGCTGCTTTGGCCTATCTCTGCTCATCTCTTGCCAAACTTTTATCTTAGGATGATTCTCATCACCTGTCTTTTCTGCTCATGCTCATAGGCTGCTGAACAGAACTGGATGAAGTCACACAATCCTGATAATTAGATATATTTTATCTTCATGTTGTCTAACTTCATTTGGGTCTTCACTGCAGTGAGGTATTCCTTTTGTTCTTCCCTAACTGATTCCCTATTTTCATTCTCTACAGAAGCTGTTCTAAACCTCTTCCCTTTTCAATTCTCCCATATTCTATCTGTCTCTCTGTATGTCTGTCTCTCTGATGGGGTCTGATCTCACCTACTTTACTGAGAAAATTGAGGTCATTTGACATGAGTTCTATCTTCTCCCATTCTCTTTACTCAACTCCTCTTAACATCCTTTAATTTCTCATCAATTTTCCAGTCTTTGACAATGGTATAATACTTTTCCTTGCCAAGCCCAGAATTCTTCAGGAGATTACAACTTTTCCATTTCTTGAATTTTCTTCCTTTCTTTAACTTCTGGTTCCTCTTCCCCACTTCTCAAATTTTCATCTTTTCTTTACCTCTTGGTTCCTTACCTATTGCCTTCAGTCATGCCTAAGACTCCCATCTTTAAAAGACCTTTACTAAACTCTACTATCCTCTCATACCATCATCACTATCCTATATGTCTCCTCCTTCAATGCCTCCATTTTCTCACCTTTCACTCTCTTTAATTCTCTGGAATATGGTTTCTGATCACATTACTCAATTCAAACTGTGTTCTCCAGAGTTACCAACAATCTCTTAATTGCCATATCTGATTGTCATCTCTCAATCTTCATCCTTGATTTATTGGCTGCATTTGAATCTGATGACCACTATCTATGCTCCCAGATTCTCTTTTTCCTTTCTAGGATTTTGTTTAATTGCTCTCTTCTGGTTCTCCTACCTGTCTCATCTTTCCTTTGCTGGCTCATCATCCATATCATACCTTCTAACAGTGGAGTGTTTCTAAAGTCCTGGACCCTCTTCTCTTTTCTCTTACCTTCATTTTCTTGTTGACTTTATTGACTCCCATGAATGGGGTTAAACTACCACATTTATTCAGATAACTCTTAGTACTATAATTCCAGCCCTAATATTTTCCTTAAATTTCATTTTCATACCTCTGATTGCCTATTGGATATTTAAAACTGGACATCTGACATATTAACTCAGGCCAAAAAGTGAACCCATCATTTTTTTCTCCAACCTTTTCCATTTGAAACCTCACTTTTTCTGTAGAAAGTATCACCATCCTTCCAGTCATCCAGGTTTGTAACCTTGATATTATTCTTGGCTCCTCATTTTCCCTAACCCCTATATATCTAATTAGTTGCCAGATTTTTCCATTTTTACTTCACAGCATCTTTCATTTTTGACCCATTCTCTCCAGTTAAATAGCTACAGCTTATTAGCTCTTGCTTGCACTAGCCTCCTAATTTGTCTCCTTCCTTCACATTTCTCACTACTCTTATTCCATCCTTCATACTGCTGCCAAAGTTAAGTGCTGATTAGATTTTCTTCACTCATCAACTTAATTAATGCTGGTAATTCCCTTTTACCTTTAGGATCAAAATCCTTCACCACTTGACCACAACTTATGTTTTCATCCTCATCGGACATTATTTACCTTCCTGAACTTGAAATCCAGTCAAACTTAGATCCAAAATGTGAAGTCTTCTTTCTGTTCCTCACACACAACACTCATTGTCTTATCTCTTTGTCTTTGTAATGTCTGCCTTCTATATTCAAAAAGTATTCCTGCTTCCTTCCCACTTCATCTTACAATACTTTTCTTTTAAGATGCAGCAAAACCACCATCTTTTACATGAAACCTTTCCTGATTCCCCAACTGCTGGTACTCACCCTCTCAAGGTACTTTATATTCATCAATTTTATATTTTTTCTATATGTATTTTACCTTTGTACTTGTTATCTTTTTCCACTAGAATATAAGCTCCTTTTGAATAGGGATTATTTTATTCTTAGTGTTTATATCCCCAATCCTTACCACATACTGTCAACAGTAGACACTTCATAAGTTCTTGATTGATTATGATTGAAGGGATTGGAGAAGGCCTTTGGAAAACTCCATGTGAACTTTGAAGGAAGACATAGCATGTGAAGGAGAGGAGGGAATAAATTCTAGACATGGAGAATATAAACAAAGGCATGAAGTTGAGTTCCAGAACGTGGTGTGTGAATGAAACATCTAGGGGACCTCAGTCCTAGAAGACTAACCCTAGTGGATGGACAGAGGAGTCATAGTCATGAGTTTGATGGTCTAACAGCCTAATGGCCTGGGGTAATTTCACGATGGAGGCTAGATGGCATGATTTGTGAAAGCTGTTGGTCAGTGGAAGGATCCAGGGGGAGGACCTTATGTTTGAAAAGACAGTGAGGGAAGCCCAGTCACGCTCTTTGCTTCCATACCTGTTTCTGATCTGATTCTTTCTCTGAGCCATCCTGGCAGCTTTTATCTGGCTTTCAATCTCTGGCAAGTTTCATGGTTTGCAGGACTGGAATCTGAGACTGGATCCTACTTAAGTTAGAAAGGCTGAAAATCTTATTTCTCTCTTTCTTTCTCTTTACTAATAAATACTTATAAATTTAGTATAAAGCTTCTGATTAATTTTTATTTATAACAATGGGAACAAGTACTAGGTCAGTTTGATTAGAGCAGCGAATAAAATATGTGAAGGGGAGCAATGTGAAACAAGACTGAAAATGTAAGTGGAGACCAGATGAGGAGTGGTAAAAATCAGCCTGAGGAGTTTGGGTTTAATAGAAGCCACTGGATTCTATTAAGTAGGGGACTGGAGTAGTCAGATTTCTGCTTTAGGACAATGGTTCTCAGAATGTGGTCCACAACCTCTTTGGGATCCCTGAGGTAAAAATCTTTTAAAATAATGATTTGAAGATGTCTTAATATCTAAAATAGTAACTATCAGTGGATACAACTCATGTAAACCAAAGGTCTTTGAGATCTTCAATATTTTTTTTAAAAAGTGTGTAAAGGGATCCTAAGAACAAAATATCTGAGAACCACTGCTTTAGGAAAATGATGCTGGCAGCTGGAAAGAAGGTAGTATAAAGAAACTGGATAAATTGAATTGAATTGAACAAAGGCTATAGGAACAGCAGTCACAAATATTGTAGATCTTTGCATTAGGTAGAAGTTGGAATTGATGACTCCTAAAGTCTCTTCCATTTTGGAAAATATATTATTAAAACTATGAGCATTTCATGGCTAAAGACCATAAGTAAGAGCAATCTTAATAAAAACACTGGTTTTTATAGGGAGCCATTTTTCAGGTACAATGGAAAGAATAGTAGCTCTATTATCAGAGACCCAAGTTCAAATACCACCCTTGATACTTAGTTCCCTGTGTGACCTTGGGTAAGTCATTCCACATTCTTGGATCTTGGGTTCCTTATTCATAAAATGAGAGGCTTGGCCTGCACTGTCTCTGAGGTCCTTTCTGGCTGTAGATGTATATGCCCATGACATGAGATTTTATTTTTTCTTTGGATTATTTGCACATTATGTAAATAAGGTAACTCATTGTTGGATCAGGGAGATTTAGATACAGGGGCTTATGCAAGACAGCAGGAACCCAAAGCACTTATGATATTCAGGGTGAGGATTTATACCACGGAAATTGGCAAACACTACAAATAGAGGCTTGATTTATTGTTTTGTTGATTGTCTAGTCTTAAAAAAGTGATGGAGAAAATGTTAATGATGTAGCTTAAACTCAAAAGTGTGCCTCTATACATATTTCCCCCTTCTGAGAGCTAATAATTAAACATTACCCAGAAAAATCTGGTGGTGGGGCAGGATAGCATCCATACCTGAGTCATTTATTGGCTGCCCCCAAGATTTGGTACATCATTAGGAAGCTCTATTGTCATTTCTCCTAGAGTCGCTCCGCAGATTATGGTAAGAGCCACGTGGCAGCACAAACCAGGTGCTTGATAGGTGGGGCTGATCCCAATCACGTGTGTGTGACTGGTTTCTCATCTCTGATGTCACTGGTAGGCAGATACGGATGAAAAAGACCTTAGTCTTAGGTCATAAAAATTTCCAGTCTGGAAGGGTTAGATTTCAAAAGATTTCAGAAAAGGCAGAGCAGTGTCACTTAGGAAAAAGGGGATATTTAAAACTGCCATAAGAAAGATTAGATCCCTAAACCCAAAGGGTTTTCCATGAATGAAACATGAAGTATTGGAGACCACATAAAGAAATTGAGGACGGAAATACTAAACCCTTCTTTCCTAGAAAATATCCTGCTAATACCGTGGGTCATTTTAGAGCCAAATGAGAGCTTGACAAAGCACAGAAAACAGAGCATCGCTACAGAGACAACAAACAAGCCGCCCTTCAGGGAGGTTTCCATTGAGCATTGCTTGCCTTTGTATGGCAAAGCACATTCACCACATTCCTTCTTAAAGGAGCCTTGGTGTGCATAGTGGAGTAGTAGAGTGGCTCAGAGTTTTTCCACATAGAGTTCCCACAGCTCCCGCTCAAGTCATTAAGTGCAAGCAAGGCATTCACTTCCCGGAGGATTATAGACTCCCCTCTCCCCCCTCCCGCTTGTTGGATCAACGACTTTCCACGTGCCTGATCCTCACTTGTGACGAAACAGAAGGAATATTCTTGTAATGAACTCATTAACAGCCCAGTTATGTCTTCCCACAGATCTGCAAAGTGGTGAAGAAATGATGCATAAAACCCACCTAATTATGCTTTTGATTTATAAGTTTCTTTAAAAAACACAACCCATAGCTAAGTGATACGTCTATCCATATACACATATATGCATACAAACATGCCTACACATACACAAACATATACAGAGTTTGAGATAACCCTGCCGCCATATTGGAAAGCGAAATCTTTGCCTGGTTCCCGCAAACAAGCGTAAATCCTTGCTAGACGGGGACTCGGGAGATCTTATTAATCAAGGCGCTGTCGCAGCTCTCCTAATTGTCTTGCCATTACAACAATGATGATTTGCTAGGGAGAAGGAGCTTAATATAAAGCAACGTCCCATTTCCCACACACCCTTTTGAGAGCCACCAGGTTAGACAGCTCTCTTTCAGACAGCGTTGAAAACAAACAGAATGGAAGTGGGCGGCAGTGCTTTCGCTCACCGCGTCAGGGGATCGGGAACGTTTAATAATATACCGGTGCGTGCGGGGAAGGGATATGAAAAAGAGCTTCACGGGCCCTATTTTTATCTGATTAGCTGGAAGACTAGTCCTTGTGTTCAGAAATAATTCGTAAATCACCACCTCTGCTACGCAACCTCCTCCTCTTCTCCTCCCTCCTTCCTCCTCGACCCCCTCAACCCCCTCAACACATTCCTTGATTAATTCGAAGGATTGGTATGCTGGGGAGTAGGGAAATTGGTAACAATAAGCAGCTAAGGAGCATGGGATAAATTATACATATTCATAGGAGAGAAATGAACGTCAGGATTAGGAATCAATTAATCAGTTTATTAAAAAAGCATTTGTAAGTGTCTATAATGAATTAAGCACTATGTTGGATACTGAAAAAAAGAAATTCCTGGCCCTTAAGCAATTTACAGTCTTTTTTTTTTTTTTTTAACCCTTATCCTACTTTTTGGAACTGATATCAGTTCCAAGAGGGATCTATAAATGCTAGGCACTTAGGGTTAAGTGACTTGTCCAGGGTCTCACAGATAAGAATAGAATCCTAGGCCATATCTGAATCAGGTTCTTCCTGACACCTTCTTCCTGACTCCAGGCCGGAGCTTCTATCCACAGAGCTAACTAGTTGCACCAGGGGTTTACATTCTTTTCTTTTTCCCCCTTTTTAAAAATTTATTTAAAAAAATTTTTATTTCTTTATTAAAAAAATATTTCCCCATATTTCCATGATTCATTTTCTTTTCCTCCTCCCTCCCAAAGCTGACAAGCAATTCCGTTTGTTTTAAATGTTGCACCCCTTCCCACCTCCACAATGGTCTAGATTTTTTTTTTAAACCTTATCTTCCTTCTTGGAACCAATCAATTCCAAGGCAGAAGGTCTATAAATGCTAGGCAATTAGAGTTAAGTGACTTACCCTGAGTCTTACAGCTAGGAAGAATAGAGTCTGAGGCCATATTTGAATCCAGGTCTTCCTGATTCCACTAAACTTCCTTCCCTCCCTCCCTCCCTCCTTTCTTCCCTCTCTCCTTTCCTGCTCCTTTGATCCTTCCCTCCCTCCCTCCCTCTTTCCTTCCTTCCTTCCTTCCTTCCTTCCTTCCTTCCTTCCTTCCTTCCTTCCTTCTCCAGGGCTTACCATAGTGTCTGCCATGTAGGAGATACTTAAAGATAGATATTCATTATTAGCAAAAAATATCTTTAAAGTTATAGAAGTGACTTAGTTATAATTACTATTATTAACTTGCTATTGTAGTTATCCTCTTCTGAAGACTTCATTTTATCAATGACTTTCTTAAACTTTAGTGCTTAGAATTGAAAATAACACTTCAAATATAGTCTAACCAAGGGAGAGTTTAGTGGAGACAATCACCTTGCTTCTAGAAGCTCAGCCTTTTCTTAATGTAGCCTGAGACTGCATATTTTTTGGTTGTTGTATCGCATTATTGACTAAGCTAGCTGTCTACTAAAATCTCTGGACCTTTTCAAGTCAATTCCTACTTAGCTAAGCCTTCCCTTTCTTATAATTGTGAATGTGATTTTTTGAATCCTGTTGTAAGAAATAATGAAGAGAAAGCACTAAAGTTAAGAGTGTTTGGGAAAGCTTTCTTGTAGAAGATGGGATTTTTATTGGGATTTAAAGGGAGCCAAGGAAGGCAGTGAACAGGGATGAGAAGAGATGAGGACATTCCAGTCATGGAGGTCAGCCACAGAAAATGCCCCAATTGGAGAGGAGTATTTTATTCATGGAACAAGGAGGAAAATAGTGCCACTTTAAGAGAAACAAAATAGTAGGCAATTAAGCTCACGTTGGAAAATTATTTGGTTGATTTTAATCAAGTCAAAGATGACTTTATTCTAGTAACTTGAGTTATTTCAGATATGAGTCAGACTCCTAGTTCCTAAAGTTGGTTTAAATACTGATTGCTATTGTGAAAACTGTGCTATATGTGATTGGTGATATGCTAATGAAGTAATGATAATAACTACATTACATTAGGAAGACCCATATTAATTACCATGTAACCTTCACTGCAGTTTATAAACCAGACACAAAAATCAGATAATGATAGGGTAATTGCTATGTAATTACCCTGATTCTACATAGTAATTACAGTGTAATTTAGTCAATAGTTCACATACCCATAAAGAGAACTGCTATTACCTCTGCACCCTGGAGATGAAAATACCAGCTAGATTATCTAGCACATCTTAAAATAGCAAAAAAGAATCAATATGTGATCTTCACTATGGATTAGGAGGCAGAAACCATCTTGGATGTAGTTTGCAGTTAGCTGTCCAATATTTAACATGCCATTATTTTTGTTACTTAAGACTCAACACATTATGTAGATATTATTAATAAAATTGCTTATTGAAAACCTATCACTTGATAACATTTGACAATGGAATGCCTATCAGAGTGGCCATACCTTAAATAGAATAGATATGAGCTAATTGCCCTATGAGAGTTAGTATTGTGCAGGGAGTTCAAGCCTGGAAAACCTGAATTCAAATCCTATCTCAGACTCTTATCTGTGTGATGTTGGACTAGTTACTTTGCTTTCTTGGACTGTGGCTGGGCTTGGATTAGATGACCTTTAAAGTTCATTCCAGTTCTAAAAATCTGTGATCCTTAGTTAGAACATTAGAGAGAATAAGGAAGAATATTTTTGCTTCCCGTAAAATGTTTTTTTTTTGTTGTTGTTCATCATGTAGTTTGGCCTACTCCATCACTAAAGCTCTCCAATGGACATTAGCTTCTCTTAAGGAGAAGTGAGATGATTAGAAGCTTGAGTAAGTCCTACCAAGGAGGAAAAATCTTCAAGAACGGGGTTAACAAAGGGTATCTGTGTGTCTACCTCCAGATCATTAAACTTATCTTTTTGGCCTAGAAGGTAGAACTAGATATAAAGGGGTAGATTTTAATTATGGAGAAGGAAAAGCCATCTAGAAGTGGAATGGTTTTGTCTTGGTAGGTTGTGACCTCACCAAGCTGAGCTAAACGGGTCATCACCAATGGCTGGATAATTTGACACATACTTATTAAGAGTGTAAGAAGTACAAGATATTGCCCCAGGCATTGGGGATAAAAAGACAAAAGACCTCTCTCAAAGTATTTACATTTGGGGAGGATAGTGATACCACACTTTCACAAATAGGTAAGCCCAAGGTAATTTAAGGCAGGAGAGAACACTAGGAAAGCGGGGAGGAAGGGAATATTTCTTTATGGAGAAGAGAGACCCTGAAATGCACCTTGAATAAAAACAAATATTCTGAGATGAAGACATTGGTGTCAGACAATCTGTCAATCTATAAACATTCTAAAAATACTTGCCCTATATAAGTGACAATTTTGTTTTATGAAACCCCCAAATTACTTTTGTCTCATGAGAACTTGCCTACAAGTAGCAACTAGACTAGTGATGGTGAACGTTTTAGAGACCATGTGCTGTGCCCTGCCCCTTCAGAGACCTTGTACTGTGCCCACCCCTAAGTGCTGGGCATGCCCCATCCTCCCTTACCCCATACAGGGGAGGGAGAAAACACTTCCATTGGGCTGCTAGGCAGAGGGGCAGGTGAAGTGAAAAAAATGACCTTAGTGTAGGTGAAGAGGAGGAGGGGAGTGGCTTAAGCACTCTGCTCCCTGCTCCCCTCCAGCTCTGCCACCTGTGAGCCTTCCTTCTTACCCTTGTGTGCTCCCATTGGGCTGCTGGGCAGAGGGGTGGGGGATGTGAAAAAATGTCATCAGGTGTGGTGAAGAGGGGGAGGGGAGCAGCTGAGTCCCTCTGCCTTGCTAGTACCAAACTCTGGTGGTGGTGGGATGGGTGTGTGCCCACAGAGAGGGCTCTACGTGCCATCTTTGGCACATGTACCATAGGTTTGCCATCACGGTGCTAGACTAACCCTTGTCCTAGACTGAATGATAAATCATCAAGCACCCATTAAGCACCTTGAATAGGAGTTATAGAGATATTCAAATCTTAAGGACCCTTTTTTGGTTTCTTGGTTTCTCTTTCTGTATTTGGGTTCTCCCAGATATCCTAGCCATAGGCAACAAACTCCTTACCAAGTGCCTCTGTAACTGGTCCAGTTTCTCTTTGGTTATATTTCCTCAGGTATTCTGTCCTTTGGCTAAACTCCTCTTTCCCTAGCTTTCATGTAAGCCAAACAGTTGCCTTTCCTTTCCTGTACTCCCCAAAGTCTATACTGAACCCTAAGTTCTTTAATTTGATGGAAATTCCTATTTGTGTTGTATTTTCCCAGAGACATTGTTCCCAGAGTCTCAGAGTTTAGCTTAGTGTGATGTTGGTGTATGTGTGGGTGACTTTGTGTGGTGGCCATAGGAGTATTGTCTCTCTTGTCCTGATTAAAGACATGTTATTTGTAACTGTTTTGGTGGTTTTGTGTTTTCCCAGGTTGACACAAAGCACAGTGCTAAGCTCTGGGTATGTGAAGAAAGGTAAGAACACAAAAACAATCCCTACCCTGAAGAGGAAGACCTTTTATACCTGGACAATTTCTTTAAAAATGCATCCATAGAACTCCAAGTTCAGTTGTGTGAAAGCTCTGCTTGTTTTTCTATAAAGGAGACAAATAGTTATTTATCCTCTGCTTGGACACCTCCAGTAATGGGACAATCATCATTCCCTAACAAAGCATCTCCTTTTGTTTCTAGGTAGTTTGAATTATTAGGTAGTTCTGTAGTGGGGCATGGTATTTCTAAGAAAAGCTGGAGACCCCAGGTTCTAAGGGATGCATGAGAAGCAGCTGGGTCCCTGACCTAAGGAAGGTGATGTGGCAGGAGGATGCCAATCCTGGTGCTTTTAGAGGACAGCTATGTAAACACAGAATTCTTCAAGGAGCAAAGATGGCATACGTGTCCCGTATATTTATAATCTGAGCTCCTCACATGGATGTGTACCTATTGCTTACATCCCAGACATCAAGGCTCCTCACACAGATATGTCATTGACAGACATTACTCAAAAGCCTCAGACTACTCCTCCCTCCATTTGTCCGTGAACTCCTCACTTGTCATGTAGCCGTCTATGTCTATAAAGGTACATAAGCCTTTATCTACCCCATCCAGATAGTTTCCATCTTCACTCTGCCTCCCAACCATTTAACTTTTTCTCCTAATAAATTTCTCTATTTTATAAGATCTGCTGTGAGCCTGTGTTTCCTTAGGTGAGTCAACCCACCTGAACCAGGTTGGATTTCCTCCCACAACAGTTCTATCTGATTTGGAATTGAAGTCTGCTTTTATCTCTAGAACCTCAGTTCTTTACTCTGGAACAAGCTGAGTAAATTCTGCCATTCCTCCTAAAGCTTTTGGTGCCTTGAGGGCTTGACGGGATATTTCAGGGTCCACTGCCACTTTCCCAGAACCTTTTTACTTTCCTTTTCTTTTTAGACAGCTATATTGCATAGTAGTTTTATAGTGTTGGACTTGGAAGTAGGACAACAGTTCAAATCCTGCCTCTGACAATTTCTGATCTGTGTGATCAGCACTTTATCTCTCTCAGTCTGACTTTCCTCACTTGTAAAACCGGAGTAATAATAATACCTATCTTACAGTGTCGTTGTGAAGATCAAAATAGATAACATGCAAAGGGCTTTGAGAACATTAAAGTAGAGACCTAAAAAAGTCATTAATAGTTTGAAACTACATTAACACTCTTGGGATGTCCTGCATTCATGCTAGTCCTGCATTCCCATTGGCTATTGGGCAGAGGAGAGATGTGAAAAAATGTCATCTGGCAAGGTGGAGAGGGGAGGGGAGAAGCTCCATCCAAGTCCCTCTGCCTTTCTAGTAACACACTTTGGGGGGCTTGGGGGGCTGGAGGGGAAGAAGGAAAGGCGTGAGAGTGCTCTGTGTGTCATCTTTGGCACCTGTGCCATAGGTTCGCCATCACTGCCATAAGGGATAAAATGAGTTAGTTAATCATCCAACGAACTATCCACATTCTACTATGTGCCAGCCATTATGTGGTTAGAAATTTAATCCTGTTCAGAAGAGCTAACTATCACTTTGCCTCCACTCTTTCTTCGTCTAGTTCTAGCCTTCTTGCTGTCAATTCAGGCTATTGTTGCTGGTGTCTCATTCAGCCCACTGAATCTGATTCTTCAGTCCTCAGTTTTGGTGGAAGATTTTTACGTCCTGGGCAGATACTTTCCTCCTATACTTCTCACAGCTCTGGCATTACTAGTAAGACTCACATTTCCATAGCTTTTTATGGTGTACAAAGCACTTTCTTCACAATATCCCTGTAAGGCAAATGGTAGTCCAAATTTTATTTTTGTCCCAATTTTCCAAAGGAGCAAATAGATTGAGGGAGATTAAGTGGCTGGCCTATAGTCACCTGGATATTAAGTGTCAGAAGTGGGATTCAATCTGAGGCTTCAAAGGATTCTAAATCCTTTACTATCTCTATTGTCTTTCTTTGAGCATTTTTTCCATTCCACTCTCTGTGTCACTAGTCTTGTTCAGGGGCATTTAATCATCTTTCCTTTTTGGCTACTATAATAAAAAGACATATACGGAAGATAGAAGCAGGGATGGAAAACTGAAGACCAATTCAAGAGTTTCATGTTTTGGTAAGAATGTCTAACTGCTAGGAGTCCTGAAGGATTAATGATGAAACACTACTCCCTTCCCTGAGTAGAGAGGTAGGTCATTATGGGCTGTCAACGGTCCCATTCCTATGTGCTGGTTCATGGTCACATAGATTTAAAGCTGAAAGAGACCTTAGAAGTCATCTACTCCAACCTCTTCCTTTTACAGATGAGAAAATGGAGGGTCAGAGGGGTTAAGTGACTTTCTTGCAGAGGGTTGCATTGGTGGTAATTGGTAGAGGTGGAATTCAAAGCCAAGTTCATCTAATGTGAAGTTGTACATTCTTTCTCCTTTACCATACTGTCTCTGAGGGATAGGGCTAAAGTCTGGAGTAGATGGAATAAAGATGGATATAGGAGAAAAGGCAGAATTATTTTATTTTCTCTTTGATTCTATTTAATTCTATTCAAGAAATCCAGTCTTGGATGGCTACTAGGTGGGATAATGCAGAGGCATTAAACACCAATATTCATCAGCAAAATTTCTAAGAGTTTCTAGAATTGGATTAAAATATAATTGGAAAATTATTTGCAAAATAAAATATAATATAATATTGATAATATTAATATGTGGTTTTCTAAGACAATATGTGACCTAGCAGGATCCTTTTGTATATATACAGTTCAGTGACCCTGTTTCTATTTGAGTTTGACACCACTGGTATGGTCAATGAAATGTGGTCTGGGAATCATGAATACCTAAATTGAAATCCTGACTCAATTTCTTATAAGATGCACAGTTCTGGGCAAGTCATTTAACCATGTTCAGCCTTAGTTTCCTAATCCATAAAATGAGGGTGATAATATGACTTCATTGGCTTGCTAAGGATCAAATGGGAATATATAAAGTGCTTTGAAAACCTATGGACACTATATAAATGTTATCATCATCATCTGAAAACTGTGGAGGGTTGGATAAGATGACCTTCAAAGTCCCTTCTTCTAAATCTAGGATCCTGTAATTGTACACATAAAAAACCCTTACCTTCTAACTTAGGATTTTTTCCAAGGCAGAAGAGCAGTAAGGGCTAGGCAATGGGGGTTATGTGACTTGTCCAGGGTCACACAGCTAGTAAGTGTCTGAGGCCAGATTTGAACTCAGGAACTCCTGTCTCTAGGCCTGGCTCTCAATCCATTGAGCCACCCAGCTGCCCATTCGAACACTTCTAAGAACAATATTTCTAGAACTTGTGATTTCATTGGCTAGGGTACTAGTTCACTGATATGGATTGCCTCTATCTTCCATATCTTTGCATACCTTTAAGTGTTATATAAATAAGTTATTATTATTATTATTGCAAATCCATTACAAGGGAGAAGCAAGTAAGAAATTTCAATGAATTTAAGTGACTAGATCAGAATGAACCCTATCTCAGGGTGCTGAAAGAGCTTGGACCTGTGACTACTGAGTTTTTAATGAAAAGCTGCAGAGCTGCTATGAGACTAGAAATGGGAAAAAGTATGGTCCTAATTTTCAAAAAATGGATGAAAATCTATTCTTCAAACTATAGTCAGAGCTTAACTTTGATTCCTGATGAAATTCTAGAGTGGTTTATGATAGGAATGGTTTGTGACCACTTGGGGAAGTTTGGATTATTGGGAGCAAGCAAAAGCTTGTTACAAATGCATCATGTATAGGTAATAATGAGTCATTGAAGTTTTTTGAGGAAGAAAGTTGCATGACAGAGATTCTGTTACAAGAAATTTAATGTTACAGCAACCTTCAGGATAGATTGATCAGAACGGGAAAACACAGAGGTTGCAGGGGGCCATCATATTCAAATGTATAATTAGTAGTTAATTTGAGACAAATCTTTTTTTCCAAGGATATTTTATTCTCCCAATTATGTATAATAATTTTCAACTTACATTTTCCAGATAATAAGATGCAAATTGTCTCCCTCCTTCCCTTCCCTCTCCCCTCTCAGAGATGCTAAACAATTTGATCTGAGTTATATATGTGTTATCCTGCAAAACATACTTCCATATCAGTCACTGTTATAAGAGAATACTCATATAAGAACAAAACTCCAAAATAAAACCATAAATAAACTAGTGTGAAAAATAGTATGCTTTGATCCGCATCAGATTCCAACAGTTCTTTTGAGACTGAAATCCTAAAGATCAATTTGAATGACTTTAGATATTAAAGAAACAATAAATCATATGGAATTAATATTGCATTTATTTAATAGTAATAATAATTCAGAGGGAAGAATCATGGTTCAGTGAAAAATTACTAAGATTGAAGTCAGAGGGGCAGCTGGGTAGCTCAGTGGAGTGAGAGTCAGGCCTAGAGACAGGAGGTCCTAGGTTCAAACCCGGCCTCAGCCACTTCCCAGCTGTGTGACCCTGGGCAAGTCACTTGACCCCCATTGCCCACCCTTACCACTCTTCCACCTATGAGAAAATACACCGAAGTACAAAGGTTTAAAAAAAAAAAAAGATTGAAGTCAGAAGACTTGTGTGCAAAATCTGCCTCTGTCTCTGTCTATATAATCTTGGGATACTCACTTGACCTTTCTAAGCCTCAGTTTCTTCTTCTATACAATGAGGTTGAAATAGATATCTTTTAATGTTCCTTCCAGATTGTGAACTATAAAAAGATATAGTTTTATATTTCTAAGACTCAGCTTCTTCTCTGTAAAGTGAAAATATAAGACTAGATGGCTTTTCCATAACACAATGCTACTAAATAATACAACAAATAAATATGTAAAATTATCATTGTAACAATTATATCCCATAGGAATATAAAGTATTAAATATTTAATTATGAATTAAATGTTAAAAAAGAATACATCATGGCAGAATAATATCACAATATCCTTGTAAATAGGATATGGATTAGATGAAGACATGGTTAGGTGGGTGAAGAAATAGTCAGATGACTGGACAGGAGTGATGATTAATGGATTTATGCCAACCAAGAGGGAGGTTTCTAGCAAAGTTATTCTGTGATGCTTTAAAAAAATTATTTGTTTGTTACATTAAAGTTCACAGGTATATCCCTCTCTCAATGCCAAAGAAGGCATCATTTGACAAAAACCAAAATTATATATAAAATCATATCTTACTTATTTCTATTTTTCAGTTCTTTCTTTAAAGGTAGACATTCACAGTTATTCTTCAGTGTTTCTCTTGCCATATATAATATTTTCTTGATTCAATTGGGCTTACTCTTTGTAATTTCATGTATGTCTTTCTATGCTTTTAAAGAATTAATTTGCTCCATTTGGCCAATATGGCAGTAAAGGAAAGTGGTAAATGTTGGAGAAGATGTGGCAAAATCGGGACACTAATGCATTGTTGATGGAGTTGTGAGCTGATCCAGTCATTCTGGAGGATAATTTGGAATTTTGCCCAAAGAGCTATAAAACTGTGCAGACCCTTTGATCTGGTAATACCTCTATTAGATCTGTATCCCAAAAACATAATAGAAAAGGGAAAGGACCTACTTGTACAAAAATATTTATAGCAGCTTTTTTTTTTGTAATGGCAAAGAATTAGAAAATGAGGGGATGTCCATCAGTTGGGGAATGACTGAACAAATTGTGGCACATATTGGTGATGGAATACTACTATACTATACAAAATGATAAGATGATTTCAGAAAAAGCTGGAAAAATCTGCAGGAACAGATGTAGGGCAAAATAAGCAGAACTCGGAGAACATTGTACACAATAACAGCAATATTGGATGATGATTATCCGTGAAAACTTGACTCCTCTCAGCAATGCAATGCTGTGGGACAATCCTGAAAGACTTATGAAGGGGAATACTATTCACCTCCAGAGAAAGAACTAGGGGAATCATCTTTCACATCAGTGTATCAATGGTTTTCTTTTGGGGTTCTGGTTATATATAAGTTGCTCTTGCAACAATGACCAATATGGAAGTGTATTTTACATGACAATAAAAAATTAATCTTCTCCTCGTTTCTTAACACAGAGTAGTATCACATCATAATCATAAACCATAACTTGTTTAGTCATTTCCCACTTCATAGGCATCCCCTCATTTTCCAGTTCTTTGCCACCAAAAAGAGAGCTACTATAAATATTTTAGAATATATAGCTTCATTTACTTTTCCCCTGATCACCTTGGGAAACAGACTTATTAGTGGTATTGCTGGGTCAAAGGGTATATAGAGTTTTATTACTCTTTGGGTATAACTCTAGATTGCTCTCTATATAGAATGCCTTGAAAGATGTAAAGTCCAGGAAAAGGGAAGCAATAGTTCTTTAGTACTATTCCCTGGGCCTGGAGTGTTGTGGTCAGTTCTAGCATCATATTTTAGAAGACTCCTTAATAATCTGGAGTGTGTCCAAAAAAGGGCAATCCAGAATGGTGTGGTAACTTGAGATCATGTCAGATGAGAATTAGTGGAAGGAATGGAAGAATTTTGATCAAGAAAAGACTAAACCTTAAGGGAGATATGATAGATGCTTATAAATATTAGAAGGGCTGTCTGTCACTTGGAAAGATATGTTCCCTTTGACCCCTTGGGACAAGTGGGTAGAAGTTGCAAAGTGGCAAATTAAGGTTTGAGGTAAGGAAATATTTTCTAGAAACCAGACCTATCTGAAAGTGGAATGGACTGTTTTCGGTGGTGGTGAGTTCTCCTTCTTTGGAGGTCTTGAAAACAAATGATCTCTTTTGGGACATGCTATTGTGGGAAATTTTTGGCCAAAACGACCTCAGAACTCCCTTCTAATACTGTAGTGCTGTGATTCTGTGATTTATCAGTGAGGGCACAAATACCTCTAAAAGTGGGAAACATGATGTTGGCCATGCTTTTCTAATAAAATGCAGCTGTGTTATTATAGGTTGGTACATGTAGGTGCTAGCTGATAGGAAGGGAGAGTATTTCTCCTCATAAATATTCTAAAAGGATATTTTTTAAGGGAGAAATACTCTGCAAAGTAGATCAGAATTAGGAAGACCTAAGCTTAAGTTTAGGTAACCAAGAGACTCAGTAGATAGAGTGTTAGACCTGGAGTGAAGTAGATCTGAGATCAAATCTGGGCTTAGATCCTTACTAGCAGTGTGGCCCTATAGAAATCATAGAACCTCCATCTTGGTTTCCTTATCTGCAAAATGGCAATAATAATAGCCCTACCTTCTAGATTTGTAAGGATAAGAGGAGATAATGTGTGTAAAATGCCTTGCAAATCTTAAAAAGCTAACTTTTATTATGAAGTTCCTCACATCCAAATTGATTGTGTGACCTTGAGCATCACTTAACTTCTCAATGCTACAGGTAGTTTTCTAAGATTATAAATTTCAGTGTAGGCACTGATCTGAATTGGTAGAGAGAGGAACCAATACCAATCAAATCACAGATACAGTAAAAACATTTTAATAACCATCAGGAAGCTGCACATTTTTAACTATGACAAAACTTTTATTATTAAAGGTCCTTACTTCTTAAAATTTATAGACTCATAAAAATCTCTTCAATTTATAGGAGAAATCTATGTGAAGATGAGAGCCCATGTGTAGTGAGGGCTATATTCCTTCTTGAAGAAAGGGGGATGTCAATTTTTGGCTCTAGGAAGGCAGAAAAGACATCTCTAAGCCTCTTCTTCCCTTACTCTTCTCCAAGGGACATTTTAATTGCTTCTAGGAGGCGGGGGGGGGGCAGGAAGTTGGGGCCAGAGGCAACTCTTTCCTCTTCAGAGAGAAGGGGAAGCAGGCTAGAATGATTTCTAGATGCTCTCTTAAATACTGTTAGTTTAGGGGATATGATCAAGTTCAATCTGACTTCTGTTTGATGTGAGAGAGAGACACACACACAGACAGAGACATAGAGACACAGACAGACAGACAGAATTCTAGATCTCACCAAGAGGAAATTCTCCAAAGTCTTTTATGCAGCAAGTTGGGGAAAGGGATATGACAGAGACTAATAGATCCACTCATGCCTTCCTAGAGTTTTTTTCTTCAGATCCTTGAGATCATACCAGATGAAAATGAGTGGAAGGATTGAAGATATCTGATCTAGAAAAAGACAAAATATTAAGGGAGGCATGAGAGATGCTTATAAATATTAGAAGGGCTGACTGCCACTTGGAAGGATATGTTCTCTTTGACCCTTAGGACCAGTGGGGAGAAGTTGCAAAGAAGCAAATTAAGGTTTGAGGAAAGGAAATATTTTCTAAAAACCAGACCTATTTGAAAGTGGAATGGGCTGCTTTGGGTGATAGTGAGTTCCCCTCATTGAAGTAGGGTTTACCTTTTCCATTTTCCTTCTTGAAGGTAGAAGCCAGAAGCCAGAAGCCAGAAACACCCGCAGCAACTTGTTTCTTGTTCCCAAACTTGGCACAGGCTGGAGCTCTCTTTCTCTTGCCAAGTCTGGCTCACCTCTCATGCAGGACAGACATTCATTTCTACCAATAAGGAGAGAGACTTATAACAATGAGCTTGAGGACTGGGGTTAAAAATTCAAATCAACATTTATTATCAAGCAATCAAAATATACTTTTGTAAACAGCCACTGTATTTATTGGGTTAGATGCTGGGTATATAATGTCAGTCAGTTAAGAAATTCATTAAACACTTATGATGTGCTAAGTTGAGGTAGGGGTACAATGAAAGATAAAAACAGCCCTTAACTTCAAGGAAGTATACATTTTAGTGGGGGAGACAACATCTAAACAACTGGGTACCCATAAGTTATTTATTGAATAGGCATAAGACAATCAGAGATGCAAAGCCACTAATAGCTGAGAGGAGTAGGAAAGGTGGGATTTGAGTTGTCTTGAAGGAGTCCAGGAACTGGAAGTAGGGAGGGAGTACTTTCTATGCAGAGGGGTCAATTAGTTAAAAGGCACTGAGGTAGGAGATGTTTTTTTGTTGTTTAGTTTTTTCAGTTGTATCTGGCTCTTCATGACTCTATTTGGTGTTTTCTTAGCAAAGATACTGGAATGGTTTGCTATTTCCTTCTCTGGCTCATTTTACAAATGAGAAAACTGAAACAAGCTGGATTGGGTGACTTGTCCTGGGTCCCACAGCTAGTAAATGTCTGAGGCCAGATTTGAACTCATGAGGATGAATCTTCCTGATTCCAAGTCCAGTCCTTTATCCATTGTGTCACCAACTGTAGGGAGTAAAGTGTAGGAAGACTGGAAAGGTAAGAGGTTAGGTTAGGAAGAGCTTTAAACACCAAATAGAGAATTTAATTTTTGATTCTAAAGGCAATAGCCATCAAACTTTATTGGGTATGGGGTGACATGAGCAGACCCATGTTTTAGAGAAATCATTTTGGCAGTTGAGTAGAGGATGAATTGGAGTGGTCAGACTTGAGGCAGGATAGCTGAGAGTAATTGTAATAGTTCATGTGAAAAATGATAAGGGCATGGAATAGTGTGAAAGCTGTTCAAGAGAGAGATGGGGACATAGAGGAGAAATGTTGTGAAGTTACAAATAGCAAGATTTAGCAAGGGATGGGGTATGTATGGTGAGTTAGAATGAGGAGTATTATTCAGTCATTTAGTTGTATCTGACTTTTTGGGGCCCCATGGACCAGAGCTACCCACGGGGTTTTCTTGGTAAGGATACTGGAGTGGTTTGTCATTTCCTTTTCTAGTGGAACGCATGGTATAAGGATGTAGAATGAGGATGAGTAGTAGAGGAGGCCACTGAAGATTTGAGCCTCAGTAACTGGGAGACAGAAGTTTCTTGATCAGTGATAGGGAATTTTAGAAGAAAGGTTTTGGTTAAAAGAAAATTCTGTTTTGGATATGTGTTGAAGATTTCCATGGGGCCTCCAAGATGAGATGTACAAAAGGCAGTTGGTGATGCAGGATTATATAGCTCAAGAAGGTGCCTAAGGATGGATATATAGATCTGGGAAAGTCCTACCTCTTAGTTGTAGGCTTGTCATAGTAATGGGTATGGGGGAAATCCAAAATTTAGAAAAGGTTTTTGCTCATGTGAAATTTATAATCTCATAGGGAGAGAAGGTAGAAACATAACTACAACAGAATAATAGAGGATGAGTACATTAGAGAGGGTAAAAATGATATGCTCTTTGTATCTTGTTCTTACTGTCTGGTCCTTCATAAATCAGGAGATGGCTTTTGTTCAGTTTGTTTGGAACATAGTGTGTAAATGAAGGAAAGAAGAATAAAATAAGATTAAAAAATAGATTAGAGCCAGATTATGAAGGACCTTCTATACCAGGCTAAAGATTTATTTAAAAATCCCATAAGCAACTATAGAAGATTTTTGAATAGGGGATTACATGGTTAGACTTAAACTTTAAATTTGGTAGCTATGTGAAGAATGTTTTGAAACAGATGGAGAGAGAATATAGGTAGGGAGACCTGTTAGGAGGTTATTCCAAATAAGGGATAAACTTAATTAAGATTGAAGCATTAAGGGTTCAGGAAGAAAGAATGAATGTTAGAGGTATTTTGAAGGTAGAAATGTTTGTTGTTATTATTTGATCTTTTTTTTTCAGTTATGTCTAACTGTGACCCCATTTGGGGCCTTCTTGGCAAAAATGCTAGAATGGCTCACTCACCATTTCCTTTTCTAGCTCATTTTTTACAGATGAGGAAACTGAGGCAAACAAGGTTAAATGACTTGTTCAAGGTCACACAGCTAGTAAGAATCTGAGGCTGATTTGAACTCAGGAAAATGAGGCTTCCTGACTCCAGTTTCTAGCACTCTATCCATGCACCACCTACCTGTCCTAAAAATGATAGTACTTGGTAACTGATTGCCTCTGAGGTGAGGTTAGGGAAGAAGAAAATGAAAGAACAACCAGTTTTTAAGTCTGAAAGAATGGTAGGAGGGTGATGCCCCAAGAAGAACAGGCAATTTGTAAGGAGATAGCAGATTGTGTGTGTGTTTTGGAGATGATGGATCCACTGGTAAAATGGAGAACATATCCTTCCTCAAATCAGGGAATGTTTTATGAAGGTGTATAAATATTGCCCTTATTTCATAAAAGTGCTAGAGACCTTTAAGCGTAGTCATTACTACTGTAAAGCTGGCATGATAGCATTGCTTACAGACCTAGGAAGTATGCAGAATAATATTCTTATTGAGAGGTCATTATTCTCATCTCTTCATCTTAGCAGGGTAACAAGCAAAGAAAAATCAAACTTTTGAATTGTTCTAAAGTAGGATGTTATAGTTTAATAATTTGTGTTACCTATTTTAAGAAAAAAATTTTTTGGATCCAGTAGATAACATGGTTTTAGGAAAAACACGTATTGGAGGTTCTCACTTAAAAAAAATCAATCAACTTGCTAACTTTTATTAAGAGCCTTTCATGTGTCAGGTTCTGGAGATAACAGATTCAGTGAATGAAAAGATCACTACTCTCTAGGAGCTTATACTCTAATAAGGGAGACCACAAGTATGTATAGAATGATATAGTTAATAAACATGAGACAAAAATAAAATAATTGAATTCAAAGTAGTTTGGGATGGAGAATCCTCACGTGTGTGTGTGTGTGTGTGTGTGTGTGTGTGTGTGTGTGTGTGTTTGGCACAGAACAGGAAAGACTTCATATGGTCTTGAGGTATGTCTTGAAGGAAGACAGAGATTCTATGAGAGAAAGAGGTGACAAGAGAGTACATTCTAATAATGTGAAACAGCCAGGAAATGGGAAAGAATGTGAAGAACAGAGAGAAGACCAGTATGGTGGAGTTTTTAAAGCACTCATGAATTTTTCTCTAGTGTAAGCAATATGTGTCTTGTTTTGCAACATGACAATTGGGGAAATATTTATTATATGATAATATTTGTATGACCTATATCATACTATATGCCTTCTTGGGGAGGGGAAAGAAGTGAGAGAGGGAGAAAAAAAGAGTAAGATAGATTTTTGGACATATCTGATATGAGAATTTGTTTCTTTTACATAAGCATACTTATTATTATTTTATACATTTATGACAAATAATATGCATTATATTATATTACATATTATATTATGTTATATATATGCAACTCCAAAAAAAAAACACTCCTCCAAATACTTGAGTTTCTAGAAAAGGGGGAGGAAAGTCCAGTGAGGTTAGAAAGATAAATTGGAGATATACAGGTTGTGAAGGGTTTCCAAAGCCAAACAGAGGAGTTTATTTTTTTTTTATTCCAGAGACAATAAGGACTCTCTGGAATTGAGGAGTTGGCTGAATAGGGAGTGATGTGGTCAGGAAAATCACTTTGGCAGTAGTGTGTAGGATCGATTGGAATTTGAAGAAATTTGAGACATGGAGAGCAATTAAGAGGTGTCAAAATAATTTAAGTGAGCGGTGATAAGCCCCTGACATAAAGTAGCATCTGTATAAGTATAAAGTAGTTAAATACAAAAAGTATTGAGGAGGTAGAAATAGTAAGATTTGGCAACAAACTGGATATGTGGGGTGAAAAATTGATGATAATAATGAGGCAATAAACCTAGGACAGTGGAAGGATGGTGGTACCTTTAAGAGAAATTGGAGAATTTGGAAGAAATAGGGAAGTTTGGGGGAGGGAAGAAAATAAGTTCCATTTTGGACATGGTGAATTTGAGATTTCTTCCTTATATTAATTTTAAAATGACTGATAGGCAGCGATAATGCAGGATAAAAACACTCAGAAGAGATTGGAACAGGTTATATAGCTCTATTAATCATTTATTTAGGGATGACATCTGGGAATTAATGTGGTTATTGAGAGAGAGTATAATGAGTATGGATTTTTAACATTTTAATGTTATGGATCCAGGTAAACCCTATGGACCACTTTTCCAGAAAATGTTTTTAAATGAACATAATAAAATACATAGGATTGTAAAGGAAATAAATTATGTTGAAATATAGTTATCAAAATACTAAAAAAAAAATCATGATCACCAGGTTAAGGTAGAGGGAGAAGAGAAGAGAATCTAGGACAGAACCTTGGGCTACACCTAGGGTTAGGGGTTAGAGGTTGTGATATGGATGATGATGGATGTTATAAGGAAGGAGAGGATTTGAGCATATGAGCAGAATCTGCAGAGGAGATGCAGATACAGAGAAAAGGTTCTAGAACTGGGGGGGGGGGAGAAGAGGGGAGACAGTTACTGGGTTTTTGGTATTGGATCTTTTCTCTGCGTTTTACCTGGATAGACTGGCTACTTTCTCTTGACTGTTTTCTACCTTGTCTTTCCCATCTACCTGCTTCCCTGCTGACTGGTTGATACATCTACTGAACTTCCGGGTGTGATCCTGAGCCATCTGAGCCATCTGTCTGTGAGAATTAGGTTTGGGGTCCTTCTGGATCTAGAACCTCTTCCTGGGCTCTATTCTGTCTAACTACCAAAACTCACTACCTCTTATTACCATCAAAAGGGGGCAGATTTTGGGTTAGTATAGGTTATCTATATTAAGGACTGGATCTTTTAGTCCCAGGTAAGGATCAGAGTAGCTCAATCTCTGTGAAGACTTCCCATGAGGGAACAACTTTAGATCTGTAGGAGGTTTAGGTAGTGAATGTTAGTTTAGGTTATCCAAATTCCCCTTTTCACCTTCCCTTGTTATAATAAACCAAAACATCCCTGTTATATACTGGTCTGTGTTTGTTACCTCTGCCTGGCCTGGATCTGTTAACCTGTCACCCCACGTTCAACCTACTGACTGGTTCTGTTGGCCTTCCCCAAACAGTTTAACCTTCTGATACTGGCCCTATCTGAACCATCTTATCCCGTTCCCCAAACCCACCAACATTGCATGAGTCAGCAGAGGAGATGGAGGAGAAATGGTCAGATAGGTAGGAGATGAACCAGGAGAGTGTAGTGAGTTTCACAAAAACTCAGAAAAGAGAGAATATTCAGGAGCATGGAATAGTCAATAGTGCCAAATATAGAAGAGCAGGCGAGAAGGAAGAGGACTGAGCAAAAGCAATTGTATTTTCCATTTGAGAGATTGTTGGTGTGGTATATGAGACTATAATTGTCTTGCCTTCAGCTTAGTAGGGTAAGAGGTGAAGGTAGTCTGAATGGTATATAATATAATCCTGCCTGAGATGAACCAAATTATGAAACAACATGTAATTTTTCCAAGCAATAGGTTCTTCTTTCTACGTAGTTCTTTGTACTCAACTCTGTGTAGATGTCTATGGCTTTTGGTCCACTGCTCAGGAAGACATTTTGCTGACTAAACCCCACACCTGGTGTCTGTCTGATTGGAATCTCTGGCTTTGAAATTTGGCTGATGTTGAATTTTCCTGATTTGGAGATTTTGTTTAGGCCCCACTAGTCCCATCTGCTTTCAACTAGTTTATTCTCTTACTCCCTAGGCTGAAGCTCACAGCTGCATTCATCGGCTCCTTCCTCACCCAAATAAAGGAACAATAGACCATAATAAGTGGATTTTTTGAAATGGCTTACTTTTTGCTTTTTTCTGTTAATGCATAGATTAACTCCTACCTGTGTTCAAGAGACTGAGTTAGCAAGAAATCCAATTGACTTTCACTTTCCTTGCCTACGACCTACTTAAATTAAACCAAGCTCTAGTTGGGAATTCAATTCAATGAAAATTTCTTAGTTTTTTCAGTTTTTTTCCTTAAAATTTCTCAAGGGCATTTTGTACAAGGCCCTGGTTAAGCACTATCACTAATGACCAAATCCAATAACCTTTTCCCCATCCTCATCTTTCTTTGTATAGCATTTGATGACTGTTGACCATACTCTCTTTGTTTTTCTGTTTATCTGGGAACTTTGTTTCTTTCCACCAATTCCTCCTTGTTCTCCCACTCCAGAAATATAGTCCATCTATTTCTTCTCCACTAAATCTTGGTCAAACTCCTCTTCTATCATTTGTCAACCTCATCCATGTCAATGGTTTCACTCACTGACTGTGCGGTTTCCCATTTCTCATCTTTGGCCCCAACCTGTCTCCTTAAATGACATATCCACTTTTCCAATTGACTTTCTTGGTCTGGGATATCCTATTAGGCTCTCAGATTTCACCTCTCTTAAGCCAAATTCATCATTTTCTTGTTCACAAGTCCTCTTTCTGATTTCTTTTAAGGGTACTGTTATTCTCCCAGTTGCTCAGGTCTGGAAATCACATAGTCATGGAATTTTGGAGCTGGAATGGACTTTAAACATCATTTAGCCTAATCCTCTAGTTTTTCTATTCAGGAAACAGTATCATACTTGATTCATCCTTTCCCTTATTGCCCTCCCATTGAGACATTAAGTTCAGTCAATTTTACCTCCAAAATCTGCCTTTAGTTTGTCAATTTTTTTTGTGCCACTACTCTAACTCATGCCCTCATCATGTCATTTATAAACTATTGTGACAGCCGCTGAATTGGTCTCCCCTATGTCTAGTGTCTTTTTAACTTACCTTTCCCTCCTTTTCTCTCACTGGTCTCCTTCATGTATCTTTTACTTCTATCACTCTGGACTATTTGAGCTCTCTTGTTGTTGAGTCATTTTTTAGTTGGTCTGTCTCTATGACCCCATTTGGGGTTTTCTTGGGAAAGATACTGAAGTGCTTTGTTATTTCCTCCTCTAGTTCATTTTACAGATGAGGAAACTGCAGTAAAGATGGCTAAGTGCCTTGCCCAGGATCACATAGCTAGTAAGTATCTGAAGCTGGGTTTTCCTAATTTCAGAGCTGGTACTCTATCCATTGTGCCACCTAGCTGCCCTCTCTTAAAAGGTCATAAACTTTTTTTCACCTTTGTGCCTTTTTCTAGGTCATTGACTCTGTTTGGAATGCTCTCCCCACCTATCTCTGCATGGCAAAATACTACCCATTCTTCAAGACCTGGTTAAAATGCAACCTTCTCTGAGCTCTCCTAGAATTTCCCATCTCCTTTCTTATTGCTTTATATTAGAGTTATTGGTGCACATGTCTCATCTCCTTTCCTAGCTTGTGAGCTCCTTTAGGCAGGACCCCATTTGATTCATCTTGCATCCCACTCTGCACTCTCCAGCCTTCCAGTTTTGGGCTTTGCACATAATCTCGATATCAAGGATCTCTTGGTGATTCCATTGGGATGGGAATTCCCTCTACCAGTGAAGAGCATTTTCAATTCATCTATAATTTAATATATAAATCTTAGTGAACTGCCTGAGGCTCTGAGAGGTTAAAGCTCAGTGGCTCACTATTGCCTCTAGGACAAAATACAAACTCCTCTGTTTGGCATTTTACCACTTTTTACAGTCAAGGCTTTAACCTCTCTTTTCAGATTGATTTCACATTACTCTCCCTCAGGCATTCCACTGACTTTATTTTCAGCCAGACTGGTCTACTTGGCATTCTTAGCACATGATATTCCTTCTTCCAGACTCCATACCTTTGCCCACACTGTCCTTCATGCCTACAAAGCTCTCCTTCTTCACTTCCAAATCTTAGAGCTCCTTAGTTTCCTTAAGGATCTGTTTGTGGGCCACATCCTACCTGATCCCTCCTGGGGTTAATATATTCTCCATCCTGGATGTTATTTGAAGTATTCTGTGTTCTTATACTCTACCTTCAGTAGAGTCCTCAAGGTGGGGAAGGAGAAAAGGGAAGGGAAAAAAACTATTCATTAAACACCCTACTAGGTGCCTAGTACTGTTCTAAGTACTTTACAAACATTATCTCATTTGATCACAATAATCCTGAGAGATAGAAGCTATTATCCCCATTTTATGGTTGAGGAAACTGAGGCAGCAGTTTAAGTGACTTGGCCAGGCTTTGTTGTTCAGTTGTTCTCAGCCATGTATGACTCTTTGTGACGTCATTGGAGTTTTTAAAGATTAATTTTAATTTTTAGTTTTAATTTATTTACATTTGGGTTTTTTTTGTCAGAGACAATGGAATGCTTTGCCATTTCCTTCTCCAGCTCATTTTACAGATGAGAAACTGAGGCCATGAGGGTTCAGTTTTTGCCCAGGGCCATTTGGCCAGTAAGTGTCTGAGGTTAGATTTGAACTCAGGGAGAGGAGCCTTCCTGTTCTCAGGGTCAGCAGTCTATCTCTGAGTCACCTAGCTGTCCAAGGTTACACAGGTAATAAGTGTCTAAGGCTAGATCTGCATTCAGGTCTTCCTGACTCCAGGTCCAAAGCTCCTAACCATAGTGCCATGTAGCTTCCTTACAACAGAGACTGTTTTATTGTATCCCAAGCACCTAACAAAGTGCTTGGCACATGGTGGGCACCCAATAAATACTTGTTTAATTTCATTGGATAATTTGCCCAGGTTCTAGTAAGTTTCAGAGACAAGATTTGAACCCAAAGGTCCAATATTCTTTCCATTACTCTTTGCTACCTTTTAGATTTTGTTGCTGTTCAGTTTTAGTTGTGTCTGACTCCTGGTGACCCCATTTTAGGATTTTCTTGGCAAAGATCTTGGGGTGGTTTGTCATTTCAATGTCCAGCTCATTTAACTGATGAGGAAACTGAGGCAAACAAGTTTAAGTGACTGGGGCTGGATTTGAATTTATGAAGATGAGTCTTCTTGATTCCAATCCCAGTGCTCAATCCACTGCATCACCTAGCTGCCAAAATTTACAGTTGGATAAAATAAGAGAGCTGAAAGGACCTTAGATAGCATCTAATCTCATCCTCTCATATTGTATATTATAGCTACATCTTTAATGGTGTTTTGTCATCCTACAAGATTATAATCTCTTTAGATGCAGATATGATGTGCTTATTTCAACAAACCTTTGCTTAATGGTTACTATGTTCAAGACACTGAGCTAGACCATAAACTTTGTAACTCTGCTAGTATCCCACAGAGTTCTCTGCACACATACAGTAGGTGCTTAATAAAATGCTTGTTGAATGAATGAATGATTGCTTCAGCAGCATCCATGATGGGCGAACCTTCTCCAATCTGGGGAGGCTGAGGGTAGGTAGGGGTCAGGCATGGGAGTAAGTAAGAGGTTTGTAGCTGAGAAATCCATGCACAGAGAAGGGCAGAATATCGGTGTGACTATTCCGGGACTTAGCAGAGGCAGCAGAGTGGTGAAGCTAAAAGGGCCAGAGGCAGGAGGCCATGTCTCAATCAGAAACAGGAATCCCTACAAGGTCTGAGGTAAGGGCAGACAAAAAACAAAGTACATGAAATGGTTCAGTACCAAGCAAGTAATTGGCTGTTGACCTTTACAGAGAGTTCTCTCAGTCTGGACATTTGGCTGGTCTGTGGGTGTGAATGCTTTTATGTCCAGTCCTGTTTGGCCAGCTTCCACGGACCACTTTCTTCTGAAGTCCTTTCAGCTGGAGTCCTTAGCTGTCAACCACTCACCAACACCACCTTCATTTTCTTTCCATGTTAATAGTCTAGTAGTCCATGAAGGGTGGAACTCTATAGTCTTTTCATCTAGATGAATCAGGAGTGAAAGGCCATACCCTCATTTGTCATCTAACTTCATGTTTTCATCTGTCTTTCCCTGACTAGGTCCTCTCTCTTTCTCTCCATCCCAGGCCCCCCAAAATCTTCCGTCTTTCTGTCTTGTGTGTCTGTCTCTATCTCTCTGGCTTTGTCTTATGTCTCTGCCACTGTATTTTTGTGTTTTCTTTCTGTGTCTCTGTCTTTCTTTCTATTCCTTTCTGTGACTGTCCATCTGTTCTACATCTCTATGTCTCTGTCATCTGTCTGTTTCTGTCTTTGCTTTCCTCTATCCCCACCCCGCATCTTGTGCTTATCTCTCTGTACATTTGTCTGTCTCTCTCTTATGCCTGTCTCTCTCTCTCTCTCCCCACTCTTCTCTCTTCTTCTCCTTCTGTTTATTACTTTCTTCTTTTCTCTCTCCCTCCCCCTCTTATCCTCTGCCTCTTCGTGTCTTCTCTCTCTTTTTCTGTCTCTCCTCTGTCTCTGTTTCTTCTTCTCTCCCTCTCTCTTTCTATCTCTCTTCCTCTCTCTTTGTCTCTTTTCAGTCTCTTTCTCTTCTCCACTGTCTCTTTCTCTCTCTGTCTTTCTTTCCTCTCCATTGCTTTCTCTGCCTCTCCTCTTTTTCCATCTCTGTCTCTGTGTTTTGGTCCCTGTCTCCTTGTCTATCTCTCTCATTATGCCCATCTCCTCATCTATTTGTAAGCATTCCACCAGCATCCCCCAATGCTCTGGATGGCTGCAGAGGAAACTTCCTGCAGTAATGATGTGACCTGAAGTGTCACAGAGGCAGGTTTGTGCTGGCTCTTGGCCCAGTGCAAACAGCAGGGAAAAGCTTCAGTTTTCTGCTCAACACTTTGCCAGGTAAGCTTTCATTAAAAAGGAAACACCTGCTACCCAGAGAGTTTTTATATTTCACTTTACAGTGGGGGCTCATTCTGGACTTGTCAAACAATTGCTTTAGGACCAGGATGGACAAAAACAGCACCACCCCATGTAACTATCAAGTAAAGAAGGAAATATCCCCTGTGTGATTGGACCCATCCACAAACCCGACACATTGAAGGGAGATCACTGCATGCTACACTCTAGAAGGAAAGAAATGCATCACGATGACTTGCTGTTATGTGGAAGAACAGAACAAAGACAGCTGGTATCTTCGTGCAGTTTTGTAGTGTGAAAGTCTGTAGGGTCTCTGTTCCATTGCAAAACTAGTTGGTGTAAATAAAAGATGTGCTGCTGCTGCTGCTGCTATCCTTTGAATATGTTTGAACTTGGAGAGCTGGGTTCTAGTTTGAGGTCAGAAAGTATATGACCTTGGAGGAGTTACTTATTCTCTCAGGGTCTCAGTTTCCTCATCTACAAAATAAGAATGTTGAATTGGAGGATCTCCAAGATCCTTTCCACCTCTAAGAGTCTCTGATTCTATGATTAGTCAATGCCAAGTCTTCATTCTGAAACTCTACCATGGGAATGTGGTCACCTAATACAAAAGAGCCATTTGCATCATTTTGGAAAGAAACAACTCTCCAGTTGTTTTATAGTGAAAATTTACTCACTTGAGGCTAATAGAGAGAGAAAGCTGATTTGGGCTAGTGAATCATCTAGTATTCTTTTCCCAGAATTCACTTTTTGTTACTTTTGAATCTGGCATGGTATAAAGCATACTTGATTGATTCCAAGAAAAAATATTAGGGGAAATAACCTTACAGTGGATATTTAGTTTCATAGTTATAAATGTAATATATTTTCCTATAAGGGAAAAATTAATTCTTTAAAAAATAAAACCGTATCTTTACAGAGTTCTGAGATTACCAATTTTTATAGTGGCACTTTGACTCCTTCCTTCCCATAACCTAAAGACCTGGCAAAAGAGGCAAGTGAGTGAGACGCTGAGTATGTCTTTCAATGATTATGTCAGTCATAGGTTTGGAATGAAGTCATAATTACTAGCTAGGCTTCACACAGCACTTTAAGGTTTGAAAAAATCTTACAAATATTATCTAATTTTATCATCATAGCTACTCTGAGAGGTAGGATCTATTATTCCCCCCATCTTATAAGTGAGTAAAACAGAGGTAGACAGAAGATAAGTGATTTGTCTAGGGTCACAAAGCTAGTGAGTATCTGAGGATAGATTTGAACTTAAGTCTTTTTTTATTCCAGGTTTAGAGTGCAATCCACCATACCACCTAACTTCCTAGTAATGCTGAGACCTGCAGTAGGAAGCTGTGTAGTGTAGTGGATAGAGTATTGGACTCAACTAAGGAAATACTTGAGTTCAAATACTAACTCAAACATTTACTAACAGTGATCCTATGCAAATCACTTAATCTCTGTTTGCCATAGTTTACTCATCTGTTGAATGGGGGAAATAATAGAGCTTACCTCCCTGAGTAGCTATGTTATGTGTGACTGATACAAAGGGAAGCACCTTGTTTTCTATGTCAGCTTGCTAGACAAAAGCCCTACTGATTCTGTATTAATTATGGTTCTGGGGGGAGGGGAACAGAAAGAGATGCCTTAATTATGAACTGGTCACCACCATAACTTTGATACTTCCTGCTGGAGCTCTCCTGTTCTTTTTCCACTAGAAGGAAATCAGCAACAAGCAGTTATCCATTCTTTCTTACCCAAGTTGAGAAGAAAAGGAAGGACCAATGAGAATGCACTGGTAGGAAAGACTTGGTCCAGGCAATTGGCACCCGTATGTGTATGAGGAGAGGTGCACATGAGTGTAGGAGGATGAGCCATGAATGTGTGCTTGGATAGCTTGTCCTTTGAGGTATCCAAGATCCACCACCTAATATTTTTTTGTGATTGCCCTCAGTATTAAAGGATTCTGGGCACTAGAATTTCTGTTCTGCAGTACTCAGTAAGGACTTGACTGGACTCAAAAAATCAGTGAACTTGTATTTTAAATGTAAATTTTGAATAGCTGTTTTTAATTGAATTGTGTGCCTTTATATTCCTATGTATTTTATTTTATGCATTTAAAAACACTCTTCTGAGAACGGATCCATTGAATGCCAAAGAGGACCATGATGGAAAAAAAATTAAGAACTTTTAACATAAGGGTGGAGAATTGTGTGTTTAAGAACCAGGCAACATTCCATTCCATTTGCATTATATTGCAGTGAGATGAATTATAATGTATTAATGATCTTGTGAAAGATGATTGGGGAAATAACTCCAAGTGGATTAGAACTGCAATGTACCCTAATCTAACAAAATCTTGCCAAGTTAAATTGTCAAACATATGTCTTTGGCTGTAGCATTAGTGAATAGATAAGAATATTGTATAATTTACCTTTTTATATATTAGATGCTTCTCAAATATTCAGAATTAATTAATCTTCTTACCTTAAGTATTTTCTTTTTCTTTTTTTCTTTTTAAACTCTTACCTTTTATTTTAGGATTAATACTAAGTATCACTTCTAAGGCAGAAGAGCAGTAAGGCCTAGGTGATTAGGGGCAAGTGACTTGCTTAGGGTCATATAGCTAGGAAGTGTCTGCGGCTACATTTGAACCCAGGTCTCCCTGACCCCAGACCTGGCTATCTCTCTCTCTCTCTCTCTCTCTCTCTCTCTCTCTCTCTCTCTCTCTCTCTCTCTCTCTCTCTGTGGAGCCACTTAGTTCCTCTCTTCTTAAATACGTTCATAGTTTCTATCCCTCCCAAAAGGCCAGGGAATAGCAAGCCACCCCTTTCTACCCTAGACCACTTATCCCACTTCCTGCTTAGTGCTTCCTGAAACCATCATGTAGGGAAGGGATCTTTGTGGAGCAATGACCTGGCCACTGATTCTTTTTCTAACAGTCCCCATTTCTTAAGCAGCTTAGATTCTGAAGACTTGGACATGAAATTCTCTCCATAGAAGTCCTAGCAATGTCAAATGGTTTGGCATTAGAAAATGATATGGTATTTTTGGTGAAAAGAACATTAAAGAAGAGGTATTTGCCATCTGTTTTGCTGCTTGCACCCTAAGGATCAGGGTCTTTCCATCTCACTTGCAGCTGAAACCTCATACATACATTGTGTCTCCCATTAGAATGTGAGCTACTTGTGACCAGGGACTCTTACTTATCTAATTACATTTACATTGCTTAGTACAAGTGCTTTGCACATAGAAGCACTTAATAAATGACTTTTCATTCAATTATGAGATTAATTTGCTTAGCAAACTCTTTTTAAAAAATGCCAATTCAAAGTTAAACATTAGCCTCTTTGTGTCTAATTATCACAAGCTCTGTGATGGGATCAATGAGGTCATAAGAAGATTTTACTGTTCTTATATTTTACTTATTTGGGAATCATTGAGTCTATCAAGGTCTCAAGGTCACATTTCCAAACAGTCACATTTGCAACCTATTTATTTTAAAGGTAAATTTATTTATTTATTTGTTTGGGCTTGCCAGAGCACAGGTTTAAAACCATTTCTTTTCAGGTTGTAGCTTGTGGATATTCCCATGGAATCCCAACCACAGAAAGCCACATGAGAAAGCTTTTTAAACCTCGTGGGTCAGGGCGGATGCCATCTGCCCTTTAAGACTCTATGTATAGTGTTTTGGCCCCAGAGATCGTGGAGGGAGAAACTAAGGAGCTAACTGCCAGCTGGGGATATTTAAGGCTTTGTTGGCCTTAGATATGACCTAGGGACAGCCTACCCTGATCTTGGAAGCAGGGTACAGAGAGAAACTGCTGAAAGAGCAGCCATGAAAACCTACTGGAAGGTCAGGCTAGCAGGAAGCAGAACTGTGATGGGATAAAGAATGGGAAAATGTTCAGATTGTAGAACAATGGGAGTAGGTCCCATTCTGTGTTGCCAGTGGGTGCCAGAGAGAAAAGCAGCACCAGGAATCTGCAGCTCCCAGACCAAGAAGAAACACATTT
Organism: Gracilinanus agilis; assembly: GCF_016433145.1. Taxonomy (NCBI): domain Eukaryota; kingdom Metazoa; phylum Chordata; class Mammalia; order Didelphimorphia; family Didelphidae; genus Gracilinanus; species Gracilinanus agilis. Next base: position 176,801,045 of record NC_058131.1, on the reverse strand, counting down.
ACCCCAAGTTGGTGGTAACTGAAAATGTTCCCTTCTCTGTTCTTTTTCCTACCTCCCCCCTCAGGCACAAAAGAAGAAATCTCTCTTCTAGGAGCTGATATTCCTTCTACATGTTCAAGAAAGAAAGCCAATTATCCACTTTTCCAGCTATTGATCAAAGCAGCTGGGCTTGTACAAACATGTTTGTTCTTTAATTATTACTTTCAGTTTAGATTTTAAAAATTCACCCAATCATAAAACGAACTGGTCAGTTATTCTTCTCCTCTTTGATTGACAGCCTGGAATGGGGGAAGTAAAAATTACTTAAATTTTATAAATTCAAATTGGAGTTTGCCAATTCAGTCTGTCTAGGGGTTTGGAGTATACATTTAATGGAGACGAGTTTATTAGAATGTTTTAATGAGTGCCCTGAAAGAAATAGGAGCTGTCTCTATGAAGATATCCTGGAAAATGATAACCAGTTTAGCTCCAGAGATGGGGGGAGGCATTTTCCTTCTGGAGAGCAGCATGTATTGGCTTTTGAAGGTAAAGCACAATTTAAATGGGATTGGGGGAGGGAGTTTTTTTGGGGAACCCCATCCATATGAAGAGAGTTGGGAGGATGTTCCCCTGACATGTACCCATAGGGCTGCTGGCTCAAAAGTGATGGATAGCTTAACCTGGCTTTGCTTGCCAGCACTATCTAGTGGTTATATAAAAGTAATCTTTCTAGTAAGCTTCCAGGGTCTGATAGAGTAGTTCCTTGGGGGTAGGGAATTGGTAATCCTAATTTGGGGAGATTTGGGTATGGGAGAGAATAAGACCCTGAAGCTACATAGATAAGGTCAACCCAAGACATGCTGCCCTCTTGGGAGCAACCTCATCCTCTTGCCTAACTCTGGTGATTTCTAGAGTCCTGGGACTTTTTATTGACCTGGCTACAAATTTATTTATAGATGCCACAAATTTATTTCGAGGACTTTCATTAATAACTCTGGCTTTGTTTCTGGAATATTCCTCAAGACTGTTTAAGATCTATCTCTCTTGTCATATCTCGTTGGTACTTCTTTGTGGAGAACTAGGAAGATTTGACTGGAATTCCAATTTAGTCACTGTAGATATTGATATTTGGGCTCTAACAATTCATGAAATTGCTGAAAATCCAAAAAAGAGAAAAAAGAAATACCTGCAACACTTAAAATATTTTCCAAGTTTGAAGTTTATGTAAAAAATGAATAGCACTTGTATAGTATTTTATATGTTCACCAATCACCACTCGTTGACAAATTAATTGGATTAAATGTGTTATGACTTTGTGTATGTATTATAGTGGGTTATTGTGCTTTGTTCTCAGAGAGGACCAAAGTGACATTGCTGATGATGTTTTTTTATTTTGACCCAGAAATTCAATTTAAATTAGGCAAGAGTTGCACAAAGTCATCAATCTCACTCACTCTTCCAAAGTCATGGAAGTCTAGCAGCAAGACAAAAGTCAAGACAGTGAGTGATGGCTTGGGATGCAGTGGATGGTCTTGGTTTCATTGATGTCTAACCAAGCTCTAAGTGTTCCACAAAGCCTGATGCGTTTGCCACATTCATAGCTGTTGGAACAAATTATTCTCATCTGCACCTTCTATCGAGAAAAGTCTTTACATGCTTGAGGTGGAAACTCCTCTAACTCACCAATGAGTTTGAGGTACCTTCAAACTGGTTTAGCCCACCTACCAAGCAGGCTTACCAAGGTGTGGCCACTGTGCATGATATAGTTTCTCAGAGCCACAGGTGAGAGCTGAATGGCAGGTGGACACCAAAGGAATAAAGTGGTGTTGAAAAGGGTCCACAAACCCTCACATCAGAGGTGCTGGTCTTCTCTGAGCACCCTGTATACTCTGTGTTATAATTTAATAAAGTAATGATTTATCTGCTATATTTTCCTCTCCTTTATATGTAAGGGCAGCCAGGTGATACAGTGGATAGAGTCTGGCTTGGAGTTAGGAAGATCTGAGTTTTAAATCTGTCCTCAGATACTAGTTGTGTGACTCTAAGTAAGTCACCGAACCTTTGTTTTTAGTTTTATTCTCTGTAAAATAAGCTGGAGAAGGAAATGTCAAACCATTTCGGTATCTTTGCCAAGAAAAGCCCAAAAGGGCAGCCAGGTGATACAGTGGATAGAGTCTGGCCTGGAGTTAGGAAGATCTGAGTTTTAAATCTGTCCTCAGATACTAGTTGTGTGACTCTAAGTAAGTCACCGAACCTTTGTTTTTAGTTTTCTTCTCTGTAAAATAAGCTGGAGAAGGAAATGTCAAACCATTCTGGTATCTTTGCCAAGAAAAGCCCAAATGGGGTCAGGAAGAATCAGATATGACTGAACAACAATAACTACAACAACTATCACCACCACCACAACAGTTATATTCAAAGAATGATGGGTTTGGAGGTTTAAGAGTCCAAAGTTCAAATCCTGAATCTGTCATTGAATAACTATGTGACTTTGGGCAAGACACTTAATTTCTCTAGGTCTCAGTTTCCTCACCTGTAAAATGAAAGGATGGGGTTATCTGACCTTTAAGCTCTCTTCCAGCACTAGATCTGTGGCCAATGACATTTGTATAAATTCATTCTCATTCCATCCTCTATCTCTGCCTCTTTCTCTCACAGATGGCCTGAACCTGTATTTTCACTTATATAGAGAGGTCCCAGAGATGAAACTCCCTAAACTGATGCAGATTTGTAACTATTCTGTTACAGGGAGTTGTCTGGTTCTTTATGAAAATACTGACTTACCCAGTTTCATATAGCCAGTATGTGACAGAGGCAACCTTGAACTTAGATCATCCTGATTCCAAGACTAGCCCTCTATCTACTTTACCATATGACCTCAGGAATTCTCATCTTATTTAGGGAATGAAAAAGATATCATTTCTTCAAGATGGTTTTGTTCCATTTAATGGCTGGCAATTTTCTCAAGCTATTTTTCTTTAATTTTATGTTTGTTATACTTCCAGTCAATCCAGAAGTGATATAATTTTTGTACTTTATGAATTGTTTTTCTTCATAATGGCTTTATTCTTCAATTTAAAAAGCAATTAAAATGTTAAAAAAACTTTTACATAAAAGAATATATTATTAGGCCTATTTTCTAAGAAAAAGAATATTTTTCTATTTAATAAAAGTTTTCCATTGTACAATGATTTTAAATTTTTAAATTTTTAAATCAAATAGGAACTATTTAGCTACTAAACTAAAGGAAACTAAAGGAACTAAACTAAAAGGAAAAGTTACCCACTCATAGCTTGGTGCCCATGGGTTCCAGAGGATCTTAATTAAGCCTTTGTAAAGTATACACTTCTGGTGGGGTTGGCCTGTGCTCAAAAACTTCCTCTTCTATGGGTATTAAAGATAAGAAATCATAAGAAATGTTCACTAATAATAGTAGGAATTGTAACAGTGCTAAAGTCCCTTTTGGAGGCTGGTTTAATTTTCAAAGAAATTCAGCCATCACTCAGGATTAAAACTTCAAAATGTATTTGTTCTACTGATGCTCTCCTGTTCTTAGAACTTGTAATTGCCAAGAGGTCCATTTTTTTTGCTAGTCTTGAACTATGAGTATGGATAAGAAGACACTGGAGATTTCATTATTAGTGGAGAATAGACTTGGTTTTATGGCAGTTTCCATAAAACAAATAATTTACAAAGGAATTAAAAACCACAAAATAGTGTAATGGACCTGAATAAAGCCCTGAACAAGCTAATAAAAGTAAAAGAAATTAGAGTTAGAGATGCTTTTCAATGATCAAAAAAGGGTATATTGTAGACCCTTGAGTCAGTTTCCAGGTGAATAAGAATGGTTGACTAGTCCATTGGTTTTGCTTTCAGATACTCTTTTTTTTAAAGCATGCCCACAATTTAATTGGAATATTCAGTCAGTCAATAAACATTTGTTAAGTGCCCACTATATGTTAGGCACTGTGCTGAAGTACTGGTGATACAAAGAAAGGTGAAAAAGATAGTCCCTGATCTCAAGGAGTTCATAGACCAGTGGAGGAGACAATATACCAACAATTATGTAGAAACAAGTTCTATATGGATAAGGAGCAAATAAATGGAGATGTTGGAATTAAAGGGGTTGCATTTTAGCTGGGAACTTTGATATCTGATGAAAATCTAAGGGCTTCGTAGTGCCTACTTTAGCCACCTTCATGACTGTTGGAACAAATCATTCTCATCTATCTAGTCTTCTTTGGGAAGTCTTCACATTCTTGGAGTAGATATTCCCTTAATACTCTTAGGTTTGAAGTCTATAGAATACTCTTAACCTATTTTAGCCTGTCTGCTGAGATTTTTCTTTGAGTGTGACCACTGTGCATGTTATAGTTTTTTGGAGCCACAAATGAGGATTGGGTGAAAGTTAGACACTGAAAGAGGATGGAGCAACCCTGAAAAAGACTCAGAAAGCTCTCACACTAGAGGTGCTAGCCCTTCCTACTCACTCCATACAACCCATATATATGCACAAAGGAGAAATGTTATGAATGTAGATTTAACAATACTTGTGTTGAAAATAAATAAATACTGGGAATCAACTATCTGAACTCAAATTGGCATTTTATTTTAGTATTGTTAATGAGAAAATGTCAGTATCCAGACCTGTTGTTGCTTGGCCAAAGACCCAGAGTTTATTCTTCAACTGATATACATAGAGATGGATTACATGGGAAATACCCCACCCCAAAAGGGGGTTGGTCTACTGAATATTTCTTCTCAGAAGGGGCAACCAGAGTTTTCATCATTTAGAGGGTCTCTTTTTCAGAAAAAAAGTTTTTTTTTTCAGTTTTTTTTTACTTATCTCTGTTCTATGAAGTAATCATCCATTCCCTATATGGTGAAAATAAAAATACCCAAGGTAACTCAGAGTTTCAAAGCCAACTATCATAATGTCTGGATACATTCCAGGGTGCTGGAGATATGCACAAAACTCCCTTTGGCAAGGATGTTTTTGCAAGGCACTTCAAGTAATTTCTTTGTTATTTTATTCACAATATGATTATTGATTTTTGATTCTTATACATAATTATTTAATCAATTAATAATTAGGACTATTTTTTATAATTAATCACTAAAATACTGATTATCTAATAGGATTACATGCAGAAAATATAGTTCTAAAAAGCCATAAAACACTGAATATAAAAATTTCTTAATTAGTTTATCTTTTTAATTTGACAACCACATATGGCAGTCTATGAGAGGTAACAAGGATGACACCTAAGTTATGAACCTGAGTGACTGGGAAGATGTTAATACTCAAATATAATAAGGAAATTAGTAGTTTAGGGGGAAAGATGAGTTTAGTTTTGGATATGTTGACTTTCAGGGGTGGAGCCAAGATGGCAGGGTAATCCTCAGCAGCTCTGTGCCACCACGAGAATCTCTCCAACAAAGATTAAAATATTGCCACAAAACAAATACAGGAGTGAAAGAACCAACCAGGAGACAGAGTGAAACAACTTTCTATAAAAGAAAAACCCAAAATATAGGTAAAGAACATCTGGGGCACTTGAGTGAGAGGAGAGCAAAGCCAGCAAGAAGCTGTAGCAAGGAGGAAAGAACAAGCCAAGAGCAAGCCATCCTCTCAACCCCATCTACTCTCCAAGGTTTGGAACCTATGACCAAGCCAACATCCAGATTCTGAGATCCTGCCTAGTTAAATAGTGGTACAAGCCAACCACTCCCTTGAAATTTCAAACCTGGGGAGACATCTGGAGCTCCAGCCCAGGGAATTCTAGTCTAGGTTTGGGATAAGGACTTAGTTCACACTTTGGGATGGCTGATAGTACTAAGTACTGATCTTTTTGCCTAAAGCTTAGGTTGGAGCACTAAGACAGGACAATCAAGGGTGTGCCTGATTGGATCAAGTACAAAGTGTGACCAAAAACTTGAGTCTAAGTCTGGGGCTAGAATTTTATCAATCCCTGATCTGATTAAGATTAGAGTGAGCTCAAAAGCTTACAACTAAGCATGAGGCAAGTCTTTAAGCTATCAGCATCTCAAGGGTCAATTGAATCAGCAGGGGAAAGGGGCTGTCAGAGCTCTCAGTCCTCAGACCATCACACCATCCCCACAAGCCTACCTATAATTAGATAGGAAAAATGAACAAACAATAAAAATAGCACCTAATTCTAAAAATCTTTTATGGTGACAAAGAAGATGGTATAGACACAGAAGGGGACAGTGAAAGCAAAGGAAACACATGCAAAGTCCAAAAGAAAAATATGGATTGGACACAAATTCTAGAAGAACTCAAAAAGGACTTCAAAAACCAATTAAGAGAGGTAGAGGAAAAGTGGGAAAGAGAAATGAAAGTGATGCAAGAAGAAATGGGCCAATTGAAAAAGGAGAACCAAAAATGTACAGAGGAAAATCAGGTCTTAAAAATCATAACTGATCATCTAGAAACTAATGATTTCATGAGAAATCAAGAAACAATAAAGCAAAATCAAAGAAATGAAAAAACAGAGGAAAACATGAAATATCTTATTGAAAAAACAACTGACCTAGAAAATAGATCTAGGAGAGACAATCTGAGAATTATTGGACTGCCTGAAAGCCATGATCAAGAAAAAAAAAACCTTGGACATCGTATTACAAGAAATTATCAAAGATAACTGCCCAGAGATCCTCGAACAAAAAAATAAAATTGAAATTGAAAGATCACAGATACCTCCATAAAGAAATCCTCAAATGACAAGTTCCAAAAATATAGTAGCTAAATTCAAGAGCTACCAAGTCAAGGAGAAATACTTCAAGCAAGCAGAAAGAAACCATTCAAATACCATGAAGTACAATCAGGATCACACAGGACAAAATGACTTCTACATTAACCAATTGAAAGGCATGGAAAATGATATTCAGGAAGGCAAAAGATTTGGGTTTACAATCCAGAGTCACCTATCCAGCAAAATTGAATATATTCTTTCAAGGGTAAAAATGGACATCTAATAAGAGAGATTTCCAAGCATTCCTGAGGAATAAGCCAGACCTAAACAAAAAAAATTTGAAGTCCAAACACATGACAGGAGAAGTCCAAAAAGGTAACTAAGAAAGAGAAAATTTAAGGGATTCATTAAGGCCATAATGTTTATATGTCTACATGGAAAGAGGATTTCTGTAATTCAAGGAGGAATTAGATAGTAAGACCATACTAGTGGGGGATCTCAACCTTCCCCTTTCAGAACTAGATAAAATGAACTAAAAAATTAAATCGGAAAGAAGTAAGGGAAATGAATGAAATGCTAGAAAAATTAGAGTTAATAGATATCTGGAGAAAATTGAACAGGGTTAAAAAGGATTATACCTTCTTCACAGAAGTATGTGGTACATACACAAAGATTGACCACGTACTAGGGCATAGAAATATTGCAAACAAATTCAGAAAATCAGAAATAATAAATGTCACTTTTTCAGATCATACATAATGCAGTAAAAATTATAATTAACAAGGGTCCATGAAAAGTCAAATTTAAAGTTAATTAGAAACTAAATAATTTAATTCTTCAAAACTGGTGAGTCAAAAAAGAAATCATAGAAACAGTAACAGACTTCATTAAAGAGAATGACAACAAGGAGACAACATATCAAAACCTATGGGATACAGCTAAAACAGTACTCAGGGGAAAATTTATATCTCTGAGTGCATATACCAACAAAACAGAGAGGGAGAAGATCAAGGAATTAGTCTTGCAACTTAAAAAATTAGAAAAAAGGACAAATTAAAAATCCTCAGGTAAAAACTAAATTGGAAATCCTAAAAATTAAAGGAGAAATTAATAAAATTGAAAGTAAAATAACTATTGAACTAATATATAAGACTAGGAGCTGGTACTTTGAAAAAAACAAACAAAATAGATAAAGTCCTGGTTCGTCTAATAAAAAAGAAAGAAAAGAATCAAATTAACAGTTTCAAAGATGAAAAGGGCGATCTCACCTCTAATGAAGAGGAAATTAAGGTAATTATTAAGAACTATTTTGCCCAATTACATGGCAATAAATATAACAATCCAGATGAAATGGGTGAATATTTACAAAAATATAAATTGCCTAGATTAACAAAAGAGGAAATGGAATACTTAAATAATCCCATCTCAGAAAAAGAAATTGAACAAGCCATCAAGAAACTTCCTAAGAAAAAATTCCCAGGACCAGGTAGATTCACAAGTGAATTCTATCAAGCATTTAAAGGTCAACTAATCCCAATACTATACAAATTATTTGATAAAATAAGCAAAGAGGAGTCTTACCAAATTCTTTTTATGACACAAATATGAGATTGATTTCAATTTTGGACATGTTGAGTTTAAAATGCCTATAGAACATCCATTTTGAGAGGTCTAAGAGATAGCTGGAGACTATACTATACCATACCATGCTGTCTTTCCAGAGGGTCTATTTTTCAATAGTACTTTCCTTGGATTAATGCCCTTGCCCTTCCCTCTCACTGTAAAATTCATTCACCAGGCAAAAAAATGTGATCTTCTATTCTTGATGCCAAATGGAAACAATAACCAGAGAGTATGAAACCAGAAGTAATATTCTTCCTTGGCACTGGAACAAAGCCTGGGCTATTCCTTATACAGGGGGATGACTATCAATATGGTGGTTCTGAGGAGCAAAAAAATTCTGCCTTATACCTGCCTTCTCTGTCAATGGCCAAAGACCCAGAGTTAATTTGTTAAAGGAAGAAATTTGGAGTAGCTAAATGGCACAGTGGCCAGAACCCTGGGACTGGAGTCAGAAAGACCTGAGTTTATGTCCAACCTTGGGAACTTACTAGCTGTACAAATCTCTGTAAGCTACTTAACTTCTATTTGACTCCGTTTTCTCATTGGTAAAATGGGTTAATAACAGTATCTAATTCTCAGGGTTGTTTTAAAGGTGAAATGAGATAATAATTGTAACAAGGTCTTAGCCTAGTGCCTAATAATAAGCACTACATAAATGTTAGCTATTATTTATTATTATAATTATGTTTTCACTTTAGGGGAAATTTCTGGGGAAATATACATTTGAACTAAAGCCTAAGAAGTATAAAACATAGGTGGTTACATTACAAATGCTAGGTGAGGATGAATTTGTCCTATCAAAGTCTATTGTCATTCACCACCAAAACATGACATAGTAGAAAAAGCTCTGAACTTGAATTTAGGAGGCCAGATTGACTTTGGGCAAGTCACTTTTCTCTCTTCAATCTTATCATTTTCTCATATGTAAAGTTAGGGAAATTAAATTAGATGCTTCCTAAGGTTTTTCTAGTTCTAAATCTTATAATCCTACAACTGAGCTCATCTAGACTTTTTGTATTAGACAGATCCCATGGGCAGTGCCTGATGTGCAATCTGGAACACCAAAGGGCTTTTATGCCTGACCTCTCCTTTTCCCTTCCCCACCAACTTGTTGAATCATTTCTCATTGTTTGTATCTGTAGCTCCCTGGATATTACAGTCTTGTTGGGAGTCAGGCAGCAGATATCCAGTGAGGTAAGGAGTTTGGCTTTTAATATAATATCAACTGCAGACAATTTGCAGAAGTAATATGATTTTCTAAAACATGGGAGTTAGTTAGTCAAGCTCAGAGAATTAAAATTGCTCTGAGGTTTATAAATCCTTAAAACACCTGGCAAACTCCATCCAGGGCAGAGGGGGAAAATACGTACAGACACAAGTTCATACATAATAGGACACCAACATCTATTTTTATTATAACAACCTTAAGGTCACATTGGTAAGGAACGGAAGGAAATTAAAAGGTAGCATCTCGAAGGACATTGTTTTACAACACTTCCTTTACTTATAGCTTGTTAATTTTCACAGTAGAGTAGTTGTCTTGGGATGTGAATTAAAGAAACAGACGAAAAAATATTGTGCCTTTAACTGTACCAGAGGCCCCTTGCATACTCCTGTGCCTTTTGATGAGAAACATTAAACATTTTTAATTTAGCACATCAATTTGAAAATCTAATTTTTTTTAATGCTTTGTAGCAGCAGACGCGTTCACGGCGCTGTCACGACCATAGAAGAATTATGAGAAACTTGAACCGCGAAAAGTAAATTAGAAAAATCTCATTTCAGTTACTCTAAAAAGAGGGGAAATTAGATTTTGATTAAAATCACTCACACATACAATTTTAGGTAAACTAATTTAGCAAGACTGACTATATAATTTTTTTCTGCCAGTATGTCCTTTTAATACCAGCTGTGAGGTATTTGTACCCAGAGCCTTTCCCACTGCCTGAAGGTTAAAAAAAAAAAGAATAGAAAAGAAAACCTAAAAAAACTCCACACCTAATAAAGTGGCCTCTTGACCATAGTGTACAAGGCCTGGTAGAGGGAGATTAAACCAGTGTATTTGTCAATATAATAAGCAGAAGCTAGGAATGAATTAAGGCTCCCTGTACATTCCTTCCTCATGCTTGTTCTTGACTTTGCTTTTTCAAATTCCCCATTTTCTGAGTTCTAACTTTGAAAATTTTACTTTAAAGAATGATATATCTTTTCCAGTCAGTGCAGGGAATTAATTGCATCATTAGGGCTGGATAATGTGCAATCTGTGGCCAGAGGCCCCTAGTCTAGCTTAGACAAATGCTGCCACCCACAAGGCAAGATGTGTGTGCCCAGATTCAAGATTCTTATTAATTAGAGTAGGCTTTCTCTGCTAAGAGAGAGCAGAATCTTTAATCAACCCATGTGGACTTCCTGGAGTCTGAGGTTCTAACTCTTCCCCCCTTATTCTTCTCTATCTAACCTCTCTCCTGCCAACTTGATGGACTTAGATCAAAGCTTATAGTCTGGGTTTTCCGGGCAAAAGACTGATTGAACATTTTGGTTATTAAGTACCTCTTACCAAACCTCATTTTGAAAATTGCATTGTTAATGAATTAGAAACTTTTAAATTAAGGCTGAAGGGGTGAATTATTAACTGACTGGAAGTACGTGAAGGGCTAATCTAGGGGAAATGGTGACCAAATTTTCATCTCTATCAAGGACAGAGTAGGAAGAAATAGGTTGGTTCATTGTTTCTCAAGCTCAGTTTTCTCTTCATCTGATAAGAAAAAGAATAATTCCCTACTTATCCTATAGGGTTGTGGAGTTCTTTAAATGAAAAAATGTGTCTGAAAGGACTTTAAAATTTTAAAGCATCAGGCAAATGCAAGATGGCATCTTTATCATTACTAATTATCACTAATAAGCTAATCATTATTAATTATCACTAATAATAATTAGTAATCAATTACTGCTAATAATTATTCATAGTAACTTACAATTATAGGAATGAAAAGGTAGGTTAAAGACCCTTGGCAGGAAGGCTTTTTTGAACATAAGGTTTGTTAGATATTGAAATGAAAACTGAGGAAGGATTCTCAATGAAAGAGAGTGTGGTATGACGGAGCAAGTACTAGATTTAGATTCAGAAACTACTACTTATTAGCTGTTTGATCTTGGCCAAGTCACTTCTCTCTGTACTCCAAAATTTCCTCATTTAGGAAATTAAGAGAGTTAGGCTACTTACACTCTAGGGTACCTTCCAGAAAGAAATCCTGACATCCTATAGCTGAGATCACTTTTTTTTTCAACTAAAAGTTTGTGGCTGGGATCCTTTTGGAGTAAAAATTTTCACCAGTCTGCAAAACTTACTACTGAAGAAATTTATTTGGAAAGCTTAAAAGTTTTTTAAAAATCAATTCCTTTTCTTGCTTTTTCATATTCCAACAATGATTCAACAAGCATTCATGATATGCCTCTTACGTGCCAGACATATAACAGTAGGCAATGAAGATGAAAAAACAAATGAAAAAAGAAGCAATCCCTGCCCTAAAGGAATTCAGATATAAAAGGTGGCATTTTAGCTAAACTTTGATGGAAACTAGTCATTCTAAGAGACAGTGGTGAAGAAAGGAAGTATTTCTGGCATGGGGCACAGCCTTTGCAAATATGGGCAGAATGGAAATGGAATATATTATGTGTGACCAATAGTAAGAGGAATTATTAGGTGGATCAAAGAGTGTGTGAAGGAGAGGAACATTTAAGAAAGGTAGGTTGGGTTCAAGTTGCAAAGGATTTTAAATGGCAAATGGTAAGTTTATGTTTTATCCAGGAAGCAACAGGAAGATGGGGGAGAGATATGATCAATTCTGTACTTTAGGAATAGGACTCTGGCAGTTGGAGCATTGGAGTTAGGGGAGACTATTGCAATAGTCCAGAGGAGAGGCGATGAGGGCCTGCCTCAGGGTGGTGACTGCTTGGATGAAAGGAACAGGTTATATAGAAGAGATATAAAAGAGAGTGGATAGGAGAGATGTTGTGAATGTAGAAACGACAATACTTGACAACAGTTTGGATGTGTAGAAAAATAGTCCCCTGGAAGGATGGTGGTATGCTTTGGCAGAAATGGAGAAGCTCCAAACAGGTATGGATTTTTTTGAAAGATAGAGTTCTATTTTGTACATGTTGAGTTTGAGGTATTTATGGGACATATAATTTGAAAAGTTTAATGACTGGTGATATAAGACTGAAGTTCAGGGGAGAGATTATTCCTCTCCAGGCTTCTTCCCTCTGTTCTAAAATTCCTAGTTCCATCAGCTGAGCTACCAGAATGAGGATGGACTGGGCAGAGAAACCGTCAATGGATAATTTTAGCAAATATTATCTGGTAAGGCTTGAAGGTTTATGATAGAAACTGAGTCATTCTCCCATCTTGGGCAGGAGTATATGAAGGGGAATAATGTTTGAGTCTGGAAAGGTAGGTTGGATTCAGATCATAAAGGACATTAAATGCCAAATGAGTTTGTATTTTATTTTGGAGGAAATGGGGAGACAATAGAGTATGTTGAAGAGGAGAGATATGATCAAGAGGAGAGACATGGCATTCTTTCTATGCCATATTTTTGTCCTTCTACTGGGTGGCCAGGAAGTGAGGCATTCTCTTCAATGTATTTACTCTTCCCCATCCCCACGCCCCTTGTTTTGAGGGTGGGAACTTCTAAGTTACTTGTATTTGGCTCAGAAATAACAACAATAGCCAATGGGATTTATGGTCCCAAGTACATGTTTCATCTAAATCTGCATTTTAGGAGCTTAGAAAAGTTATTAAAAATTAAAACAATAAATTCTCTTACAATTGGCCCAGCCTCTAGTTAGTTAAGCCCTAGCATTATGGATAAAGGTTTAAACCTTTACCCTGTTAGCTAGTTCTGGGCAACCCGATTGTCACCAGCATCCTTCATTTTATTCTTTCCTTCCATTGTTTCTTCCATCATGCAATTAATTGATCCATATGAGTTATAATTTACTTGTAATTTGTAGAATATATAATTACATTAAATAGTTATATTTCATGGAATAAAAACATCAGGCAATGGAAAGCCCCCCAAAATAGAAAAAGTCATATAGAATGAACTTGCTGGCAACAGATATTGGGGTAGAAGTTAAACCTTTGCTTTTTTCTCTTTGATACAAAGAATGGACCACTGCTAGTAATGCCAGTCCATTCTAGCCATTCTCATAAGAGCTGTTAGTTCTAGGTGCTCAATAGAGTCTCTATCACCTTCAGGGACTTTTCTCTCTATCATAGGGATTCCTAACATTTTTGTGTTTGTTAGACTCTTCTGGCAGTCTGGTGAAATCTCTGGACTCCTTATCAAGGTAGAGTTTTAAAATGCATGAAATAAAATATATTGGATTGAAAAAGAAACCAATTATGTTGAAAGAGCCTCCTGTCTCACCTCTATCAATTTCCCTCTACCTCTCTGTAGGAAATGCTTCTCTCTCTTCATCTGTCTGTCTATCATCTCTAATGAGTTCATAGATTCCCAGGTTAAGAATCCCTGCTTTACCATCCCAATGCCAATGATCTGCTTTTTCATTCTGCAGAACTGAACAACTGTCAGTGGATGCTACTGACATGGTGCCACTGAAATGTCCTATAACCCCAAACTCAAATCCTATGCTTTGCTGCTTGAGCTCATTGATTCTCTGGCCTTATCTTGTTATTAAGTTTGATCCCTCCATGATAATTCCAGAATTTCTATCCTGACCAACATCATATATTTCTCCATGTGTCTGAAGCAAATTACATGAGAACTATAGAGTCCTAAAAATAAAAACTACATTAGATATCATTCAATATTCTCATTTTAGACATGGAGAAACTGAGGTCCAGAGATGGGAAGTGATAATCAAGGACACATAGACAACTTCTTCACAGAACCAAAAGTCAAATGCAGCTTCTGTGACATCAAACCCAGAGCTTTCTCCATTGGATGGCATGAAATATAGTTTGGGTAGAGAAATGCTATCCTAGTCAAAATTATAAAGAGCTAGGTCCAATAACGCAGCCAGTTACCATGAGCCCAGTTCTCATTCTTGGTCCCTCTACAATTTATCAGCTATCTCCATGATCAAAATGATCAAATGTTACAACCAAAAGGGACCTTAATGATCTTTTACTCCAATCTATTCAATTTTTCAAAGGAAGATATGACCTGTCTAAGGTTAATAATTAGTAGACTCATACCTGGAGCCTAGTCTTCTGTTTTCTACTGGAATGCTTCTTCTGGCTTCACATGTTGACTCCAGTCTGTAATAATAACACTTAAGTATTGAAGTATGAAGTATTGGGAATTCCTAGTTCCATTCTCTCTGAATTAAGGTTTTGAATCATTTGAATTGTCTAAATCCTTTAGACAAGTTGCCTAAATATGCCTTTAAAAAGGGATGAGGAGAAAAGTTAAAAGACAAAAAAACAAACAAAACAAAACAGGCTGTATGTAGTTTGGGTTACGATGTTGCACCTACCTTGGTATTTTCCAGATTATCCCCCTGCTCTCCTTCGTGCTATTCTTCCAATTCTTCTTTCACTCCAGGTTTAAAAAACCTATTATTATGTACTTCCCCCTCCACCTTACTTACTACAGGGTAAGCATCCTGTACTTTTTGGAGAATCCACCATCACACAAATATACTAACACAATTTTTAAAGCAACTTAAACTTTATTCCTGAAAAATAATTTTGATTCTAAACAATGTTCTTTGGGTCTATGATAGTTTTTACATAAAAACCCCACATCCTTGCAGGTAAGATTTAATATTTTACATTTTCCCTATTCTTAAATTTTTTTATTAATGGTTTTTGTTTCTTATATTGAAGCCGTCCACCGACTCCACGAAGATTCCTAGTGGGTTGGACACTCAGAAAGGGGAACCAAGGACTGAGTGAAAATGGGTTACGGGTTAAGGATTAATGGAAAGAGAACATAAGGCGAGAATAAAGATACACAGACACAGAAAGTTTTGGCATAAGGTAGACAGACAGCAAGTAAGCTCTGATGGTCAAGAGCTTCATGGTTAGGAGCTCTGATGGTTGAGAGCTCTCTTGCCAACTGATGTCTTGTCACTTTTATTGGGGTTACAACAGTATGGGGGGAAGGGGAGAGGCTGGTGGCCTGATACATTAACATTATGAGGTAATCATCATAAAATGCAAACTACCAAAATCTGAAACAATAGGTAGAGCTAAGATCAGGATCCAGGGTGGATAGGGCCTAAGGCATCTACTGATGTTTGATACCTATGTTAATTGATCATTGAAGGAAAAGTAAGGAGACTGAGATAACTGACTCTCTTCTGGGGTGTAGCCTTAGGGAAGGGCTAGGGATTTGGCAAGGTCAACATTCAATTTGACTCAGGATTGCAGAGATCAATCATTAGCAGTATAAGAGTTAAGTTTTTGAATACTTCTTAAAATAATATCACAATTAATGTATACCTGGATTGCTACATATATCATCATAATAAACCACATATTTTTCCACTTCCCCTTTCCCTAAAGCCATTTCATATGGCAAATATCATATTTTTAGAGAGGGGGGAAAAGATTCACATAGCCAATAGATAAATTGAGAAAGACCAAAAACAAGAGCTTTATATAATAACTATGGGCTTCCCATCTCCATGGAGGAGAAGGTTGATAGGGTCTTCATTTGAGTCAAACTTGATCTTTATAATTTTGTTACCTTTACTTTTCCTTTTTTGCTGTGTGTTTATCTTATTTAAAACACTGTAGGTACTGTGTATATTGTTTTCTTGTCTCTCTGCTTACTTCATTTTGCATCAGTTTATAATAGATCTTTCCATTCTTCTTTGTATTCCTCACATATATCATTTCTTATAGCACAGTACAATTCCATTGTATTCATATACCATTGTTTGTTTAGCTATTTCTCAATTGATTGGTGTCTAGGTTTTCCAGTTCTTAGTTATCACAAAAAAGAGCTGCTATAAATATTTTGGAATATGTGAGGACTTTTTTCTCATCAATGGCTTCATTCGGGTATAGAATCTAAAGCTTGCGATGTCAAAAGAACATATTAGTCACTTTATTTGCACAATTCCAAACTATTTTCCAAAATGGCCACACATCACATAGCTCCAACAACAATATTATAGTGTCCTTAACTTCCCACACCTCCTTTAGAATTGTCTTGTAATTTTGTGAGTCATTTTTGCCAATTTGCAGGATGTGAGGTGAAATCTCAGTTTCTTTTGTTTTCTTTTTCATTTCTCATTATTAGTAATTTGGAGCATTGTTTCATATGCAGTTCTTTTGTGATCTGCATGTTCATGTCCTTTATTTATCTACTGGGGAAGAGCTATATATATGTATATACACAGATATAAAGAAAGTGTGTGATATTTATTTTTCTGCTAGTTTCAAGTAAATGCTACACACACACATACACCCACACCCATACAGACACAGAGACACACACAAAACCTGACTAGTTTCCCTTTTTGAAGAGAAAGTAAAAATGTTATAGGTATGATTTCCTTATCTTCAGGTTTATCAGAAAATATTATATGTTCTTTGGAAAAAATGTGTGAGATAGACCTACATAGGTTGTCTCAATTTTATACATGCGGGGTGTAGGTGGCAAGGATATATATGATTTGTGTCAATTCACATATAGGACTAGAATCAAGGGCAATATGCCTGCACTGATGGGAAGCTAGCTGGAAAGGAGTATGCAGGTCTCAGGAACACTACAAGGCTGGGTTCTTTTTTCTCCAGTTTCTGAGGGGAATATTGGGCTAGAGTTAAATCTATGTGCCACATCTCAAATATTTATCTTGTCTAGGGATATCACTCCGAGTTCAAAAGGAAAGCTACTTCCCTGGTCACTGATAAGGGAAAGAGAAGCCCTTATTTCATATTCATCAGCTTAGTTCTTTCCCAACAAATATTGGTTACATAAATCACAAATAGGGAATATTGAGTAAACTTATTTATACAGCAGAACAGAGATCCAAACAGAAATCAGAGAAGTTATACAGAATAGAATATAGCAAAGAATACACACAAGTGAATGAACTTGGCAGCTGGGAGCAAGATGAAATCTCAGCTCAAATGAAGAGAGAGAATGAACATTTTCACCAAGAGGAATTCCATTTGAGTTGCTTTTAGAATTTCAAGGAAGTCAAGAGACACGATAAAATCAGCTTCCCAGGCATGTCTTCCATTTCAGAATTCTTTCTCTCCCTTATCCCTGGAGTGTCCTCTGTCTACATGTCTTTCTCAGTAAGTCTCTGGAGTCAAAGTGGTAAGCCTCTTCAGGGACACAGCATTGAAGTTAACACTCCCTCTACTAATAAGGAGTTATGTCTCCCTTCTTCCAGATTCTGAAGCACTGGGTCCCCTCTCCCTGACTTGGCCTGAGTGGGAGTCAAATTACAAATGGAAGAATCACTTCAAGGAGAAAATGGATGGATAAAGTTTTAAAAAGGTAGAAGATAATCCTAACCTATGTAAGGAAGCCTGGAAGAATGAGTCAGAGAAGGGATGGGATAAACACCAACATATACTTAAAGCCAGGTAAGTGTCACGTTTCTCTTTTTCTCTTGGGAGGAGATGGACCTTTTTGAAGAGAAATCAGCTTTTTGAACTCCATGAGATGATATTATGGTTATAGATACAGTATCAGGAGAGAAGTCATCCAACAATGACCAGATAAGGACCGTATACCAATTATTATACACTCTCTGTTGATAGGTACCAATTTATTTACTGAACATAAACAAATTTTTATTTGTAGGAAATTTATTGTTTTCTCAAGGCATGCATTCAGGACAAAGTAGTCTACAAGAAATATATCCTAAAGTTTTTAAAAAATAAAGAATATATCTCACTTTAGATAATTAATGGTGAGACAACTTATAGAACCTAGAAGTAAGGAAGCCCTTTAGCTGTTTATTAAGTCCTGGGCAAGAAACTAAAATGCTTATGAGCACAGGTGGTGTTTTCATAACTGCCACTGATTAAAAGTAGGGGCTTCAGAAGATCAAATCAGAACTGGGAAGTCAACAGATGTTTATGAAAATGGGAATTTGAGAGCAGGATTTGCATTTTTGGACTAAGGCTTAAAATATAGGACTTAAATGGTGTTAGCTAGTGATGGTTTTCAGGAGTCAAGTGATTTCTAATTATTTCTCCTTAACCTGTTTTCCAATTCAATTCATTTTGATATATCTTACATTTTTTTCATTTTTTAGCCTTTTGATTTGTTTTAATATTTCTTTGTTTATCATAGAGTCATTAAGTTTTGTGTAGTTTATTCTAGGTTTCTTTTTTTTTAATCTTTACTTTCCATCTTGTTCCAAGGCATTGAAGATACTCTTCTGTAAGCGCTAGGCAAAGGGCGTTAAGTGACTTGCCCAGTGTCACTCAGCTAGGAAGTGTCTGAGACCATATTTGAACCCAGGACCTCCTGTCTCTAAGCCTGGCACTCAATCCATTGAGTCACCTAGTTGCCTCCTCTATTCTAATTTTTTTTAAACCCTTGTACTTTTCGGTGCATTGTCTCATAGGTGGAAGAGTGGTAAGGGTGGGCAATGGGGGTCAAGTGACTTGCCCAGGGTCACAAAGCTGGGAAGTGGCTGAGGCCAGGTTTGAACCTAGGACCTCCTGTCTCTAGGCCTGACTCTCACTCCACTGAGCTACCCAGCTGCCCCTCTATTTTAATTTTCAAGGAATCTATTTATTGGATAAAGTTGACCGCTTTCATCGTTGTTCAGTCATTTCATCTTTTTGTGATCCTATTTGGGATTTTCTAGGCAAAAATACTAAAGTGGCTTGTCATTTCCTTCACCTCATTTTACAGATGAGAAAACAGAAACAAAGAAGATTCAGTGACTTGCCCAGAGTTATACAGCTAGTAAGTGTCTGAGGCAAGATTTGAACTCAAGTCTTCCTGACTCCATGCCCTGGATTCTATCTACTCCTCCAACTGGCTACCTCATCACTTTCATTAGTAAGATATTATTTACATTTTTTCCTCCAGAGGTTTTATTTCATTTTTAATCTCTTGCTTCATTTCTTCAACTACAAATTAATGTAGTATTTATAGAAAATCTGTTTTGTCCCTATAAGTCTCTGTTTGCAGTTATGGGGTTAGATTTTTAATACTTTTTGAAATTGCTTAGTGTTTTCTTTGATTCATTTTCACCTCTCCAGCTTTAATGCCTGAATCGGGGCTTTGTTTTAGGACCAGTGTCCATCCCATGCTTTTAGATATTATGGTTTAGTCCATTTTGGTTCCTTTTTGGGTCCTGACACTGATATCCACCTCCTAGGGTTAGCCTACCTTGGATCTTTGAGGAGTAGAGTATTGGTTCTTCAGAGCTCTCTTAGCAGCTCAGGACTGAATTCATATTCTCAAAGTTCATGTGCTCAGGTTATCCCAGTCTAAGCATTATACTACCACTGACCATTGCCCATTGTCCATCTCTGGGCTTTCCAAGTTTTCTACTGAAGAGTTTCTGACCATCTTGAGGCTTTCTTAGGAGAACTTTTCTACTCTTTCTGCCTCTGGATAAGGAACTTCACATGTTACATGTGTACCTGTCTTTCTTTGGTGACAGTGGGAGTCTACCCTATACCCGTACCTATACGCATTCCTGAGGTGTGGGGTAAGGGGCTTATCTTTATTGCCTATGGGCTTCTTGCTGGCTTTTTGGCAGTTCTGGGGTAGAAGAAGTAATTTACTATAGTGTCTAGTTGGATTTCTTGGTTATTATTTAGTTTGGTACACATTTCAAGGAGCTGGGGAGTCTGCCTTCTCTTTAGGCAGTCATCTCGACCAGAATTATCCTGGACAAAAATTGAGTACATATAATAAGAGCTAGTGAAAACATATTTTTCCCCCTGGAGACTTAAAATCTGAAAAAGGAAAGGAAAAGAAGAAAAATTCCCACATCTTTCTATTAAGATGGTTCTCATAAGGATTAGGTAGTACAATGCGAGAAGGAGACTATTAGTAGAGTTGACCAATAATATACAGAAGATAATATACAGGATAAGGCAGCAATGAAGCCTTAGATCAGGGATTCTTAACTTAGGCTCTGTGAACTTGACTAAAATTTTTTTTTGACAATTGTGTTTAAATAGAATTTTTTTCTTTGTAATCTTGTTTTGGTTGTGTTCATTTTAAAACATTTTTTCTGAGAAAGGGGCCAAAGGCTTCATTGGGCTGTCTTAAGAACCTTTGTCTTAGATAAGGTTTTATATGTTGATATACAAGTGCAAAAGATTCAAATAATGAAGAAGGTAAACAATTTTACCTTCCTGGTGAAGAGATGAATCCATTAGTTCAGGGAGATTAATTAATGCAAGGACACAAATTCAATGTCAGAGGTATGACTAAAACTTTGTGAGACTGTAATCATGACTAGAATATTGCCATGGAAGGGCATGACTTTTTCAGAAAGTACAAAATAGTGGAGAAGGCTTATAGGGCTGTGTATATGCACGTGTATGCATACATGTGTCGTGTGTGTATGTGCACACTTCTTATACAGGTAAGAGTAGGACTGATTGGGTCAATTGTCCAATGACTCTTCTACAATATACAATGCCCTAATATCTCAAACTGAGTATACCTTTTTTGGAATCAATAAATCCATCCATCCATCTGTCAAAAACCTTCTTAACATATAACAAGATACCCTGTAAATGGAGATGATATAAAAACAAAAATTAGCCATAAAAATTTACATTTCTTGCACATACTCTGGAGCTGCTCTCTCAATCTCCACTTATGTCTGGGTCCTCAGGGTATTGTTGTTCTGTTTTTCAGACTAGATCTGAAAAATCCCTGATCATTTAGAAGTCCTTTAAAGCCACTGGATTACATGGAGTGATACTGCACAGGAGGCACATTCATATTGGTTGTGGAGACTTGGTTTCGACCTTTAGGGGTGCATGGCTTATGCATGCATGAACCACATTATTGCATAGTGGATAATGGCTCAGTCTTGGCATCAGGAAGACAGAAGTTTAGGTATTCCTTCTGACATCCTGCCTATGTGACTGTTTGCATTGATATTCTAGTAGTCTATGGCAACTCTTTTTGAAGATTACAATTTACAGAGGAGTGGCTAAAATCAGAAAGTAGTGTGAAATCAGACATTGAGATTCCTGGAAGCTAGTGTGTAAGTTGATCCAGTCCAGCCCTTGAGAAGAAACAACTTGTGTATGTGGGGATCACCCTAGACTCCTTTTGTCTCCCTTGATCAGAGGAGGATCTTATGAACTTAGAAGGACTAGAAGATTTGGACATTTTCAGTGTTGTCATTGTAGCATTCCTGGAACAGCAGAAACCAGTGGTAGTGTCTGCATCTAGAGACAAGGAAAAACTAGATACACACACTAAATCTCCCAAACCTTCAGGATATACCCCTAGAACTAGGGGAATTCTACAAAGGCAGTTTTAGGACTCTGTAAGGAAAACTATGCAACATTTAAGAAGAACTTCAGGAGGACCCTATGAAGGGGAGAAAAGGATTTTAGACAACCAGGAGTTGGATGTTGCCCCTTTGCCACATGTGTACTCTAAGCTTGAACCGACTTTACTCTAGATTTTATGTATTAGAAGCAGCTAGCAGGGCTGGAAACAAGAGGTTCTAAGTTCAAATCTGTCCTCAGACATTTTCTAGCTGTGTGATCCTGGGCAAGTCACTTAACCCCCATTGCCTATCCTTTTTCACTCCTCTGCCTTGGAACCAATAAACAGTATTGGTTCTAAAACAGAAGGGAAGAAATTTTTAAAAAAGAGAAAAAAAAACTAGGTGGTGTAGTAGATAGAATACTAGACTAAAGTCAAGAAGGCCTGAGTTCAAATCCAGTCTCAAATGCTTACTAGTTGTATTACCCTAGATAAGTTACTTCACTTCTCTTGCCTCTACCTCCAAGTGTCAACATGAGGAGCAAATAAGGTAATATTTGCAAAGCACAGTGCTAGTCACACAGTAGCAGGCACTTAAAAATGTTTATTTTTTTCCCTTATTGGGAAAGGAAATTGACCCAGACTTTTGGGAGGAGGTTTTATACCACTCTATAATTTTAGTACATATTTATTTTTAAACATTAAATTATACTTATTAGCTGTGTGACCATGGGTAAATCACTTAACCATATTCGCCTCAGTTTCCTCATCTGTGAAAATGAGCTGGAGAAGGAAATGGCAAACCACTCCAGTATCTTTGCCAAGACAGCTCCAAAAGAGGGCACAGAGTCAGCCATGACTGAAAAATGACTGTGCAACAGGCTAGTGATATGTCTTCTTTCACAACATGATGAACATGGAAATATAAACTGTAAAATTACAAATATACAACTGATATTGTATGATATGCTGGCTTGGGGAGCAGTGAGGGGTGGGGGAGAATGGGGACAATATGGATTGCAAAATATCAGAAATGATTATTAAAATTGTATTGTCTTGCAAAAAAAGAAAAAAAGTCTAGCTGATTTATTGACATCAACCAATTATCATGGAGGCCCCAATGGGGACTCATCAGTTATAGTCCTTAAAAACTATCCTCACTTACCCTCAGAATTTATCCTTAGAACTTTGAGAGGAGTTGTAATATCAGTGGTTTTAGGAATCAGCTCACCCCCATGAGTAGAATTAGCAGAGTGGTTCCAGAGTGTGTGCTACATATTTAAAATTTTTATTGTTACCTTTTGTTTTCTTAGCACATACATTTCCAATATATCTTGTAACATGTTAAGGAGATGTATTCATTTAGTGGAATGAAACCTGTGAACTGTGAAAGACTATAGAGAATGGGGAAAGTGCTACGAGATTGGAGAAAGGTAAATGCCCCAATTTAAAAAAAAAAAGGAAAGAAGGCAGAACCTGCAAATTATAGGCCAGTGAGTTTGAATTATATTTCTAGTAAAATTCTAGAATACATTATTAAAGGTATACTTTATGAACCCTTCAGAAAGGGAAGTGGTGATTACAAAGTGTCAGCAGAACTTAATAAAATACAGGTCATGCTAGATTAACCTTATTCCATTTTTGACAGTTATTAGATTGGTAGATTGGGGGGATGCTAGGGATAAGTTTATCTAGATTGCAGTAAAATACATGACATAGTCCCATTCTATTGTTGTTATGGACAAGATGATCTAGATCAGTGGTTCCCAAACTTTTTTGGCCTATAGCCCCCTTTCCAGAAAAAATATTACTTAGTGTCCCCTGTCACATACTATCACTTCCCCCTTACAGTTATTCACCTCCCACAAATGCACCTGTGGCCATCACCGCTCCTCTGGATCGCTGCAGCACCCACCAGGGGGCGGTGACACCCACTTTGGGAATCACTGATCTAGATCAAAAAGATATTCTTCAGTGTGGCCCAAACCAGATTAAAGTATAATTGGTAAAGATTTAAGAAAATAAAAAAAATACAATAGAATATAGATAATGTTAATATGTAGTTTTCTTTTTATATTTATTTGTTTTTTCAATCACACGTAAAAACAATTTTTGACAATTATTTTCTGACATTTTGTGACTCAGATTCTCTCCCCCCCTCTCCACCTCCTTGAGGCAAAGTAGTCTGATATAGATTATAAAAATGTTTTCATGCAATACATATTTCCATATTCTCCATGTCATGACTGAAGATACATATCATATATACAATTAAAAAACTAATGAAGGAAATAAAGTGAAAGATGGAATGCTTTGATTTACAATCAGATTCCAAGGGTTCCTTTTTTTGGCTGTGGATAGCATTATGTGGTTTTCTAAGGCAAGGCCAGTGAGGATCTTTAGGTATGGTTTAATGGTTCTTATTATTAGTTATTCCCATAATTGGATTGAATCAGAACTTGTTGAATGAGGACAAAATAGAACTAGGTAATGTGTTAAGGTCAATGTGGAAGGAAATCTTTAGTTAGGTGCCTCAGGGATTTTTTATTGACCTGAGATTATTTACATTTTCACCAGTTATGTGGATAAAGATATACATGACACACTTAACCTGTTTGAGGTGACATCAAGCTGGAAGGATTAGCTACCATATTGAAAGATAGAATCAGTTTCTGAAAAGATCTTGATAAGCCAGAACAGTGCTATGAATCATATGAATTTACCCCATTCCAATCACAGCTGAAATATTGATTACATGTTTTAGATATGACATTGACAGGAACAGAATATATCTATCCACTGGAGAGTGAACAGGATGTTGTATGTTGTGAGACTCAGAGAACATTCTATATCAAGATCAAATTAGGCACTGAAGATGCTTAGCCTGGAGAAAAAGACACAAAGAGAAAGGCACGGTGGTACATGCCTGGAAACCCCACTACTGGGGAGGCTGACACTGGTGGGAGTTCTTAGAATTTGGGAATTCTAAGCTGCAGCAGAGCTAAAGATAATTAGGTTTCTGCATCTGCACCAAGTCTTGCACCAATATGGTGAGGTCCTGCGAATGGAGGGTCATTAATTTGCCATTTAGGGGTGAAGTGGATAAGGTTAAGCTCCTATGTTGATGAGGATTGCAATGGAATCTCTGACTGGCTGCTATTCTTACAGACTAGGTAAGAGAGCGTGACCTGGTCTTAAAAAAAGAAGCAAATATTAAGAGTGACCCAGTGACTATATTCACTTACTTGAAGGGTTATGTCAAATTGAATTAGATTGTTCTGCTTGGGTCTAGAGGGTGGAATAAGGAGCAATGGTAGAAGTTTCACAGAGGAAAATAAATTCAAAACAAGAAAAGCATCTTTAACAATTGCTGTCATTGTTGCTTAATTGTTTCAGTTGGGTCTGATTTCTCATGACTCCATTTTGAGGTTTTCTTGGCAAAGATACTGAAGGGGTTTCTCCTCCTGCTCATTTTATAGATGGAGAAACTGAGGCAAACAGGGTTAAGTGACTTGCCTAGGGCCATACAATTAGTATGCAACTGAGATCGAATTTAAACTCAGGAAGATGAGTCTTCCTGATTTCAAGTCTAGTGCAGCACCCACTTCCCCCTTAGTAACGAGCTGTCAAAAAGTTTGTAGTGCCTTCTCTTCACTATGAGTCTTCAAGTGGAGTCTCTTAATTGGAAGTTTCATCAAGGAAATTTCTGCTGATTGTTTTTGTAGAGGTTGAGCTAGATCCCTAGGACTCTTTGATCCATTCTAGTTTTGATATTTCAAGGTTTTGTGCCTCTCAGGCCATTGTTCTATCCATTGTATCATACATGATTTTTTTTGAGGGAGGAACATTCTTTTTCTTTTTTGTGTTTCTTTTAAAATTAATAGACTTTATCTACAAGTGTTCCGGCTCCTTACCCCCTTCCCAATGTCACAAAAGGTATCATCTGGGAGATGGACATGTTCATGCAAATGGTGTCTCACATTTCTACCTTTCAGTTCACTCTCTGGATGTAACATTCACAATTTATTCTTCAAGTATTAAATCTTTAGCTGTATAGATGTTCTCTTGATTCTACGCATTTTGCTGTTCATTATCTCAT
The DNA here is from genome assembly GCF_016433145.1 of Gracilinanus agilis. NCBI lineage: Eukaryota > Metazoa > Chordata > Mammalia > Didelphimorphia > Didelphidae > Gracilinanus > Gracilinanus agilis. The sequence goes on along the minus strand of NC_058131.1, from coordinate 176,775,201 downwards.
GTAGGTCTTCTTATGGCACAGCATCACAATCATAAACCACAATTTTTTAGCCATTCCCCAATTAATGAGCATCTCCTCAACTTCTAATTCTTTGCCACCACAAAGAGAAATACTATAAATAGTTTGGAACATATAGTTCCTTTTTCTTTCCCCCTTACCTCCTTGGGAAACAGACCCAGAAATGGTATTTTTGGGTCTAAGGGTATAAACAGTTTTATACCTCTCTGGGTGTAATTACAAGTTGCTCTCCAAAATGGTTGGATCAGTTCAGGACTATTTGTCTTGTATTAAATTCTGTCTAGATCTTAATTTTTCAGGGATTGGTATATAAAAAAAGTCTTAAAAATAAACACTCTACAAAATTCAAGACAATTTGGATAGATCTAAGAGAGTAGACTTTAACTGGTAAGGTCTCCTGGCATTCTGGAGTCCAATTCACTTGTCAAATTGAATTTTCCTGAGGAAATAAGTTCAAGATGAACCTTTGGTTCTACAGTTGGAGACAAAACTAGCTTTTGGACCTCAATTCTCTCATCTGTAAAATGATGTTTTTAGAGTATATGCTCTAAGCTCCCTTCCAGCTCTAAATTCTCTCATCTTACAATATTTTGTAAACCCCAGAAAAATTTAGATCTATTTCTTGATTTGGGATATTACTTATTTTTGTTAGTTTATATTTTCCCAATGGTGCTAGTGGTGATATGACTTTTTCTTTCTTCCCACAGGAGACCTACATAAACCATGTCTGGTCATCTAAATTGGCCCTCTGTGACTTTGACATTTAACCCTGATGACTGAAAGGCCTGGAGGACTAATTTTAAGTGGCTCAGGTGGGACTCTATCCACAGTTAGGTCACAAATAGCTAGTGCATTGATACTTGCTATGACAAACTCTTCCATCTCATTCAGTGATAGTAAGAAGTCCTTGGAAAGAGTTTGGCTTTCTAAAGAGGAGGTCTCAGTAGTTCTTATATAAACTAAGCTATAGTGGACCAAGTAGAAGATTTAGAGGCAGGAGCAGCCTGACTGACAGTTACCAGCTTTTCAACTTTGGGCAAGTTACTTTGCTGAGTCAATTTTTTCCCTCTGTAAAAAGGTGAATAATATTTTTATTACCTACCTCATCATGTTGCTGTGCAGAAAGCAGCGTATAGATTTTAAAATGCTATATGAATGAGTTAAATAATAAGAAGAAAATTGGCGGTTATTATTAGTTTTACAGGGAGAAAATAACTTTGGCAGAACCTAAGGGTATCTTATAGAGCAATAAACATCTGATACATAAGGTACTTACCTGGGTAAGTTATTGTATTTAACATATAATAATCTATATGGTACCATCTTCTATTACCACAAATATTATGGGAAAGTTCACTGGCTGTTGTTGAGGTGTTGTTTTTCCCAGCTCCATCATTTTCAGTGTCTCTGCTTTGATTTTTTCTTGGATTATGCCATGTCTTCTGAACTGGAAAGAACTGATAAAACTTGTTTCTTGATTTTATGGATGGCTAGGTGGATTAGTCACTGAATCTATTTCAAATTCTGTTAAAGTCAAGATAATTTTGGGTTCTGATGTATTTAGTAATTAGTCTCTGTTTCAGGATTGCCTTTGTCTGCCATAGACCTCACCACTTCTATGAATGCATGGCTTGTACATGTTAGCTTGAACTACATTAGCTGATGCCTTTTCTTTGAGCTCAACTAATATCTAAATAAGAGTATCCTTCCATTAGTTTGCCCTTTCAGGAAACCTTTAGTTTATTAATTGTGAGGGTCAAAAAAAACCATGGCCAAGTCTCCCTTACTTAGTATAGAGGATTCTTGTTATGCCAAGCTTTCTGATCTTGTTAGGCAGAAGCAAAATTCTTTTGTATAATATGCCGGCTTTTGTTGTTGCTGTTGAGAGGTGGCAGGGTAGAGAGAGCAGAAATAGTCACGATGACATGATGATAATAACTAACATTTTCTGTGCTTTTCATTTGGCAAAGTGTTTCATATGCATCATCTCATTTAAAAGAGGACTACACTTGGAATTAGAACACCTGAATTTTAATACCAGCTGTGAGATATGTGATATGACCATGCTTGGGCAAGCTATTTAATATTCATGAACCTTATTTTATTCATCTGTAAGCTAAGAATAATCATACTTTATTTAATGTGAGTTATCTATAAATTAATATTTTTATTGACCCATAAATATCTATATTACTTGAACTATACCTTATACTATCACATTTAGTTTCTTCATCTGTAAGTTGTAGTATTGATGCTTAATTTAACATTTATTAAGTATCTATAATTTATTAAGTACCTATAATTGTGTAAGTTACTTAAACCATATCTAGAGTTGTACATTTGATATTAGTGGAATATTAGTTGGGAGAAGGTAGATTAAAAGCCCTTGGAGTTATTTCCTGATGGTTGAAAACAATAAAGTGCTGTATTTTCTTGATGATTCACTCTTCTTTAGAAATGACATTTTATTTAACTTTATCCGTCCCCACTCTTTTTTTGTTAAGTTTTTTTTTTATGAATGCCTTATGTTTTATTTTATGACAGTAATATTCTTTAGTGGCTCCTCTCTCACCTCCAAATTATTCTGTTCTGTTGACCTATGTTTCAGTTGTGTTCTTCAGAGTCTCATTAAAATCATCAACTATTCCATTATTTTAAAGATGATTGATAACAAAATCTAAAGCATTTTTTCAGAGCATAACTTATTCACTGACTCCTGTTCTCCCCAGTTTTTAGTGATTTTCCCTTGAGAATTTACTTTGTATTTATTCTGCATATATTTTTATAAACTTATCTCTGTAGTCATTGTCTCCCCCTAGTAGACTAAAACCTCCTTGAAGGCAGGGACCATTTTGGTTTTACCTAGAGCTTATCACAGTGCCATTTCTCCATCTCTTCTCTAATTGTGGAGTTTCTCCAGATTCCTTGATCTTGAGGAAGGATTTGGGCCAGCCATCCTTTACTACTTTCCCCGTTTAGCTTTTGACTCTCTGGACTTCACTGCAACCATGCTTCTCCCCTGCTTTCCTTTAAGATGCCCTTTTATGTTATGTCTTCCAAGTTTAGATTGTAAGCTCCTTGGAGGTATGGACTGTTTCTTTTTGTATGAATTTGCATCCTGGCACTTAGTATAGTGTCCCAGTACACATAGTGCTTAATAAATGTTTGCTGCCTTACTGGTTGCCTGGAACATAGTGCTGAATAAATTCTTGCTGTATTAAATTGGTGGGTTGATGAACAACAATATTCCCTGAAATAATTTCATTTTCTACAGTAGTGTGTAAATAATTTTTGAAAAAGAAAAAGAATTAAATTTATTAATGAAAATTAACCATATAACTTTTTACCTCTATTTAGGAGAAAAAACTTTTAAAAGGCAATATTAGCAAAAGAAAGATTCCTTTTGCTTTAGACATTTGTTTTACATGGTTTGACTTGAGTTGACAAGATTTTGGCATGTATTCTTTAATTTTTCATCATAAGATCATACTTTTATTGTATTTGGAAAAATTCTACCTTTTAACAAACGGGTCATTTTCTCAAGTCTAGCCTAAAGTTTTTCAGTGGGATTTAAATCAGGTGAGTTCTTAGGCTATAGAAGCACAATTATTGCCATCTATTTGATGGCAATCAAAAATATAGTTTCCCCCATATTTAACTAGTACCCTGATATCTTTAATCAGTTCCTGCCAGCTTAAATATGTCCCACATTTCCAATTGCTTGCTGCCTTGGAGGCTTGGATATTTCTCAAATGCTAGATTTTGTGCTATACACATATATGCCTTATTGTTATATTTTGTTTTGTTTAAAATCCTGTTTTTTTAAAAGAATGGATATAACTCCAAGGAAACATGCAGAAGTTGTTTTAAAAGAGTATATATTTCAATGACTAGTAGAAATATTACAGCAGCTGTTGGTGTAGGAATTTTTGGTGTTTCAAAAATCAATCAAGACCACAATGAAATAGGATTAGTCAAACCAAAGTGCAAAGGGAAATGCAGATATATGTGAAAATGATGCCATTTCCCCTTTTATGTTTGCCCCCTGAAGGCACAATGGTTGGAAGTTTCAAAGAGGAAAATTTAGAATTGATAGAAGGAAAAGGTGCTAAAAAATTAGAGCTACCCCAAAATGGTATGTACTGTCTCCAAAGGCCTTTACTTGAGGTCTTTAAGTGAAGACTGGATGTCCATTTGTCAGATAGGTTATAGAGGGGATTCTTTCTCAGGCAGAGCTTACATGAGATAGCCTCGGAGGTCCCTTCTAACCCTGAAATTCTGAAACTCTGTGATTTTATATTCTGGCCCATAATTATAGGTCACACAGATGGCTGCCTTGCATTCTTCAAATATCTCTTTCCTTCCCTTAGGACAGTACAAGTATACCCCACAGTTTCCTTGACGGATAGCTAAGGAGATACTGCCTGATTCCCACTTCTTAAGCTTTCTGTTTGACTGCTGCCCTTTCAAATGGAACTCTCCAGGGTCCTTCCCACGTACATATTTGGGCAGATCTTCAGAGGCAGACATCTTTCCGGGCTGGCAATGATACTTTTTCTTCCTTGTTTTCCCCTTTAAAAATGCTTTTTATTGGTGTACTTTTTTCTTCATCCAGTAATTTCTCAGTCCCTATTACCTCCTACCTTCATCAAACCCTCCCTGTCACAAAGAGAAGCACTTAAGCAAAACAGACACATCATCCATGTCTAATACTCCACATATGTAGTTCACCAATTCTTTAATAAGTGGAGAGAAATGTGTGATTATCATTCCCCTGGAGTCTACAATAAACCAGAGCAGGAATGCAGTTTGGAGGCCATCTAAGGCATACTTCTTTCCCCTCTTAACACCTATTTTTTTCCAGACGAGGAAACTAAACCCAAAGTCATACAAATAATAAAAGTCAGAAGCAGAATATGAACCCATGCCCTTTGAATCTAAGGTCTATACTCTTTATGTTTTAGTCAATAACTCTTATTTATTCCCCCTACCTTTTTTTTCATTATTGTGCTAGGCATTAACTGCTTGCTTCTGACTTCTTTAATTCTATTCCCCAGGTCTCCATTGCATTTAGTTAACCTCACATTTTCTCTGCTAGGAAACTTTTTCCTTCCTTTAGGAAAATAATAGCTTATATTTACATGGCATTTTATGATGTTAGAATTACCCCCATTTTACAGGTAAGAAAAAAGATTCAGAGAATCAATCAGCAAGCATTTATTTAGCAATTGTCATGTGCTAGGTGATATACTAGGTTCTGGGGATACAAATGCAATAAATAAAGCAATCCTGTTTGCAAGAAGTTTACACTTTAATGGGTATAAGTATTTCCAGAATAAGTATGAAGAGTATAAATACAAATAAACACAAAATAGTTAAAAAGAAGGCTGTTTCTGGGGTATCACATCAGCAATTCTGGGAATCAGGAAAGACTTCTGATACATCAGGGCTTCTTAACCTTTGCTGTATGTCATGGGCCTTTTGAGAGTCTGGAGAAGTCTTTCAACTCCCTTTCAGAATGTTTTCAAATGCATAAAATAAAACATATAGGATTATCAAGGAAACTAATTAGATTTGAATGTAGTTCTTTAAAATCATGATTTTGATAGTGACACTTGGGCTGTTTCTTTCTGGAAAGGATGGATTCTATAAGGCTGTGTGAGAAAAGAGTGCTTTCCAAGTATGGTCTATGACAAGTAAAAAGCTATAGAAATGGAATATAGAGTATTGGATGTCAGGAACAGAGAGAACAGTTTGTCTAGAATGTAAACTATGAGAAGGGGAAGCAATGTCCAATGAATCTGGGAAGATTGGTAGGAGACAGGTTGTGAATGTTTTAAAAAACCCCCAAAACAGGATTTATATTTTATCTTTTAGGCCAGTGATGGGCAAACTACAGTCCTCAGGCCAGATGCGGCCCCCTGAAATGTTCTATCTCTCTGAGTGACATTATTCCTAATCTGATGAATACAATACAATGAAACTTCAAAAGAGTTGCCTTAGAAACAGAATGACATGAGCATTTCTTTTCCTTTTGCCCCCTCTTTAAAAAGTTTGTCCATCACTGGTCTAAGGGATATAATCCTGGCTGGTGTCCCTGATGTGTCCCAGTGAAGCAAAAGAGATGTATGTGTGAATGTGTGTGTGTGTGTGTGTGTGTGTATAGATATTTTCTTCCCAGAGAATAAGTGATCTAGAGAGGGGATAGTTGGAAAGGTTTGTTTGCTAGACAGAATGGAGCTCAATGAAATGGTGCTGTTTTCTCCTATATCATTTCCTATAATTAGAGTCTGATTACCAAAGATTTCTAAGCCTCTCACTTCTCTCTCTCTCTTGGCAATTTGGTAACATGTGAAAAATATCCTTATGTGTAAGAACAGCCCAGTTCATAGTATGTAGGTTCAGAGACTGTGGCAAAAAGGAGAGAGAGAAGGAAGGAAATGAAGAAAAAAGGAAAGAAGAAAGAAAAGAAGAAAGGAAGGAAAATAGTATTTATTGTCTATTATGGACAAGACACTGTGCTAAGCACTTAAAAAAATAAAACCCTTACCTTCCATCTTAGAATCAGCGCTGTGTTTTGGTTCCAAGGCAGAAGAGTGGCAATGCCTAAGCATTGGAGGGAGGTTAAGTGACTTGCTAAGGGTCATACAGCTAGGAAGTACCTGAGGTCAGATTTGAACCCAGGACCTCCTGTCTCTAGGCCTGGTTCTCAGTCCACTGAGCTACCCACTTGCCCCTTGTGCTAAGCACTTTTACAAATATTATTTCATTGGATCCTTACAATAACCCTGGGCAATAGGTCCTGTTATTATCTCTATTTTACAATTAAAGAAACTGAGACAGACAAAAATTAAATGACTTTCCTAGAGTCACACATATTTAAACTCAGGTCTTCCAAACTAGAGGCCTAATATTTTATTCACTTGGTCATCCATTGGATAGAGGAATTAATATTATTTTTGTATTTTTAAAGTATTATATTTTGGTCTGGACTTTGATTTCACTGGTATAGAGAACTCCTGGGACTGGAAAGCCCTCCACTAGTGCACAATGTTCAGGTTCTGCTCTATAATTTATAGTTTTATTGCATTGCCTATGTCAGTGAGAATTTGAGTAGCCTGCTTATGATCACACAGACAGATAGGTCTTCTTCAGTTTAGGTCTTTTTGATTCTGAGGCTACCTCTATCAATTATGCCTGTTAATTACAACAAAATACTAATATAATAATGACAGAAATGATAACAAATGGATAAGGTCTCCAACTCTCCATTCCTAATGTCTTTTTAATTTTCACAGTAGTCTGCCCCCATATAAAAAAAAGGCCAAAGACTTGATCACTGTTCTTAAATAGCTTACATTCAAGACGCAGGTTTTCACATTTTTTAACTCCTCCACAGTAATATAGCTCCTCCTTTAAGTTACTTGAATAACACCCATTTAACTTGCATTTGGGATCCCCAGAAGTTGGCCAACTACTTCTCCACTCAGAGTTCTAGGGGTAATGGTGGGGGCTGGAGTTTCAGTATGGTGGCTCATGAGCCCCCATCTGATGTGCTTCCCATTTATTACCAGCTATTTAGACAAAAGTTTTAGAAAATGGTATATACTGTTGTTGTAGGTTACTATATAAACACTTGGTATAAAAATATCCTTTCAAAACTCTGGGATGTGTTCTTCCACAAGTACATATAGAGTCTTAGGGTAAAGTGGAACTAAGTTTAGGAAGAACATGTGGCAAAGCGGTAACTCATCATTTCTGAGAGAAGCTCTTTTCCATGTAATCCTCATGAAATTCTATTTTCATATAGCAATCTGCTAGGCAGAAAGGGTTGGTGCCCTTGTAGAATAGTGAAACTACCTTTTCCTTAACATATATCTAAACTCCTCATAAAGATAGGATGATGTTGAAGATTTCCTGGCAAAGAGACAAGGCACTAAGGTCCTCTCTCGAGTTGAACTTCTAAGCATTCAAACTCTTCTGCAGAGTGCCACTCTGATGGGCTGGCCATGGAGCCTGAATGCCAAACATATGCTTATCCAAAAGACTATTTTACAGAGAATTCTGTAAGTGCTCACACAGTAATCAGAAAAGGACACTCTCAAAGTCTCTGAAGAACTTTAGAATTGATTGTGAGACATGGGAGATGCTGGCACAGACCACTTTGCATGGTGTGTCTGCATCAAAGAAAGTTCTGTACTCCATGAGCAAAGTAGAATAACAAGAACACGAAAATATGAGCTGTATAAATACAGACATCTTCATCACATATTTCTAATGGACTACTTATGTCAGGTCTGTGGTAGAGTCTTCTGAACTCATATTGGACTGATTAACCATACTTGGGTTCATGGTACGGTGATAAGTAGATTAAGTCTACACTGCCCATCTTTAGATTTAATCACCAAAGGTGAGAACACCTCCAATTCTGGGAGGCCCATAAGCCACGTGTGCTAGAGTGGGTGACAAATCAGAATCAACTGACTGCCCTCTAGGCAGTGCTTTGAGAATCATCTATTGTGATTGGACATGCAAATTAGGAGGGAGATACAGGAAGTGACATGTAAGTGACCCCTTTAAAAGGAGAAGGTCCTCAGTCAGCTGGGGTCTTTGGTGGAAGAGAGGCTGGTGAAAGGCTGGTGAAGGCTTCTGGAGAAGGAGACCTTCTGGAGAAGAAGTTCTTCTGGAGAAGGAAGTCTTCTAGCTTTCTTGATTTGTGGAGGAGTGCTGGTTGGGACACTGAGACCTCTGTGAGACTGCTTCAATATCTTCACTTTCCTTATTTCCTCTCTCTCTTCTTAAGTGTTAATAAACTTTCATAAAAGTCAATTTTGACTTGATATTATTCTTAATTGAGGATTGATAATTGTTCAAGCCTCTGGTGACCATCTTTTAATATATTGAACCCCCCCCAAAACCCTTTTCCCCCCTCATAGTACCCTCACCCCAACATTGTGACGTTATTGCTTTTATTAAAAAATGAAGGATGAAGAACAAGATGTTGCCATCAGCCATTGCTGGCTGGGGACATTGCTACTGACGGCTGAAAGCAAGTCTTTATCTTCTTACCTTTTGAAGCTCACAAGGTACAGTAAATTCTACTCAATGCAAGAAAGGGGCTACAATAGATTCTTTCTCTGATATATTTTGACTCAAAAGCTTGTCTAATTCTTTCAGACAGTGGCAATACATTTCCCTTATAGTATCAATCGAATCACTTAATTTCTATATTGAGTAAGTATTTATTTGTACAGGTGTCCCTTCCACACCCCTTATGATCTGGAAAATTGGCATCAAAATTTTTGACTTTCATGTTCTTTTTGCAAATTTTAACATTCTACTTAAAAATAAATTATTAATATTTACATTATTAAGAGATAAAATATGTTGATATTTTATAATATAACACATTTATTTTATGAATTTCTTAGCTTTTTCTGTGTTGTCATCTGTAGCTTCCACAAAACTCAAAATCCTGTTTAATTTCTTATGCTGATCTACAATAAATCAAAACTGTGATGGGGAAAGTCATGATGTGAAAGGGATACTTGTACTTAGTTTGTACTTTTGATTGTGTTAATAGAAGTGTCTATGACTTGGTCTTACCTGTTTACATCTTTTATTGTTTCTATAACTCATGCAAAGAGGCATTCTTACAGGATAAAGGCTCAAGACTATAGAATATCTTGTTAATTACATTAAATTTGGATTTAGGCCTGTGGAAAACAGCTTATATTAAAAATAAAAATCACTGAACCTTAGTCAAGTGGCAAAGTTTGAGTAATAAAGGCAGAGCAAATTGCTTATTACTTTTGTGTCAGACCCCTCAGGCTTTGTTGCTCCCATAAAGGTAGAACCTGGGAAATTCATTACTGGGACTCCCTAATGATAGTATTTGATTACCTTATAAACACTCAAGTTCACCATGTTTCAAATGTATAATAAATCTCATTTACTCAGAAAGGACTAATCAGAACCCACAGAGAGTCAAGAGAACCCTTTATTCACCAATGGGAAAAAGGGGTTGGAATGATAAAAGAATATTACAAGGCAAAGAGGGCCCAGGTGCTGAGAGAAGTTTCAGGGAGAGAAGATAGTTGAGGCATGGTGGAACAGCTGGAGAATCACAAGCAGAGTTGGGTGTGGGGGGAGGAAAACATCTGTTGGTGCTTTCTTTTTGCCAAAAGCAGAGCAGCTTATGACTTCATGATTTGCCTCAGTGATAATTTCATCCTTCAAAAGATGGGAACCAACAAGGACAAATTCTATCTCAGAGTCTCATTAATAGAGAGGAACTGGTTGCTAGGGTAACATAATAGGAATCTAGGGGAAATGACTGCTCTGTCCAACAGTTTGTGATAGTGAAGAAAAAGAATCTGGTCATAGTCTGATATGTACTCTAGATTCGGAGAAAGAAGATTTCAAAGGATTCAGAGAAAAAATAGATAGTATCAAATGCTATAGGGGAAATCAGCCCAGAAAGGTTTGGATATTCATAATAATAACATTCTGAGCTCACAAAAGGAAAACAATTCTAATGAGGAGGAAAAATGGGATGTCTGAAATGACAGATAAGGAATAAACTCACTTACCAACTTAGATTTAAAAACTAGAAATGTGCCGAAGATAGAATCTAGGCCTGTCTAGAGAGGATGAATAAGAATTTGTTAAGTTCTATAAAACTAGTTTCAGAAATTCCAAGGCTCAGAATGAGGATCATGAAGGGGTCTAAGCACAACAATTTAAAAATTTAGCTTTATTGAGTGAAAAAGGAGAGTCAAAGAAGAGATAGGTCCTTTGCTTGGGGATGATTGAGATGATTATAATAATAAACACAAGAGAACAGATAGCACTGTTTAATTCTCTCTCTCCACTTGGGAATTCCTTTTTTTAAAGTTAAGAATTTTAAGAATTAACCAGCAATTATTTTATCTTTCTCCTACTGAAAAAACCCAAACAATCCCCCATAATAAGTATTCATAGTCAAACAAAACAAATTCCCACATTAACCAGGGCCAAAAATATGTGTTTCTGCATATTTAGTCTATCAACTAAAGTAGTTAAGTAGTGTTAAAAAGTTAAAAATTTAATATAGAATAAATGTCTATCATAAAGCCACCAGGTGGTCTTTCCCCCTACCAAATCATAATGGAAGGATTCTAGTTAATACACTCTTTAAAAAAGAGTATCTTCTAGTTATTTATTATTACTATTACTGCCTCAACAGACATGCACCCTGATTTCAGTTAATGACATGCATATACTTCATTTATATAAAGGAATGAGACTTAACGTGGGTGGGGAAAGTAGCTTTACAAAACATTTGAAAGCACTGTCTGATGGGATGGATTTATACCATTGGCTAAGACTCACTTTTCGGTCCAGTTATTACTACCTGTGAGAGAGATGGAGGAGGAAGGTGCAAACCTTCTGGTGGTGCTACACTGGTCACATCATCCCTCTGACCCTTTGCCTAGTACTTTCTCAGTCACTTTTGTTTATAAGCCACATTCCCCTTTCTTGGCCCTTTGCCTGGAGGAAAACAGCATAATTCTCCTCAATGTTCATCCCCTTTACCCCTCCAGTTTCAAACTTTCATGTGCTTTCCCAAATCCCATCCCATTCTTAAAGTTACATGATATTTTCCCCAAGTTCTTAGGGGCTATTGAGGGGTAGGGAGAGGTGACAACTATTTCCTAAGATATTTTGCCATTGTTCACAATATTTGCCCATTGGTCCCTCTTTAACTCTTTTTTTCTCAAGAATTTAGGGCACCTTGTGCAAAGAGGTGGAGGTGGGACGCTGAATGTCATGTATAGATGTAATAGCACAGGCAACCAAGTGTGTGGAAATAGCACTGGTGCTTGTCAGCTGTATAGCTTTGGGAGAGTCTTTGAATGTATGTGAGCCACAGTTAACCAATATATAAAATAACTGATCCAGATTTTTATTTCCTTCTTCACATGTGAAGAAAGTACTCTATTTGCCTTAAAGCAATCTGAAGACCTCAAGGACCACAGAAATGTGTTATTAATTTTAAAAGTCATTATATATTATAATAAAAGATATTCATTTTGCAGTGACTCTTTTTCTTTTCTCTTTTCATTTCCTAGACACTCACTCTGAGGTTTTGGGGTCCCTCTGAAGGGAAAAGAATTCCCAGAGATAAGGAAAACCTAGTTTTGGGGATGCTAAATGGTTGGATGCCACTGGCAGTTTCTAGAAGAATGAAATTTTGACATGGGCAGCATCTTCTTTTCTTCTATCACAGCCCTCTCTGGGCCGAGATGTCACATTTAAGCCCTCATGTGCTGGCATGAGGAAATACAGTTAATATTTATGATACTGAAAATCTGGCAGCTTTAAAATCAGGTGAGGAAAGACCTCCCTGAAGGGTGGCTCATTTAGTTCATATTTTCCATCAATTGGCTCTCTCCTTTTCTTTTAATAACTTTTACTGGCTTTCTAAAAATAAAGATCATGAAGGCTTCTCTTTTTTCCTTCGTGTTTCCAACTAGATGATCTTTATTTTTCATGTGAGCCTGTAATGGATGAATAATCCACCTTTGATCCTCTGGGGTTACTTTTCCCATGCTGTTGAAAAGGTCCAAGTGAGTTGTTTATTAGCATGTGTAAGTGGTTATTTAGCTTTTCAAGGAAATATCCATGAAATCCCAATGAAAAAGTATCAAATCAATTTGGCCTAAAAGCAGAAATGGGGAACGGGGTGTGGAGTTGATAGGACACAGAAAGAGAAAAAGCCTCTTCTTACTTGGATGAACTCCAGGGTTATTGATCTTTTTTAATTCTTTGTCTTCAGAGAATCACGCTTCTTTTCAGTTAGATATTTAAACTCATGATTTTGAGCTAGAAGAGATTTTCAAGATATCATTTCATCCTCCAACTGCCTCATTTTATAGATAAAGAAACTGAGGCTAGGAGAGATTAAATTATGTGATCACAATCCTCCCAGTATTTAAACTCAAATGCTCTGATATTTTTGCCATGTTACTTTTAACTAGCTGTTTTAACATTGCATAGTTCTTTACTTACTTTTAATCTGTTCTAGAGTAAGTTGCTAAACCTCTGTAGGGTTCAGTTTCCTTTTTAGTAAATAAGGAGGTTGGACTAGATCAGTAGTTCCCAAATTTTTTTGGCCTACCACCCCCTTTCCAGAAAAAATATGGCTTAGCCCCCTGGAAATTATTTTTTTTAATTTTAATAGCAATTAATAGGAAAGATAAATGCACCTGTGGCCATCACCGCCTCCCTGGATCGCTGCAGCACCCACCAGGGGGCGGTGGCACCCACTTTGGGAATCACTGGACTAGATGGTCTTTAAAGTCTCTTCCAACTTTAGAATGTGATTATAGTTCCAAACCCAGGTTGGGGCAGGCTACCAGTCATATCTTTTGAGTGTGTGTATATGCATGTCTTGCAATATTTTATTTCTATATTTCCAAATATTACCAGAATTTCCTAATGACTCTCCTGCTTTCTCTCCATTTTAATAGAATCCTTCCTTGAAACAAAGAGGTACACATTGTCTGTATCTGAACATGCATGCCTCATTTAGATCCTGTGACCTCTCTTTTAAAGAGGGAAATTTTTCATGCATCACTGTCAGTCCTTTGAAATCAGTATTGGTCATTGACCAGAGTTCACACTAGGATTCCAGGGCTCAGATGGGCAGTAGATAACTAGGAAAATAATAGACTGGTACAGAACATTGCTTCCCAATCTAACTTATAACATCCCTTGGTTGGAATTTTCTCCTTCTAGTTATGGGTCTCTTCTTTTGTAAACTGCCCAGCACTCCTGTGAAAACCTTCCATTTTATAGGTATGAATACTTTCTAATTTTTTTTTTCTGGTTCGGCTTCTGCTGCATGTCGCTTAGATACTATGTGACTCAGTTTCTCTGTCTTTAAAATAGGGACAACTATGTTATTCTTTTCTCTGCCTCCTAAGAATATTGTGAAAATAAATATAATAATAATAATATTTTATCTTAAGTAACGGTATCTCATAAGTATTTGCCATATATTTCTCCTTCCTTTCACAGCTAAATTTCTATAAAAATTGTTTCCTCTCACTGCCACCTCTTCTTCACTTTCCAGTCACTCTCAAACCTCTGAAATCTGGATTCTGTTCTTATGATTCTAATATAAAAGGTTTTCTTCAAAGTCACTAATGACATCTTAATTTCTAATTTTTTTTCAGTCCTTATCATTCTTGGCCATTTGTGGGGTATTTACTGTCATTGATCATAACTTCTTTCTTGACTATCTTTGGTCTCTTCCCTTCATTGACACAGCTATCTCTAGTTCTCTTATTTGGAACAACCTCCCCTTGGTCATGTCAATCTATTAATCAATGAATATTTATTAAGTGCCTACTCTGTACCAGGCATGGTGCTAAGCACTGGGGATACAAAAAGACAAAAGATAGTCTTTACCCTCAAATAACTTACAATCGAATGAGGGAGGGACAACAAAAAGGCAAATATGTGTGAAACAAGCTCTATCCAGGATAAACAGGAAGCAAGGAACAGAGGGAAGGCACTAGAATTGAAGCTTTGGTGATGGCTTTCTGTGGAAGATGAAGCTTTAGTTGGGACTTAAAGGAAGTCATGGAGGTCAATAGTCAAAGCAGAGAAGGCTGAGCATTTTAGGCATGGGAGAAAGTCAGAGAAAATGCTCAGAACAAAGAGATGGAATGTCTCATTTGTGGCATAGCTAGGAGGCCAGTGTCACTGGATCAAAGAGTACATGTCAGGGAATAAAGACTAAAAAGGCAGGAGGGGGCTAGGTTATGAAGGACTTTGAATGGCAAATAGAGCATTTTATGTTTTTTCCTGGAGGCAATAGGAAGCCACTGGAGTTTAGTGAGTAGAGGTGACACAATTGGATCTGTGCTTTAGGAAAATCACTTTAGTGGCTGAATGGAGGATGCATTGGAGTGGGGAGAGACCTGAGGCTGGCAGACCCATCAGTAGGTTATTGCAATAATACAGACACTAGGTGATGAAGGCTTACACCAGAGTGGTACAATGTCAGAGATAAAAAAAGAACATATTTGAGAGATAAAGGTAAAGGTAAAACCAACCACTTGGATATTGGGGGTGAGAAACAGTGAGGATTCCAGGATAATTTCTAGGTTTCCATCCTGAGGGCCTGGGAGGGTAATATACTCTACAGTAATAGGAAAGGTAGTCATAGAGAGGGTTTAGGGAGAAAGACAATAAGTTCTGTTTTGGACATATTGAATTTAAGATGTCTGTCATCCAGTTTGAGATATCTGAGATGAGGTATTAGGGGTCTGCAGTGAGACTGAATCAAGAAAGATAGATTTGAGAATCATCAGCATAGAGATGATAATTAAATCCGTGGGAGTTGATGAGATCACCAAGTGAATAGTATAGAGGGGAGAAGAAAAAAGTTCTTTGGATAGAACCCCAAAGGACATTCAGTTAGAGAGTATGATTCCGAGGAGGGTCCATCAAAGAGACTCAGAAGTGGTCAGATAGGTAGAAGAAGAACCAGGAGAGATTATCATCCTGAAAACAGAGAGAAGAGAGTATCAAGGAGGAGGGAGTGATCAATAGTGTTAAAGGCTATAAGAAAGGTCAAGGAGAATGATGACTGAGAAAGGACACTGGATCTGGCAACTGGGAGATAATTGTAACTTTGGAGAGAGCAGTTTCAGTTTCAGATAAAGTCAGAAACCAGATTGTAAGGAGTTAGAATGAGGAAAGAGAAAGTGAAGACACCTACTCTAGATGGCCTTTTTGAGGAATTTAGTTACAAAGGCAGAAGAGATATAGGATGATAGGATAGATGGAAGGATCAAGTGAAGAATTTTTTTTTCAGAATAGAGGAGACATGGACATGCTTGTAGGGAGTAGGAAATGAGCCATTAAAGAGGGAGATATTGAAAATATTGAAAGGATTACAGAGGGGTCAATCTCTTGGTGGGGATGGGGTGGAATGGGATGTGGGATCCCTTGAACATGAAGAGAAATGAACATCGGTAAGGAGTAAGGCCACTTTGTCATGTGAACCTGGGGTGAAGGAGAAGAGAGTGACAAGGCAATTGAATGAGAGATGAGGAAAAGAGGAGGACAGGGAATTTATAGCAAATATTCTCTTTTTTCCCCCAGAAAAATATGAGGCAATAAGTTTTGTTTTGGACATATTAAATTTAAGATGTCTGCCATTCAGTTTGAGATGTCCAATGCAGTTGGAGATGCAGGATTAGAGGTCACCCGTGAGAACAGATCAAGAAAGATTGCTTTGAGAATCATCAACATAGAGATGGTAGTTAAATCCATATGAGTTGATAAGAACCTTATTTAAATTAATTTATTAAATACATTTTTCATTAATTAATTAATTTAATTAGTTTAAATTTAAATTAAAAGATTTTTTCTCAGGTGAGACTGGGGTGAGAGAGAGTCATGGGAAATTTGATGAGGGATGAAAGGGTTTTGAGCTGCTATGGAGAGGGACACTAGGAGCTGATAAGGGAGCAATGGCAGCATAGCAGCAGTTAGGGGCTAGTTGGGGTTATCTAAGAGATTATGCCTTTAAAAGGTTCTTTTTACTCACAATCCTTAATTTTGTGTATTCATATGTGTCTATCCTCAGCTTTAAAAAATTCTTTATACATATTCTTTTCTATATTTTCTCTATTATCCAATTATTAACTCTGTGTGGAGGTATGACAATTCTTATGTCCACCCTCAAATTCTTCCTTGAGCTCCATTCCTATATTTCTAATAGCTTATTACACACTTCCTCTCTAGATACCTTATTGACACTTTAAATTGAAAAATGTTTAAAATGCACTCACTATCTTTCCTCATTAAATTGCTTGGCCAGTAAACTTTCCTTTGCCTATTTTCTAGTTCTATCACTAAGAATTTTATCAAGGATCAAAATCAAGGAATCATTCCTAGCTCCTCTCTTTCTTTCTGGACCTCTATCCTGCATTCAAGAGGTTCATTTCCGGGGACTAGAGAGGTGATCATTCTTTTTCATCAGTTTGTCTAACACTTAGTATCAAGTGCTTTCTGAATTAAACTGTGTAGTGGGTAGGTGAGTGGGTAGATTCCATTCCCAGGTCATATGATGTAATTCAGAAAGTAATGGACAGATAATAGAGATAAATAGGTGTTATTATGTTAGTTCAATGATGTTAGCAAACATTCCATCCTTTACTATTTCTTGTTGAATTGTGAAAAATTTCTCTGATTAAATTGAAAGGGGAGTTTGGCATTGGCTAGGAAAAGCCTGGTCATGAACCGGGTGCCCTTTAAAAAGCTAAGTTTGTCAGCCCTAGAAATATTGGAGACCCCAAGCAGCTTTGTGTAGTGTGACCCCTGTGCCTTTCTACCAGAAAGCACAGTGTGTGTGTGTGTGTGTGTGTGTGTGTGTGTGTGTGTGTGTGTGTGTGTATTTTTTCTCTCCCCCCTCCCATAGCAATGGCATCTTGCAGCAGAAATACTTGCCCAGTAGTATCATCCCTGTTGGAGAGCACTTACTTATACAAACCTCTCACACACATATCCATGATCTCAATAGACAGGCTAAAACAGGTTATCAATGGGTTAGTGGCATGTCTGCCCCAGCATGTGACGATTCCCTCCCCCTCCTTGAGGAATGGGCAAATGAGAGCATTTTGCTCCAGTGACCACAAAGGTGGCTGGAGCAGGCACTGTGGAGTGTCTAGTGTTTGGTCAGACACAGAAGGTGCTAAGGCCATCCACTGCATCTGGACCATTGACGACTGGAAATGAGAGGGAGGCTGACCATTTTATGTAACCCAGACTCACTTAAATCCAGTTCACTCACAAATCAGTACATCACCCCATGATGTCATTGGTCCTCTTTGAACACCAAGGACAAACAACGATTTCCAGTGCCAGCATCTCAGCTTACCTCATCGCCTCTACTTTAATTGCTAACATTTACATAGATCTAGAAAGTTTGCCGAGTTCTTTAACCTTTATTTTCTCATTTGATTATCTCCACAGATCTAAAAGGTAGATGCTATTATTTTTCCTATTTTACAGAAGAAAAACTAAGACAAAGTGAGCTTAGGTGACTAACACGTGTGTGTGTGTGTGTGTGTGTGTGTGTGTGTGTGTGTGTTTACTCAGGAGTTGCACAGCTAGGAAGTATTTGAGACAGGGTTTGAACTCTGGTCTTCCCAATTCAAGTCAAACCCTTTATCTACTTCATACTTCGTTACCTCCAGCTTGGGCTAGATAATAATCCAACTTATTTTTTTTCAGTCTTGTATTTAGTTTTGCCCTGGTTTCAGTCTTGCCCTCCTCCAATTCATCCATCTGATCTTCTGCCACCTTATGGGCATATCTTCTTTTATTGTACTTTGCTTTATTGTGTTTTACATATATTGCATTTTTAAAATAAATTGGATGTTCATATCAAGCACCATTTAAAAAAAACCCTTACCTTTCATGTTAGAATCAATACTGAGTATTGGTTCCAAGGCAGAAGAACAGTAAGAGCTAAGCAATGGGGGGGTTAAGTGACTTGCCCAGGGTAACACAGCTAGGAAGTATCTGAGGCCAGATTTGAACCCAGGACCTCCCATTTCTAGACCTGGTTCTAAAACCACCAAGCTACCCAGCTGCCCTCAAGCACCCTTTTTCTAACAACATGTACTCACATAATGTCTCTGTTTCATATTTTGGTAATTCTTGTGATTATTCAAACTTTTTCATTATCATTACATCTTAAGGTTATGGTTATCTGTGATCAGTGATCCTTGATGTTACTATTATAATTTTTTTGGGGTGTCATGAACAGTGCCCATATGGGATGGTGAATTTAATTTAAATATCATGTGTTTTCTGACTGCTCCACCAACTGACCATCCTTCTCTCTCCTCCTCAGCCTTCCCTATTCTCTGAGACAACAATATTGATATTAGGCTGATTAATAACCCTAAAATGGCCTCTAAATGTATGAGTCTAAGGAAGAGCCAATCAATGTGGCAAATTTCATTTTAAGAAATTGCTACAGCTTCCCCAACCTTCAGCAATCACCACCCTCATCAGTCAAAAGCCATTAACACTGATGCAAGACCCTCCACCAGAAAACATTGTGACTCCCTAAAGGCTCAGATAATGTCAGCATTTTTTGCAGTAAAGTATTTTTAATTAAAGTATGTACAGCTTTAGACATAATACTACTGTATACTTAATAGACTACAATATAATATGCATACTTTTTATATGAACTGAGTAACCAAAAATTTCATTTGACTTGTTTTATTGTGATACATTTTTTTTGGTTATAGTCTGGAACTGAACATGCAATATTTCCAAGGCATCCCTCTAGTCTTCCAAGGGAAAGGGTTGGCCTTCTCATACCTTCATTCTTCCTCAGGCTGCAGCCCTGACACTGCAGACTTTGTCTACCATGCCCCAGAATCCTCTTCAACTTGAACTTCACTTTAGACTGGACTCTCCACTTGACTTCTAGTGCCACCATTTTTTCTCTTGCCTCTAGAATAAAATGTGAACTATTTAACTTGACATTTAAGACCCTCCACAATCTGCCACAATCTCTTTCCAGCATTATTTCTATAATCACCTTTAAACCCTCTAGGTACCAGTCAAACTGGATTCCTATCTGTTCCGTCATCTTGTTAGGTCATCAGCTACCTCTACTCTTTTAACACACAGGAGGCATCTGGCTTGCTTGGAAGCCACTCACTCCATATCTCTATCTGCTGAAATACTTTTTCTTTAAGAGCCATTTGAATATCACCTCTTTCAAGAAACATTTCATGGTGCCCCAGGTTGAAAGAGATCTTCCCCCTCAAAATGTCTTAGGGCACTTGTATCTCTTCTTTGTTCTCTTCCATTGGATTTTACCTCGCATTATACTTAATTTAGGCACATAGGTGTTCTGCCATTAGGTGGAAACTTGTAAGCATGGGGGCTGATTATTGGATTTCTATTTGCCCTGGAGATCCATTTGTTAAATTTTCAGTGTGAGCATTTATGCTTTGGAAATCAGCAAACTACAAATCAGGGCTTGATGTATTATTTTATTGATTATCTATGCTTAAGAAAGTGATGGAGAAAATGTTAACAACCCAGATTAAATTTAAAAGTGTGTTTTGTATATTTGTTCTTTCTCCTTACCCCCAAATTCAGTTGTCATACATTTTTTAGCATATCTTTGCTGCAGCCTAACTAGTGCCTTGAACATGGGATCATGGCTCTAAAGCTGGAAGGAAACTCTGAGGTCATCTAATACCAACTCCTCACTTTACAGATAAGGAGTCCTTGCCTCAAAGGGGTTAAATGACTGGGCCAAAGTCACACAGGTAGTGTCAGAAGTTAAATCATGGGCCTTTGACAATAGAGCCAGTGCTGATAGATGATTAGTAAATATTCTTTGAGTTAAATTGACTATAAAATGCTTTGTGCTCTGTCTTTATAGCTGCATACAGGTATACATTACTTTACAGGGAAAAATATATTCCTTAAAGATTGGCTCTATAGGAAATTTTTATAAACCAATTAATATTTTTGTATTAATATCCATCATTATAATGATATATTTCCACAGGGAAAAATGAGTCGAGCATACAATCCACAAGACATTTCAAAATCATAATTAAAACAAAACAAAAAAATCAAAGAGTACTATCTTTCACATTAGTTCATTTACAGTTTTAATTTTAGTTTTTGGTTTTATATGAATATTCTTTTGCAACAATGACCAATATGGAAGTATTTTTTGCATGATAATACATGTATAATCCAGATCAAATTGCTTATCATTTCTGATGGGATGGGGAAAGGAGAGAGGGAGACATTTGGACTTTATCATTTTAGAAAACATGTTGAAAATTTTTATTACATATAGTTGGGAAAATAACATAAATTTGAATAAAAATAAATAAAAAATAAAAAAATTGAAATTAAGTCCTTCAAATTCTGTATCAGAAACTGCATTTCTTTGATGTCATTACTACATTAATGTAAGATGTGCCTTGCAGCTCTATTTTAAATCCTGTGAATTCTCTCTGTTTCCTTTGAGTCACTGACCTTTAAACACAGGAATTTCTTTTTAATGACTGTATGGTAGTCCAGGAAAGTGAAGCCTTTCTGGAGTTGGATTTGCTGTTTTAGACTCGTCCCTTTTTGCCTGTTGCAAACTCTCTATATCTGGAAGTGTCCATTATGGAAACTTTTAGGTTCCTAGGTGGCTTCTCCCCTATCCCCCCCAAACCCCATACCTCAGAAATGGAAGAAAATCAAATAGGGTGGCTTGAATAAGAACCTACCCTACACATGAAACCTTTCAACTTCATCCACATCGCCAAATTGCCCTGATTGAGGAATGATGGAAGGATTATTTAATACTTATCTGAATTTTGGAGGCAAGCGCTGAGGACCACTTGTAGAATCCCTCTTTCTGTCAGAACTGGAAAACTCTGAAAAGGCTCTGATGAATCTCGGATTGCATCCCTTCCTATCTTCTTCTGCAAGTATTATTAGCTACTCTGTTTTAGGGGGCTTTGGATTTAATGGTTGCTGTCCTGGCTTATTGCTCCAAAGTCCTCTTTGGTTTTTCCTTCTATTTTCAATCTTGGGTGTCTCCAGTGAGGCCATTTTCATCTGAGTATGTCAAATAAAGACCTATTGCTTTCTTAATAGTATGACTTCTCTAATTCTCTTGTGTTACCCTCTTTAAGTCCCAAACAGATGGGAACAGACTGTGGCTCCATAACTATCCCAAGTGAGTATCTTTTTTTTTTTTAACTCTAGAAGGGCAAGGTCTATGCACATGGAATTACATGACTTATCTGGGATCACATAGCTAGGAAGTGCTAAGGCCAGATTTGAAACCAGGTCCTCCTGGCTCCAAGTCTGGTGCTCTATCCACTGTGCCACCTAGCTGCCCCATGAATATTCTTTTTAAGATCATTAGATGCAAGGTAAAATCCAGGTTTGCCTCTTTCCCCCTTTCTCCCTTCTACCTCTCTCCCCTGGCATTTTATAAATTTGTGTTTTTTTTTCTCGTATTTTGTACTAAGGTAATGGGAAAACCATCTGGATATTGTGATTAGAACACAGGACAGTTTCACTACAATGGGGTCACTATAGTCCCAAGTTCTCTCTTAATTTTATCAGTTCATATTCCCATAGTTATCATTATTCCAGGAAATTGGCTCATTTGGACCATCTCATAGTAGTAGTAGTAGTAGTAGTAGTAGTAGTAGTAGTAGTAG
>NC_058131.1:176672917-176733378 GCF_016433145.1 Gracilinanus agilis | reverse complement strand
TCAGCAAGACAGTGTATGATAAACCCAAAGAGCCCAACTTTTGGGACATGAATCCACTATTTGACAAAAACTGCTGGGAAATTTGGAAAACAATATGGGAGAAATTAGGTTTAGATCAGCATCTCACACCCTACACCAAGATAAATTCAGAATGGGTGAATGACTTGAATATAAAGAGGGAAACTATAAATAAGTTAAGTGAACACAGAATAGAATACTTGTCAGATCTCTGGGAAAGGAAAGATTTTAAAACCAAGCAAGAGTTAGAGAAAATTACAAAATGTAAATTAAATGGTTTTGATTATATTAAACTAAAAAGTTTTTGTACAAACAAAAACAATGTAGTCAAAATCAGAAGGGAAACAACAAATTGGGAAAAAATCTTTATAACGAAAAACTCTGACAGGGGTCTAATTACTCAAATATACAAGGAGTTAAAGCAATTGTATAAAAAATCAAGCCATTCCCCAATTGATAAATGGGCAAGAGACATGAATAGGCAATTTTCAGGTAAAGAAATCAAAAGTATCAATAAGCACATGAGAAAGTGTTCTAAATCTCTAATAATTAGAGAAATGCAAATCAAAACAACTCTGAGGTATCACCTCATACCTAGCAAATTGGCTAAAATGAAAGAAGGGGAGAGTAATGAATGTTGGAGGGGATGTGGCAAATTTGGGACATTAATGCATTGCTGGTGGAGTTGTGAACTGATCCAGCCATTCTGGCTGGCAATTTGGAACTATGCCCAAAGGGCTATAAAAGACTGCCTGCCCTTTGATCCAGCCATATCATTGCTGGGTTTGTACCCCAAAGAGATCATAGATAAACAGACTTGTACGAAAATATTTATAGCTGCGCTTTTTGTAGTGGCAAAAAACTGGAAAATGAGGGGATGTCCTTCAATTGGGGAATGGCTGAACAAATTGTGGTATATGCGGGTGATGGAATACTATTGTGCTAAAAGGAATAATAAACTGGAGGAATTCCATGCAAATTGGAGAGACCTCCGGGAACTGATGCAGAGCGAAAGGAGCAGAGCCAGAAGAACATTGTACACAGAGACTGATATACTATGGTAAAATCAAATGTAATGGGCTCCTGTACCAGCAGCACTGCAATGACACAAGACAGCTCTGAGGGATTTATGGTAAAGATGCTACCCACATTCAGAGGAAGGACTGCAGGAGAGGAAACATATAAGATAAACAATTGCTTGAATGCATGGGCTGAGGCGGACATGAATGGGAAATAGACCCTGAACAAGGACACATGTTACAACCAGTGGAAATGTGCGTTGGCCATGGGTGGGGGGAAAGCGGGGGGTGAAGGGGAAAGTAGGGGCATAAAGTATGTAAACAGTTTAAAAACGAATATTAATAAATGTCTAATTAAAAAAAAAGTAGAATCCCTAATACTCATCCTTGTTTATTTGTTTATTCAATTAAAACTGTTACCACTTTTACCTGTTGCCTGCTGGTTACATAAGCCCTAACCTAGGTGAGCTAAGTGACTGTTGGCCAAACCGCCATTCTTGTGACAGTTATCAGCTTGGCAGTAAACCCTGGTCTTCCTATCCTGTTTGGTCCAGACCATCAGACATTCCTGTCTTCCTTCAACCTAGTGTGAACCCACAAAACCATTTAGATTACATTCTTAATAATCCTACATTACAGATAATATGAACCACAGAGTCATCTTTTTTCTAAATCAGTCCCCAAAACTGGATCAGGTCTTTGTGAGACCAAAATTTGGAAATATGGGTTATGTATGTGAAGTAAAGAAGAAAAACCACAACATGCTATGAATGTGAAGTTATTATTGCTGCATAGTAGAAAGGATACTGCGCTTGGAGCAAAATGTACAAGCTTCATATCCCAGACCTGTTACTTGTTTAATGGAAAGAATATGGGGTTTAGGTAATCTGAGTATAAATCTAGGCTTTAACACTAGTTTATAATCTGTAAAGTTATCTGATCTCTATGCCTCAATGTCCTTAGCTATACAAAAGGCTTAAACCTCTTTCACAGAGTGGCTGTTAGGAAAATAGTTGGCAAATTTTAAGGTTTTTGAGATTTCACCAATTATTATTAGTTATTTCCCAGCTGTGGGTCTGAGCTTCTTCTATAAAATGAGACAGTTGAATTAATTGACCTCTAAGGGCCCTTACTATTTTGAAATTCTATCAATTTATAAAATTTCAACATGTTATACACAAGAAAGGCACAGGAAAATGATCTTGCTCAGGGTGCTGTAGGGAAAAAAAAACAACACACTGGACCAAGTCTGAAGCCTGACTTTTATTCTCAATTGGGATCTTTCAAATTCTTTAATTACTTAGTTTGCTAGTCTTTGTGATAAAACATTTAGAGCAGGTGCTTTCTAAGATCTCTTTCCATGTCAACATTCTAAGATTCTGATCATAGACATATCCAGACAGGTCATCTTCCTCTTCCCACTACATGCCAATGGAAATGGCATTCTAAACACATTCATTCGATACATGTTTGAACCCACAAATCTTTGTAAAGGATTTAAGACAGCGAATATATCCTTAGACTGCATTAAAAGAGGCCCAGGATACAGAACAAGAGATCCTGCTCCTGTGGTGCTCTTTGTGGCCCCTTAGGTGGTACTGTGGGTAGAACAGTAGGTATGGAGTCAGGAAGACAGCAGTTCAAATATGGCTGCAGTCACCTAGCAACTGTGTGACCCTGGGCCAATCTCCACTATAAAATGGAGATATTAATAGCACCTACTTCCCAGGGTTGTAACGAGAATCCAATGAGATAATATTTGTGAAGTGCTTAGGACAATGCCTTTCACAAATGCTTAATTAGTTTAACTTCCTTCCTCCCTCCCTCCCTCCACACATCCTCTATTCCCTCCCCACTCCCTGAGACTCAAACAGTTTGATATAGATTTTACATGTCCAATCATTTAAAACATTTTTCCATATCAGTCATTTTGTGGAAGAGAAGTTGAACAAAAAAATGAAGAAAGAAAATGAAAAATAGTATGTTTCAATCTACTCTCTGATTCTATCAGTTCTTTCTCTGAAGACAGATATTACTTTTCACCATGAATCTTTGGGGATTGTCCAAATTATTCACAATATTGCTGTTTACAGCTGTATACAATGTTTTCTTGGTTCTGCTCACTTCACTTCGCATCAGTTCATGTAGGATTTTTTAGATTTCTCTGAAATCATCCTTATCATTCTTACAGCACAATAGTATTCCATTACAATAATATACAATTTGTTCAGCCGTTCCTCAATTGATGGACATCTCTTCCATTCCCCATTCTTTGCCACCACAAAAAGAGCTGCAAAAAATATTTTGGACAAATAGATTCTTTTTTCTTTTTTTGATCTCTTTGGGATACAGAACTAGTAGCGCTATTGTTGGATCAAAGGCATTCATAGTTTTAATGTCTTTCAGGCATACTTAGAGATTAATCTCCAGAATGGTTGTGTTCAGTTCACAACTTCACCAACAGTACATTAGTGTCTCAATTCTCCCCCACCCCCATTTCACATTTTCCTTTTCTTTCACCTCAGAGGTGTTTTCATTTGCATATCTCTAATGAAGAGTGATTTAGAATACTTTTTCATGTGAGTTTAGGAAGGACTTTGATTTCTTAATCTGAAAAGTGCTTATTCATATCCTTTGACCATTCATCAATTAGATTTTTTGTAAATTTTGTTAATATGATTCAGTTCTCTATCTATTTGAGAAACAAAGGCTTTATCAGTGATAATTGCTGTAAATCCACCCCCAACCCAGGTATCTGCTTTTCTTCTCATTTTAGTTGCATTGGCTGTATTTATTCAAAGCCTTTTTGATTTAATATAATCAAAATTATCCATTTAATATCCTATAATGCTCTCTATCTTTTGTTCCATCCTAAATTCTTCCTTTATCCATATATTTTACAGGTAAACTAATCTCTGCTTCTCTGATTTGCCTATGGTAATACCCTTTATGTCTAAGTCATGTACCCATTTTTACCTTATCTTGGTGAGATGTTGGTCTATACCCAGTCTCTGCCACTCAGTTTTCTACTTTTCCTAGCAGTTTTTGTCAAATAGTGATTTCTTGTCCCCAAAGCTTAGATCTTTGAGTTTACCAAACACTAAATAACTATGGTAGTTTGCTATTATGTATTATGTAGCTAATCTATTCCACTGATCCACCATAATATTTCTTAGCCAGTGCAAGATTGTTTGGTTGGTTATAGCTTTGTAATACACTATGAGTTTGGTACTGTTAGGCCATCTTCTTTCACCTTTTATTCATTGATTTTCTTGATATTCTTGATCTTTTGTTCCTCCAGATGAATTTTATTATTTTTTCAAGTTCTATGAAATAATTTTTTGGCAATTTGATTGGTATGAATAAGTAGATTGATTTAGGTAGTGTGAAGGGTTAAAATTTTTGGGTAGGAGTTTGTCAAAAGTAGGGAGAACAGTTTGGTAAAACACAAATACTTAGTTTATTATAAGGAGAAGTTCGGATAGGAAATAGGAGGGATGAAAGTGAGATTATTTCTCTAATATATTATAACTATGCCTAAAATGCTAATCATATACTAAAATTTCTAAGAAACCCTAAATCTAACTGCTTTCTTGGGCAGGTTCTTCTGCCTGAGACTCAGGCCTAACATCTCTACACTATCTAAAATTTATATTTCCTAACTAGTTACCTGTCTAAATTAATCAAAAAACCTTTATCTCTTCTAGCACCCTTATATCAGTTTCTCAATCCAAACTCTCAACAGTAAAAACTGCCAGTCTGACTGAGACAAAGACAGACTGACCCTCTGCTCCCTAGGATTCCAGAGACCAAAGAGCCCTTAAACTTTTAATAGTGCTTCTTATAAATGAATCTTGTCTCCTAAGTAATGGAATCTTCAGAACTCTTACACAGAAGCCTGTTAGTTAAAAGGCTTTTACTGAGAAATCTTCCTGCTCCCTTGCCTCTTAAAGAGACAGAGAGAGAGATTAAGAAACTTTTAATAGTAGGATTATAATTTTTATTATGTTGTCTCATCTAGTCCATGAGCAATTAATATTTTTCCAATTGTTTAGATCTGACTTTGTGTAAAAAGTGTTTCATAATTGTGTTCGTATAATTCTTGGGTTTGTTTTGGCAGGAAGACATCCAAGTTCTTTCTATTATCTACAGTTAATTTGAATGGATTTTTTTTTATCTCTTGCAGCTGGGTTTTGTCAGTAACTTAAAGAAATGCTGATGATTTATGTGGGTATATTTTATAGGTAGAAACTTTGCTAAAGTTGTAAATTATTTCTACTATTTTTTTTTTGGTTGAATCTTTAGGATTCTTTAAGTATACCGTTAAATCATTATATCATCTGCAAAGAGTGATAGATTTGTTTCTTTATTGCTCACTGAAATTCCTTCAATTCCTTTTTCTTTTTTTTATCACTATAGCTAGTATTTCTAATACAATATTGCATAATAGTGGTGATAATGGGCATCTTTGCTTCATCCCTGATCTTAATGAGAAGGTGCCTAGTTTATCCACATTACAGATATTTTTTTATGTTTTTAAATAGACACCGTCGTTTTAAGGAAAAACTTCTTAATTCCTATGATTTTTAGTGTTTTTAATAGGAATAAATGTTGCATTTTGCCAAATTCTTTTTCCACATCTATTTGGATGATCATGATTTCTGTTGGTTTTGTTATCAATGTAGTTAATTATGATGATGGTTTTCCTAGTGTTGAAATCACCCTGAATTCTTCATATGAATCCTGCCTGATGGGGGCAGCTGGGTAGCTCAGTGGATTGAGGTCCTAGGTTCAAAATCTGGCCTCAGATACTTCCCAGCTGTGTGACCCTGGGTAAGTCACTTGACCCCCATTGCCCACCCTTACCATTCTTCCACCAAGGAGCCAATACACAGAAGTTAAGGGTTTGAAAAAAAAAATAAATCCTGCCTGACCATAGTGAATGATTCTTGTCATATATTGCGATATATTGTAGTCTCTTTGCTAGTATTTTATGTAAGATTTTTGCATTAAAATTCATTAAGGAAAATTGGTCTATAGTTTTCTTTCTCTGTTTTTGTTCTTCCTGGCTTAGGTATAAGAACTACATTTGTATCCTAAAAGGAGTTTAGGGGGATTCCCTTTTTTAAAAACCCTCCCTTTCCATTTCAGAATCAACACTGTGTATTGGTTCCAAAGACAGAAGAATGATAAAGGTTAGACAATAGAGGTGAAATGACTTGCTCAGTGTTGCACACCCAAAAAGTATCCCACACCAGACCTGAAATCAGGACCTATTGGCTCCCAGAGCAGTTCTCAATCCATTGAGCCACCTCACTGTTCCCTGGACTCCTTCATCTATTTTCCCAAATAGTTTATATTGTATTGGGATTAATTGTTCTTTGAAATGTCTGGTAGAATTCATCTGACTCTGGGGATTTATTTTTAGATAATTCATTGATGGCTTTTTCAATTTCTTTCTATGAGATGAGGTTATTTAAGTATTATATATTTCTTCTGCTAATCTGGGTAATTTATATTTTTGCAAGTATTCATTCAATTCACCTAGTCTGCCAGATTTATTCACATATAATTGAATAAAATACTTCCTAAAATTGCTTTAAATTTGTCTTCATTGGTAGTGCACACAATCTTTTCATTTTTACTGCTGGTAATATAGTTTTCTTTTTTCCTTTTTAATCAAATAAAAAATATTTCTAAAATTTTATTGTTCTCCCCCCCTTAAAACCAGTTTCTATTTTTATGTATTATTTCAATTGTTTTCTTACTTTCATTTTTATTAATCTCATTTTTAATTTTCAAGATCTTCAATTTAGTGTTTAATTGGGAATTTTACATTTTTTTATTTTTCTTTTTTAGTTCCAGGCCTCATTCATTGATCTATTCTTTGTTTTATTGATTCAAGTATTTAGAGACACACAATTTACCCTAAGTACTGCTTTAGCTATATTCCATAAATTTTGTTATGTTGTCTTATTGTTGCTATTCTCTTTAATGAATTTAAAAAAATTTTCCTTTAATTTGTTCTTTAACCAATTTACTATTTAGAATTAGATTATTAAATTTCCAACTGAATTTTAATCTGTCTTTCCATGGCCCTTAATTGAATATAATTTGATTTTATGATCTAAAAAGGATTTGTTCAATATTTCTGTTTTTCTGAATTTGGTTGTAAGATTTTTTTTCCCATTCTAATGCACAGTCGATCTTTGTGTAAGTGCCTTGTACTACTGATAAAAAGGTAGATTTTTTCTGTTTCCATTTAACATTCTCCATGGTTTTATCATATCTAACTTTCCTAAATTTTTATTCACCTTCTTAACTTCTTTCTTGCTTTTTTTTTTGGTTAGGTTTATCTTGTTCTGAGAGGAGAAAACTGAGGTCCCCCACTAGTAGAGCTTTACTATCTGTTTCCTAGTATAACTCATTTAACTTGTCCTTTAAAAATTTAGATGCTCTACTACTTAGCGCATACATATTTAGTATTTATTATACTTCATTGTCTATGGTACCTTTTAGCAGGATAAAATTTGCTTCCTTATCTCTTTTAATTAGATTTATTTTTACTTTAGTCTTGTCTGAGATCATGACTGCTACTCCTGCCTTTTTTTTTCTCTAGTTGAAGCATAATAAATTCTGCTCCAGTCCCCTACTTTTACTCTGTGTATGCCATTGCATTTCAGGTATGTTTCTTATATACAGCACATTGTAAAGATCCTATTTTTTAATCCATTCTGATATCTACTTCCATTTTATGGAATCTATTCATATCTACAGTTATGATAATTAACCCTGTATTTCCCTTCATCTTACTTCCCTCTTTTTTCTTCTTCTGTCTCCTCCCTTTTATTCTGTCCCTCTTTGTAAGTGTTTTACTTCTGATTACCTTCTCTCTAATCTGTCTTCCTTTCTATGAGTCTCACATCCCTTCCTTTGTACTCATCCTTTTTGACTTCCCTATAGGGTAATATAGACTTCTTTATCTAACTGAATGTGTACATTATTCCCTCTCTGAGCCAGATGCAATGAGAATAAGATTCAAGCATCACCCACCATCCTACCTTCCCCATCTTTCCTTCCTTTGTAATTTCTCTTTCGTGCCCCCTTTACATGAGAATCTATTCTATCCATTCTATCTCTCCCTTCCTCTTCTTCCATTGCAGTACTCTTTCCCATACTTTAATTTTGTTTTTAGATATCATTCCAATACAGAAAATTCACACACACTCCACTCTCTATCTCTGTATATTCCTTATAATTGCTCTAATATTACAATATTTTCTAATTCTAATATTTTCTAGGTTGGTGTTTTTCAAATGAGAAATTTCACACTTTTTAATTTATAAAATTATAATTGGGGAAGTGGAAACTAATGTTTACCCATTTTGGTTTCTCTTGAGTCATGTCCTTTAAAAGTCAAAGTTTCCATTTAGATATGGTCTTTTTACCAGGAATGCTTGTAAGTTCTCTATTTTATTAAATAGACATTTTTGCCCCTGAAGGTTATACTTAGTTTTACTAGATAAATTCCTCTGGATTATAATCCTAGTTCTCTTGCCCTCCAGAAAATCTTATTCAAAATCCTCTATTCCTTTAGCATGGAAGCTGCTAAATTTTGTGTGATTCTGACTCTACCTCCATAATATTTGAATTTTTCCCCCTGGCTTCAGGCAACATTTTCTCATTAGCTTGAAAGTTTTGATATTTGAGTATAATATTTCTGGGAGTTGTAATTTTAGGAACACTTTCAGGAGGTGATAAGTGAATTCCTTTGATTTCTATTTTATCCTCTGGTCCTAGGATATCAGGGGTAGCTTTCCATAATAATTTCTTGAAAGATGATGTCTAGGCTCTATATTTTTTTTATTTTTTATTTTTTTTTTGATCATGGCTTTCAGGTAGTCCAATAATTTTAAAGTTATCTTTCCTGGATCTATTTTCTAGGTGAGTTGCTTTTCCAGTGAAATATTTTCCACTCTCTTCTTCCTCTTCCTCTCTGTGGCCTTTTCCTAAACTCATTCTGTTCTTTGTTTAAAAAAAATTTATTTTTTAAGGAGCTCTGTTCTGAGGTCTCTTTTCTTCTTCCTCTTTCTAAAAAGCCCTTTTTAATAACCACTATCATTCATACTTCATTTGGTAGTTTCATTAGCTCCCATGTATTTAATTACCATTATTTTGCAACTGATTCTCAAATCTTCTTCTTCTGCAATAATCTCTCTTCTTTATTCCCATAGTTAAGATCTCTTTTGATCCCTAGATTCTCATTTTTACATGCCTTTCAGACTTCTTGTATTGGATGTCTGGTAGACATCTTAAACTTAACATTTCCAAATTTGAACTCATTCTCTATCTTCCCATTTATCTTTGAGAACACCACCATCCTCTCAGACCCTCAGTCTTGCTACCTAGGTGTTATTCTCAACTCTTCACTATCTCATACCCTCTGTAAGTTAACATCTGTTGGATTCACCTTCATAATTTCTCTCAAATACCCCACTTTTCTCCTCTGGTACTGTCATCACCTTAGTGCAGGCTTTCACTTCCTCATGATTGGACTATTGCAATATCCTTCTGGAGAATTTGCCTGGTTCAAGCTTCTCCTCATTCCTGTTTATCTTTCATTCAGTCATCAAAGTGATTTTCCTAAAGCTCAGATCTAACCAATTCACCCATTATTCAATAAATGCCAATGATTTCTTATTTCCCCTAAATCAAATACAAAATCTTCTGTTTAGCTCTCAAAGCCCTTTTTAACCATTATCATTCATACTTTTCCAGTCTTCTTATACCTTACTCCCCACATATTTTTCTTTGATCCAGCGACAACTGGACTCCTTTTGCTCCTTAAAAAGTACTCCATTTCTTAGTTCTGGACATTTTCTCTGATTATCTCATTGTGATAAATGCTCTCTTCACCTCTTCTTCTTGTTTTCTTTGCCTTTCTTCAAATCCCAGCTAAAATCTCATCTTTTAGAGGAAGCCTCTCTCAAACTCTTTTAATTCTAATGCCTTCTTCCCCCTTCTTGCTTATCTCCTCTATATCCTACACTTAGTTTCTGCTATGTATTTATTTGTTGTCTTTCTCATTAGACTGTGAGCTCTTTGAGGGCAGGAATTGTTTCTTGCCTTTTTTTGTTACCCAAGTGCTTAGCACAGTGCTTGACACATAGTGGACACTTAATAAATGCTTATTGACTGACTATAACTTCTACCTATTGGTTTTAATTCTGCTTTCTGGAGATAATTCTTCCTCTTAATGTAAGCTTTACAATTATGTGAAGACCGAAATCATGTAGCCCCTAATTCTTCTCTTTTCTTTTCCATGATAAATATTTCATATTTCTCCAACACTGTTTCTATATCATTTTCTTCAAGCTAATTGCCTTTTTTTTGGCAGCTAGATGGCACTGTTATTAGAATGATGGTCTTGGACTCTAGAACACACATTCAAATCCAGTCTTGGACCCTCACTAGCTCTCTGACACCCAGCAAAACATTTAACTCCTGTTTATCTCAGTTTCCTCATCTGTAAAATAGGATAATAAAAGCAATTGCTTTGTTATGAGGATCAAAGGAGATAATATTTATAAAATGCTTAACATAGTGTCTGGTATATAGTAGGTGCTATATAAATATTAAGTATTATAATTATCATAATTATTATTATCTTCCAGGTTGTCAATGTCCTTTTTATACTTAGAAGAACTAACAAGGATACTCCAGATATGTTTTGACTGGGGCAATGTACAATGGCATTATCAGCTCCTTGTTCTGAATACTTTGTTTCTTGTAATATGGCTCAAGATCACATTAGCATTTTTGACTTTATCGTGTCACATTATTTCCATAACAGCAGGAACAACAATAGTATTTTAATAGCCTTTTAAGTTTTGTAACATGCTTTAAAATGTTATCTCATTTTGTCCAGATTACTTTAATAACTGTGGAAGATAGGTGCAATTGGTATTCCCATTTTTCATATGAGCAAGCTGAGGCTGGCAAAGATTTGCCCAGGGTCTGAGGTTGGATTTAAATTCAGATCTTCCTAACTGTAGGCCCATTACTCTATCCACAGTATTCTATGCCTCCTAGCTGGCAATTCGATTCAATAAGAATTGTTCCTCCATTCTAATAGCCATCACATTAATTTCATATAAACTCAGTTGCTTGGCCATGTCTCCCATATATTGTACTTATAAAGTCGATATCTTAAACCAAAGTGTAGTTTTTCTTTATTACATTTCAATTTACTAAATTCAGTTCATCATTTTAGCCTGCCAAAATAATTTTTGCTTCTTGATTTTGTCAACCAGTATGTAGACTATTTATAATAGCTCTGAGACATCTTAAAATAAATATGCCATCTATACCTTCATCCATATTACTAATAAAATTATCAAAATGTAGAGGGTTAAAAACCAATCCCCAAGGCACTCCACTCTAGACTTCACCTCTGTAATCACTGCTTTTTTGGCCATAGTCATCCAATCAATAACTGATTTATCTGCTCGTGCTTTCAGCTAGCCCACATCTCTACTACATTTTGTTGATGTTTTGTCTATGAGACAGTGTATAAAATATTTGGTATCTCAGTATACTCTGCCTATAGCATTTCTGTTATTTACCACTTTCCCAACCCTGCCAAAGGAAATAAGGTTAGTTTAACATGACTCATTTTTGGTGAAAATTTCCAGACTCTCTGTGATCACCATTCCCATTTCTACATATTCACAAGCCATTCTTTTAATAATATGTCATTAAATTTTTTTTAAATTTCAAAGTTAAGATTTGACCAGGATTCTACCCAGGATTTGAAATTTGTTCCTCTAAATTTTAGCTGAAATTTCATTGCCACGCTGTTGCTTATGCAATATCTAATGTGTCAAATTCCAGAGAGTTTTGCTTTTAACATTACTATGAAGATATGAACCATATAATAGCAAGTACTAAAACATCCTGCTTTTATTAGCTGGTGATTTTACTTGCACTGACATGCAGTCTATACTTAAAGTCTTCAGTAAGGGCCCTCCTCGGAACTCTCATTCTGTAGAAGTGATTCTGAGCTCTCAAAGACTATCATTGAGGCAGAAGGTCTGACAGGTTCTACCCAGCAGTTTCTTAATCCTGACATTAAGGTGAGGGAATAAGAATACAAAAAAAAAAAACAATGGAAAGAAATGTAAAAAGACAAGTTCATAGTAAACATTTTTAATATGGTTAATTTATATAACTATTGCTATTTGTGTGCATATATTTTTTGTTCGAAATTATTTCATTTGGCAAGGCAAACAATATTCTAATGGTTAAAAAGAGCATTTGAGTTAAATTATAAGAGCAAGCTACCACGAAAAATCAAGTAAAGGAACAGGTAAATGTTTTTTTCTTCATTAACTGAGGAAAAACAACTTTTCTGAGACAATTTAGGAGAACCTAATTTATTTTATTTTTAGCAGAAGATATTGTTTCAAATTTCCAAATGTCAAATTTTCAGTTCAAATTTTCTATTTACTAACCTTGTGACTTTGGCTATGTCAATTTGCTTTTCTAAGTTTTAGCATCCATAAAATGAACAGAGTAACATTTCTATTACTTAAAAAGATTTTTAGGAAGGTTTTTTTTTTTTGTAAATCTGAAATTGGTATATAAAATGATTATTATTTGAAAATGTCTACTTGTGATTTGGGATGAAATGAGATTTCTTTAAGAAGAATAATTTCTATCTCTATAATCTGATTTTATTTTAATATGTATGTATATGCAAATACATATGTGTATGTGTATATCTGTCTCCATATTCATATCTATGTTAAAATGTCTCTTTATCTCCATCTTTATTTCTCATCTCAGTCCCTATTTGTCTTTATCCCTATCTCTCTATCTCTATTAAATATCTCTGCATCTCTATATCTCTCTGTTTATCTCTCTCATTCCTATTTGTCTCCATCTGTCTTTATCATCTTTATCTGTCTCTATGCTATCTCTGTCAATCAACTTTTTCTCTATCAACCTCCTGAGATACAGCATGGAGCAATGGATAGGAGTTTCTTGGAGCCAGAAGCCTACACTTAACCTTTAAGAGTGCTAGATGACTCTCTACATCTATAAACTGCAAAGAAGCACTGACCTGCCTTGGTCCAAGGAGGGCTTTACTAGGATTTCATTAGAACAATGAAATCATTGATCCAATCCCTACCCCTATCTATCCAAGGGGGGAAGGGGAAGAAAACAGTCATAGATTAATTTAAGTTTTTGCATGAGTTCGCTTTGGGGGGGATGGAGAAGCGAGGCCCCAACATGGTTATTCTTTACACCATTCCATTAGGTCTGAATTTAGATCATTTGGATTTGAGCTAGTCCAGAATTTAGGTTCTATTCCCTTTGGGGGTAGAAGACTCATTATGCAAATTAATGCTCTAAAGAATACTAGGAAAATGTTTAAGCTAATTAAGAAAACAAACTATTTTAGGCATTTAGTCATACCTTTGACATGTAAACACTGTGCAAATTACAAATGGCTGCTTATCTTTCCATTAAGATATTCTGGTAGGACTTTTACATGGCAATATTTATTAATTGTTCTGAGCCACTGTGCATTTGAAAATAATGAGAATGTATTTCTAATTTTAAAAAAATTCTACAATTCTGATGATTGTTTTACCCATTTAAAACATTTGTCTAATCTTTGAAATAATTTTTAAAATCTAATCTCCATAGAAAAATGAGAATATTGAATCTCAGAGAGAAAAGATGACTTGCCTAAGCTTTGGTTGCTGATTTATGAAAATGGCAGTTCTAGAACCATGATCCCCTACACTTTAAGCCTTGTGTTCTTTTTATTTCTCTCACTCTAAGCAGAAAGCCTGGTTATCTCACCATTCTGGATAAATGAGAGTTGCTATTCATCTACATGATCTTATCACTTTAATGAAATCCTGCAACAAATTGATGCAATTGAACAAGAAAAAACAAAACAAAACTAAATCCTAGCAACTACAGCTTTTACCACTATACTCTCTGAGACCTACCTAGATGGAATGAACAATAATGAAGAGCTATAGACCCACTGTCATGTATAGCACTGCCTAAGGAGATTCCAAATCCTCCAAAGTGGGCTTCTTTTGTCTTTTGGGTGGGCATGATTACCTTACAGTAAGTTGAGTAGTCCCTGACAATATGATGGCTTTTTAGGGATGCCCCCAAACATCCCCTTGAGGACCTCTCTCACTTATCAACCAAATAAAGTTACTTCATTTGAGGCCTTTTGGCTCCCAAAAGTTCCTGAAGAAAATGCAAATTCAAGAGAGGGATAACACTAATAATTTTATCAATGAATTTCATATTTCTGGAGAGTTCTAGTTCTTGGCTATAGGAGGACTGTCTGGGAGCAAAGTTCTGTTGAAAGTAGAAAATAAATCCTAAAAGCTAGAAAAGTTGATGAAAAAGATCAAAGATAAATTTTGATAACTTGACAATTTTGCCTAGAGCTCTTTAATGCAGTAGACAATTCTTTCTTTCCAAGTAACATGGGGGTTATCAGTTAGGTAACCTTTTTGGCTTAAGATTAAACTCACAGTGGTCTATTATCTCTTTCTCCTATAGTGGTGCAAAGCACAATTGGAAATTATCTTCTTTTTTCAGCCTAAGGAATAAAATATGCAAGCTCAGATAGGAACACAAATTCCAGTGGGTAAGACCATCCTGGCAGGAAAGGAGGAAAAGCAATAGTTAAAAAACACCTAAAATGGGGTCTGTGAATGGCCCATAAAGGGAAAGTCTGTGTCAGAGAAGGGAGAGGAGAGACAACTTTTCCTGGCTCAAAATGAAGCAGTCAGAGTGAACTCAGCCTCACAAATAAATCACCTCAGAAGTGAATAAGAGCCTTAGCTTTGCTTGAAGCCAGAAGCTTCCAAAATGATGGAAATCAATTGTTGACAAGAGAGAAGAAATATGGATTAAGCCTATAACTGTGTTTAGAGCATCAGGGGATGAATTAGCCTAATTGGAATATTAGTCTCAGTTACAGAGAGTAATCACCACAGGCTGCCTCTGTTTTCATTAGAAATTTAATTAAGTTTATCAATGTTTGGCTTTTCAGCCCTCATTTCCCAGAATCTCCCTGGACATTCTTTTGCTTAATCAGGTTTTTCCCCTCCCTCAGGGTCAAGTGGGATAGAGTTGAGAACCTGGTTGAGCAGAGAGAGTTGGGGTGGTAGAAAAGAATAGGGCATTTTTCTTTCTTGGGTTGTTCCATGTCCAGTAGCTCTTTATCTGGGTCTGTTCTTCTGCATTCGTTGTTTTGTAGATCAGTTGCAGAATTATAGTCTCTGAAGAGGCTGAGTTTATGGTTTTTGTTGGCAGACAAAGGGACTCATCAAAGCAAAACAGAGTGCCTATTCAAGTCAGTGTACTGAGTTGGTCCTTAATGAGTCACTCCAGGAGGTACCTAGGACTAGGTCTGTAGAATCTAGTCTTTTTGAGGACAAGGATGGTAATATCAATTTTAGGACAGGAACTTTAGGAAAAACTAGAGGTTTAGATTGAATTCTAAGATATCTGATGGCTCCATTAAAAGAAAGAATTGCAACAAGCTTACACTTAGCTTGATATTAGAATCACCTCCATCCTTTCCTCCCTCCCTCCCTCCCTTCTTTCCTTCCTTCTTCCCTCCCTCCCTCTCTCCCTTCCTTCCTTCCTTCCTTCCTTCCTTCCTTCCTTCCTCTCTCCTCCCTCCCTCCTTCTATTCCTCCCTCCCTCCATCCCTACCTTCCTTCTCCCTTCCTCTTTCCCTCCTTCCCTTTTTCCTTTAACAGATGATATGATCTAACCATTTTTTTGATAATGAAACGTAGATTATATATCTTTTTTACAGTGAAGCATGAACACATGACGCAAGCACGCTGGACTTTTTGTCATCTTATACATATTTCAATACATTGAACCTGTTTCCACAAAAGCTTATCAATTGTTTCCATATCTCAGTTACCACCATATAGTGAATTAAAAATGGCAATGCAATGAATACATATTTTAAAAGATCTGAGGTTTTTTCTGTGTGAATTACATATCTTCTTAGCCTTGGTAGATGTCCTTATGAGTTGTTATGCCCCCAAACATTAAACCCATGATGATAAGTCTAATAGTAACAACAGCAGTAATAATAACCTATTCAATGCCCAACCCTTTGTCCTTCTAATAAGAGGGGAAGACGGTAAAGCTACTGTTGTAGCTGCAAAGACCCTGTCATGCTGGTGAATGAAACTAGTAATACTACAGATGGGATTAGTGCTCCATGTGGGGCAACTGCTCTTATGAGCCAAAGAAATAGAAAGGGTAACACAGGAATGCAGGCTAATCCTATATAGAGCTGTTATAATAATTAGCTTAACAGGGAAGATGCTGGAACAAACATTGCTCCTTCATATTCTCATATGACAAGAAGGCAAGGTATATTGAAACAAATCAGAAATGTCAATACCCCCCACTGGAAATACTATATTGCAGATGGTGCTGACCACTTATGCAGACCAACCATGTATGCACATTAAGTAGTCTGAAAACATAAATACTTTCATTAAGTATACATACTAAAATATAACACAATTGGAAACATTTTGCCAGTTAAAAGTAAGGACTTTCTTTTATTGTTGTTTTTTTGTCAAAATTAGCTCAGTGCCAAGTCTTGCAATAATGTATTACTGACCAGTACAAGGCAATCAAAAGGAAATTTCATTCTACAACCTATATTGGGTGAAAATTAGAGCTGAAATCAAATACTAAAATCAGGTGAATGAAAAGTTGAAGTACTTGAGGCCATTGAAGATCTTTACTTAGCCCCAAATCCAGAAATTAAACAGCACCAATATTTTGGATTATTTAAAAAATATATTAAAATAGTTGAATGGAAATTTTGAAAAACCAGTTTTGCGTTTGAAAGCATGAATCCAACCATCAGACCAGATATTTCAAAGCAGAGTAATTTTTAAAATCTGTCATTTGTCATAATCATCATGAATAGATATGTTCTCACATTAATATCTGAAAGTATAAAAACATCAGAATATGAACATAGTAAAATATGTGTCAGTTGCTGCCATTGTTAGAGCAATAGGAAAAAAGACAGAGTTAGTAAGGAAAATTCCCAAGAACATAAATCAAACACCACAACTTTTGAAGATTAGATAAATAATTAGCTGATACAGACACTAGGAAAAGTAAATAATATTTTCCAATCAATGGAGCAAAAATAAAAAAAATGGAATAAAAAACCTAAACATATCAGAAATCCTAGATGCCTTCCATCAGTAATTGAAAACAAAAGTCAAAGATTAAAATGATAAAAGGAATCAATGCAATCAATCAAATTATGTAAAACAAATCAAAAAACAAAACACACAAAAAAGTGTAAAGAAAAGTCAATTCTAGCCCCAAACTTCAAGTCAGAGACTTTAAAAACCAAAAACATAATCTGAGGATAGAATGAATTCTTGAAGGAAAATTTGGAAATTTCTGGTCATTTTTGGCCACAAGCTGTCCAATGTAATGAAAACATATGTTTGATTAAGGGAATAATAGATTTCGAACTGTTAATACAATGAATGACAAAAATTATGTCTATGGAGATCATTTCTAGTTTCTAAAACTACAAAGTGGTTGAATTATATAAGATCTGTAATTATTGATACAAACGTTTCACAGTGGCACAAGACTTGAGCATTTTCCAGACATATGCTTGATCATGCCTTACATAAAAAAGGGATCATTATTGATCTACTATCCAAAGATGAAAATGCCAGTGACCTGTCCAAATATTACCCAATTACTTATTCATGTACTTTATGCATTAATCATTCACAGCTTGTACACTTATACAGACCAATGAACATTTACCAGATAATAGTATACCAGTTGAGGAACAAACATGATATGCTCAAAAATCTCAGAGTTGGGGGGATTTGTAAAGAACAATTTATATTTGATTTGGTAATTATTAAACATGAGCATCTGAAATGTGTGTGTGAGAGTATATACATTTACATATGTGTAAAAAATAAAATGAATATAGAAGGATAGATTTAAAAATATTATGGTGTTAAAAGATTTATTGGTAGCCATTAGAAAAATGGAGCCACGTGCCATGCTAGCTT
This sequence comes from Gracilinanus agilis, assembly GCF_016433145.1. Taxonomy (NCBI): domain Eukaryota; kingdom Metazoa; phylum Chordata; class Mammalia; order Didelphimorphia; family Didelphidae; genus Gracilinanus; species Gracilinanus agilis. The sequence continues at coordinate 176,715,197 of NC_058131.1, read as the reverse complement.
AGGCTATTTGAAAGACCCACCATTACCTCTGCCACCATGCTGCTTCAGCTGGAAAAGAGAGCGTGCCAGTCCACTCACTTGATTTTTATTCTGTCTACATCATTACGTAACTGTCTATGTCATGACGCAAGACAGGAAGCCAGTGAGCTCATGGGAAATGTAGTTCAAAGACCCCTAAACTTCCACAGGAAGCCAGTGGGCTCACAGGAAAACTTAGTTCTGAGACCTCAAAATTTCAATAATACATAAACTGCCTTTTAAAAATATCACATAACCTTTGACTTAGTTTTGCACAGATGCCTTGACTATTTATTATAAATTTATAAATCTATTTATGAAGAGAACTCTAGGGTAATTGATGATGCCTACATGGAACTATCTAACTGAGAAAAACTATCAACAAAGCAATGTCAAAAATAATGACTATTTAACGTGGAATTTTCTAGGGATACAGTTATAGACCATTGTGATTTTGTCTAGTTAAATTCATTATAATTTCTGTTAAATAGAACTGACTGGCTTTCAAGTTAGAGTCATTAGACCAAAATATTTTATTTATTTTTTATTTTTTGTTTTAAAATGGAATTCTTACTTTCTGTCTTAGACTCTATGCTAACTATTGGTTCCAATGCAGAAAAGCAATAAGGGCTAAGCAATTGCAGTTAAGTGACTTGCCCAGGGTCACATGGATAGAAAGTTCAAAATACCTTCTTAATCAATTGATATATATGGTCTTAGAGTCAGGAAGATCTTTGCTTAGATCCAACCTTTGACACTTACCTAGCTGTGTGACCCTCGCTAAGTCATTTGACCAATGTTTGCCTTAGTGCTTGGGAATAATAATAGCACCTACTTCTCAGGGTTGTAGTGAGGATAAAATGAGGTAATATTTATAAAGCTTTTTGCAAACATTGGACTACTTTATAAACACTACCTACTAACATCAGAAGTAGGAAATTCCAATGATATGCTAAGGAAAGATAAAGACTTAACTTTGAGATCACATTGAATCAGTGGTTGAAGAATACTTATAAATACCTTTACATACATACATACACACACACACATATTATAAAAGACTTACTGGCATCCTGAAATCAAATCTGAAAGGGAAAAATATGTTTAAGGCAATTGACATGTATTTCTAATATAATTATATACTAATCTCATTATATACTTTTGGGACTACAAAATCTATCATAAATTTAAAAAGAATACTAATCCTCCCCAAATATAAACAAAATGACCCTCCCATCCCCTGCCCATGGTATCTAGGGAAAATAAAGAGAAAGATTAATAAACATTATTAGAACATAAAATAAACTGATCAGAACTATAAGCAGATATCCTTGAACCAAACAAGAGTAAAATATGGTACAGGTATATGACATTGGCTTTATTAAATGTAATAGGAAGTCATTTGCCTATAAATGGAGCCAACAAAATAGCTATGATCCAATTCAAAGGAATTAAAAGGCCTTTTATGGGTGACATCCTAGTGAACTCAGCCAATAGTATGTTGAGAAAGAATCATGGAACATTTAACTATTTTGTGCTGCCAGGGGGTTCAGAGGATAGAATGGTGAGACCAGAGTAAGGAATACCTGAGTTCAATCCTTGCCTTACTTACTAGTTTTGTGATCCTGGGCAAGTCACTTAATTGTTGTTTGCCATCTTTAAATGCTGATTAATAATAGTGCCTACCTCCCAGGGTTGTGAGGATCAAGTGAGATGATAATTGTAAAGTGCTTAGAACAGTGTCTGGTACTTAGTAAGTACTATATAAATGTTATTATTATTATTAAAATAAATTCTTATCTTTAAACTGACTGAATGAAAAGTTTAAAACTAGACAATAGAAGAAATCACAACCATGTGGGAAAGATGAAATACATATCATCCCATCTCTTCTATTTGCTTACAGAATTATCCTAAAAAGGCTTTCGATGAACTTAAAAAAGATAAATTTACATTGAAAAACTTTTATTTAATTAAAAAAGAACCAGTCATTTTATTCATTTACACAGTGGTCTTCTGAACATGAAACTTGGAAAAATAATAGGATAACTCTGCTAGGGTCATTTCTATTTGAACTGCATCAAATATAAGATGAGAAGAGAGAATGATGATAACAACAATGGTGCAATGATGATAGAAAGTTGGCCCAGAGAAGTTAGGCAGTGCAAGATTTTTATTTAATTTTTTGTAAGGTGATAAAATTGAAGTGAGTTGCACTTGATCACACCAGCAGAGAGAGGACTCAACCTATGTTTCTTCTAACTCTTAAGTCTAGTGTTTTTTTTCAACTCATTTAGATTCAATCACATATTAAGATATTGCCATGTATAAAACTGGTGATTCAAAGACTACAAAAAAGGCGCCCCTGCATTTAGGGACTGGCTAGGTGGCACAGTGGCACTGATAGAATGCTGGGCTTGGAGTCAAGAAGATTTGAGCTTAAATCCTGCCTTCATAATTTCCTAGCTATACAACTCTGGGCAAATCACTTAACCTCTGTTTGTTATTTGAGAAGGAAATGGAAAATCATTATAGTACCTTTGCCAAAAAAATCCCAGGGTCGGAAGGTCATGAAATGACTAAACAACAGCAACCCTGCATTTGAGGACCTTATAATATGAAATAGGGTGAAATGACATAAATACAAAACTAATTTGTCCTCCTGCAACATGGATTTAGGCACAAATAGTTTGGAATATATAGTGTGTTTAGGAAAAAAGCAAAATATGGTAACAAACATTTATTAAATGCTTTCTAAATACTATGAGTGTTCAGGGAGGACTAGTGTCTCTGATTTGAGGGCTTGCCAAGTCCTTTTCATGGCGGCTTTCCTCCTTTGGTGTCTGCCTTTCACCAAACTCTCACCTATGGCTCCAAAAAGCTATAGCATGCACAGTGGCCATACCCAGTGAGTAAAACTCTCTTGCTGAACAATCCAGTGCAGGATAAGGGTAACTATTAGACCATTAGTGAGTTAGGGGAAGGTTTATACCAAGAATATGAGGACTTCTCCTGGTAAAATATGTAGATGAGAACAATTTATTCCAAGGACCATGAAGGTGGCTAAAGCAGGCTCTGTGGAGTGCTTAGAGTGTGGTCAGACATAAAAGATGCCAATGTCATCCACTGTAACCAAGGTCATCTCCAAGAAGAGAGAGCCAGGTAGACAACTTTGTATAACTCTGCCTCTCTTAAATCCAACACTTTCCTCCTTCCTTTTGTGTATGGCCTCCCTTATTAGATTGTAAGCTTCCTGATGGGGCAGAGAGTGTCTTTTTATTAATTATATTCCAAAATCTGGCACATAGTAGATGCTTAAAAATGTTTACTGGATTGGATTAGATAATGGAAGAAGACAATGCATTAAAAAAAAGTCTAGAGAGGGTCACAAAAGCATCCAGAAAGGGAATGGAAGATAGTTGGTCTAGACCCTAGACCCATTCCATTTTGGAGGTTCCAGAAAGAACTCACCAAAGGGAGAAGTGAGCCAACATGGAGAAGAGATACTAAAGGGCAAGAAGAACCCAGACAATTGAGATTCCTGGGTGAGAAGACAGATGAGTCATGGTGGTAATGTCTAGAGAGATTCAGAAGTATAATAGAGAGAGCAATGAAAAAGGAAGCTTAGACAAGTAAAAAGAAAGGAAATGGGCACTTCTGGAGAAAGAGGAGATACTTGCCTCTTTTAGCCTTGCAACACCAGTTCCTTACACGTTCTTATGAGGACACACACATAATACTGGCTATGTCCTGGTAGAGCTGTGTTATTGGACCTTCTGGGGCTAAGGGAAAGAAAAGCCATTCCTTTTCTATTAGTGATTCCATTCACCAAATCATACTCTTTCTTTCCCTGCTTCTAGAAAGTTGAAATATCTGTAAACAATGGCAATCTAAGAATACTTGCTGCTACTTTCAGGCCCTTTAAATAGCATTACTTGCTAAATGGGGTTTGGAATATGTCAGGCAATTATATAACAACCAACATATTCCTCTTTGGAAATAAGACACTATGACTGATAGAGCTGTGGCTTTTTGGTCTTATAGAGGGCCAGTGGCTGAATTAAGTTGGGATAAACTTACTACCTGTCAACTACAGTAAGCTTGGCCCACTGGAAATGTAAAATGGCATGTCCGCTCCCTAGAAAATGCTTTACTGTAAGCAGAAATTAAAAGATGACATCTCTGATAGATCTCCTTGAGTTCTATTGGTAGGACATTTGCATCTTTGAAATTCATCTTGTTAACTTATAGCTCTGAGAGTGGCATCTTACTTCATCATTGCAACACAAAGAAAACCCAACAAAAAGTCACAGGCACACAGACACACAAATATGCGACATTGTTTAGCATTTATCATTAGTCCAAGGGTCTTCAGCAATGGCTACATACCCCAGTGCATTGTCTAAATTAATCCACTGAGGGATATTGAATCACTTAATCACGACACAGACTTACTGCCTTGGTAGGCACGCTCTCCCTTCATTAGATTTAATATATTTCTCATTATACAAATCTGCCGCGGCGACAATAAGTCTTGTTCATAAATCAGCTTGTCCTTTTGCTTTGCAGACGTGGAGAACTTTCATAAAACAAGACATAAATGGAGCCTGTTAGACAGGAGGTCAGAACAGCCCTCACTAGATATTAATATCTATTCATTAAGATGATTTTAATAGAGCTTTTTAATGGGCAGTGGTAAAACAATTATGGTTTTAAGTTTTCGTTTGCTTTTCTTTTACACTGTAAATAGGAGCATGGAAAAATGCTAACATGAAAGAGGCAAAAGGCCTCAGATAGCCCCCCAGGCTCCTAAACATCATCTACTTACAGAGCTTTGGAGATTAATGAATTATTTGGCTGTCTTTGATAGAGACATATGGACCACTGATCCTCAAACTGAAGGTTTTTGAGATTGTTCCAGGTAAAATGAAGACAGATCCAAAAGGACTAAAATGACAGCATGTTTTAAAAGTGTACCTTCTAATGTACATTTGGATCTACACAAATTGAACATCTTAAGAAATATAGTCACAAATTTTATGATAATGCCTCCTCATGACCTGTTGAATTTTGTTTTCAAATAAAGGCTACAGTAATGTTTGAAATCACCAGTCAAGCCCTTAAAGGTTTGCATACTGGTGAAAGTGAATGGCTTGCCAATAATGAACAGGCATTTTAAAGTACTTATTGAGTGTAACACACTATGCTAAGTGATGGGGATGTGAACAGAAAAGCAGAAATAGTTCTTGTTCTTGTGGAGCTTATATTTAACTAGGGAGGACCACATATAAAGGACATTTCAGCTTTAAGTCAGATGGAAAGCTCCCATGGTCCTTAGGGTGCAACTCTAATGCATCTTATTTCATGTCATTTTACTTAGAAAAAACATAGCTATTTTTTTTTCTTTTTGAGATTGAATCATTTGACAATGCCAAGGACTCTGGAAGTAAGAACTTTCTTTTCTGAGTTTATAACTGATGAGGAAGGAAAGGATGCAGTATCCAAAGAATCAGTTGCCAAATAGAATCTCCATAGTGTTGTTTCCCTGGATGATGGTTGTAGTGGCCAGCCTGGCAATAGAGCCCATGGTCTGGGGGAGGTTTGGCCATTCTTGGGGCTCTTGAAATCATCTTCCCACTTGTAGCAGTTGGTTAGTGTTTGGCATTGGCGGTGACAAGGAAGTTGGGCTCTTTCTCCACAGCGATTGCTCCCCTTAGGGATGGCTGTGGGGCTCAGTTTGGAAGCTGGATCAGTGACCTCAGGGGTACTGCTCTTTCATGCATTCTTAGCCTTACCTTCTCACCACTGGCAGTAAGGCTGCAGGAAATGGTTGAAGTAGCAAGGCTTTGTTTACTTCAGTGATGGGTGATGATTCTCTCTTTATAGACAGGAAGGAGGTCTAGTAGTCTGAGGGAAATTGCTAATCCTAGTGGTCTTGGACTCTACTTCCACTGGGCTGTGAGGGGAGGTCATGGTTGAAGAAGTGATGGCCAGTTGGACCTGCCTGACATGCTCCTCTGGTCTTTCCCTTCACATTTCTTGTTATTTCAGCTAGGCTGGCTTGCTATTCTATAGAGCATAATTAAATAAAGTAATATTGTGATTCCTTAAGACTGCTCTGAGAGTGTGTTGAGATTATTGATAAGCAAAGGAGAGAGTTAAGAAAGGGGTAGGGGAAAAAGAGTGACATTCCTAGCAACTACTAGAGAGAACTCTAATATGGTGTTAAATGTCTAGTGGTTTTGAGCCAGGGGAAGAACTTATATTCACAAAATCACTTATTCTTGAAATATAATTGGTTTAATTTACTCAAACAGAAATTTCATGGGTTCATTTGCTTGTATGTGTATTTGGAGAAGAAATGAAAGGAGATAAAGTAAGCAATCCATTGGATCTTTCTTCCACTCACATGATTAGCAGATTAGAAAGTGAGAATCATTGCTCTAAGCCAAAATCTGACTAATTTCTTTTTTATTATATTAAATTTTTTTTTCTATTTATTCTCCCCCCCACCCAAATTTCAGAAAACTGAACAAAATAAGCATTTCCGTATACAAAGAAAAAGAAGATAGTACACAAATGAAATCACAAATCTCCAATATGTCTGGCTTACTTTTCTTTACATCTACATAATAAATACTGTCCACAAGTGTCCCTGCCCAGTCACACCCTCCTGGCATCACAGAAGATATCCTTAGGGAGATCAACATATACATATAAATTAAGTCTTTATTTTCACCTTTCTGTTCACTTTCTGAAGGTAACATTCACAGTTTGTTCTTTTAGCATTATTTCTGTCTCTGTATAGAATACTCTCCTGGTTTTACTCATTTCTGTTGTTCATTATCTCATGTAGTTCTTTCTAGGTTTAAAAAAAAATCTGCTTGTTGTTTCTCATGGTGCAGAAGTATTCCATCACAATCATATATCACAATTTGTTTAGCCATTCTGTAAGTCATGGGTATGTCCCGTTTCCAATTCTTTGGTGCCACAAAAAGAGCTGTTGTAAATATTTGGAACATGTTGGTTCTTTTCTTCTTTCCTTTATCTTCTTGAGAAATAGATCCAGCAATGGTAATGCTGAGGCCAAGGGTAAACAAAGTTTTATAACTGGCTGTAATTGCAAATTACTCTTCAAAATGGTTGTACCAATTCACAGCTCCACCAACAGTATATTAGTGCCCTCATTTTTCTATATCCCCCTCAGCATTTGTTATTTTGCCCTTTTGACATTTTAGCCTGTCTGATGGTTATGAAATGATATCTTAGAGTTTGTTTTGGTTTTCATTTCTTTAATCAGTAGTGATTTAGAACATTTTTTTTTCACATACCTATATAGGTCTTTGATTTCCTTATCTGAAAATTGTCAGTTCATATTGTCCATTTATCAAGGGGGGATGGCTCTTATTCTTCTGAATTTGACAGCTTTCTCTATATATTTTAGATATGAGCTTTCTATCTGAGAGGCCATCCCTAAATTTTCTCCCCCATTTTTCTGCTTCTAATTTTTGCAGTGTCTGTTTTATTTGTACAAAAATTTCAATATAATGTATAAAAGTTATCCATTTTACATTTCATAATGATATCCATCTCTCATTGACTCATAAATTCCTCTTCTATTCATAAATCTGATAAGTAATATGTTTCCTGTTCTTCTAACTTACTTATCTCCTTTTATGTTTCAATTATGTATTCACTTTGATCTTAGCGAATGATATAAGATATTGGTCTATACCTAGTTTCTGCCAACTTAGCTTCCAGTTGTCCCAGCAATTTTTACCAAATAGTGATTTCTTATTCCAAAACCTTATTCCAAAATCTATGATTTTGTCAAATACAAGATTAGTATAATCTTTTATTACTGTTTGGTGTATGTCTGTTCTGTTCCATTGATCTACCTTTTTATCTCTCTTTTTTTTAAACCTTTACCTTCATCTTAGAATCAATACTGATATTAGATCCAAGGCAGAAGAGCAGTAAGGACCAGGCAATGGGAGCTAAATGACTTGCCCAGAGTCACACAGCTAGGAAGTGTCTGAGGCCAGGTCTGAACCTAGGATTTCCCATCTCTAGGCCTGGTTCTCAATTTGTTGAGCCACTTGGCTGCTCTTCTACCTTTCTATTTCTTAGCCAGAACTAGATAGCTTTTATAATTAATGCTTTATACTGCAGTCTAAAATCGGATGCTGTTAGACATCCTTCCTTTACATTTGTTATTATTTTTTAGTTTTCTTGATCTTTTATACTTCCAAATGAATTTTGTCATTATTTTTTCCAACTCAATAAAATTATTTTTTGGTAATTTAATTGGAATAGCATTGAATAATCAGATTAGATAGGATTATCATTTTAATTATATTAGCTTTGCCTATCCATGAACAATGAATATTTCTCCAATTATTTAGATCTGACTTCATTGGTGTAAAAGTATTTTATAATTATGTTCATATAGTTCCTGGATTTGTTTTGGCAGATATACTACAAGAAATTTTATTTTATCAGTCATTATTTTAAATGGAGTTTCTCTTTCTATCTCTTCTAGGAGGACATATAAAATGCTGATGATTTATATGAGATTATTTTGTAACCTGCTACTTTGACAAAATTATTGATGGTTTCAATATTTAGTTTTTTAGTTGAATTTCTAGGACTTTCTGCACATACTATCACATTGTCTGCAGATAGAGATAATTTTAATACTTCTTTGCTCATTCTGATTCCTTCAATTTATTTTTCTCCTCTTATTGCTTTTGTTAGCATTTCTAATACTATGTTATTGGTGATGGTAAAAATGGGCATTCTTTTATCATGCCTGATTTTATTGGAAAGATTTCTAGCTTCTTCCCATTACAAAAAATACTTGATGGTTTTACACAGCTGCTTCATTTTTTTAGGTAGAATCCCATTTTGAAATTCTATGATTCTATGAAAACACAAACTCCTTAGGTTACAATTCAATGTCTTCTATAATCTACTCTTCAAACTTATTTCATACTGTACCTCTTCACATGTTTTATGATCCATCCAAATTAGACTGTGAGCTATTTTCTAATTTCATCTTGCCCTTTTCTATCTTTATGTATTTTCCCAGTCCATTATTTATATTTGCAAAGCAATGTCCCACAACTTCTACCATCTAAATTCTTTTCTTTCAAGGTCTTACTCAGCTGTCACCTATTCTATTAACTTTTTCCTGATCACCCCAGATAGTTATGATTTCTTCCTCTCAAGTCCTCTTGCTCCTTTCGGTAAACCTCTCATATACACTGATCCAAAGGTTATTTGACTTATTGATAACATTTACGTAGTGCTTTAAGGTTGCAAAATCTTTTACAAATATTTCATTTCATCTTTTCAATAATTCTAGGGGGCAGATGCTATTATTACCCCCATTTTGCAGATGAAGAACCTGAGGCAGACAGAGGATGAGTGATTTGTCCATGGTCACATAGCTAATAAGTGTCTGAAAGTCTTTATTATAGTTTTTGAGCATATAACCATTTAGCAATATGTACTTATTAAAAATATAGTATATGCCAAGCATTGTGTTAGATTCTGGGAGTATAAATACAAGGAATGAAATTATTCCTACTCATAAAGATTCATATTCTAGTGACAGATTGTCAGCTCTTTGAGGACAGGAATTACATTGCTTTTTTTCTTTGTATCACCAGTGTCAAACATATAACCTTACAGATGAGGCGTTAAAAATATTTGTTGAATTGAATAATATAACAAATTGTTAATATTCCTTAAATATTTTTAAAGAAACAAATAAATTTTATTATAACAAAAATACTGTAGTTTAGATAAGAAGTTTGTATTACTGATCATTGGAGCAATATTTACCCAAGCATGATGATGGATGAGTTGAAATGTGATTTCAGTTATTCCACATTCTTTTATCCATCCCCATTTTTGGCCAGTGACTCATATTAAAAAAAACAAAACAAAACAAAACACTCTCCATCTGTCTTAGACTTAATACTAAATATCTGTTCCAAGGCAGAAGAGCAGTAAGGAATAGGCAATTGGGGTTAAATGACTTGCCCAGGGCCACATGTCTAGGAACCATTGATATATTTTTTGAGATATTGCCTGGGTCAGGAGATATGATGCATATGGCCATATAAGAGAGCAAAGTGAAGTATCCTAAATGAGAATCTGACTGTTAGCCATGAATACCACACTTGAATGATAAGTTAGCTTTACAAAGCTATGATGAGTTGGGGAATCCAGGTCCAATATATGAAAGTCCTGTTTTGATTTGGAAGAGTCTGGTAATTAAGAAAAAAGCAGGTTTGGGGATATTAAACTACCCAAATTGGCTCTTTGCAAATGCTCAGCTTATTGGATGACTGCCAACCCTCAACTTCACTTTGTGATGAGTAAACCTGGGAAGAGAATCAATGGATGGTTTGAAAAGCTGATTGGTTTGAAAATCCCATCCTGAAAATAAGCCTTAATTCACATGCCCATGCCAAAGAGAAATCAGACTTAAGGAAGAGACTGAGGCAGCATAGCATAGCAGAAAGTGGTTTGAACTGGGTTCTTTTCTTGGCTCTCCTATTGGACAGATGTCCGACCACAGGCAAATCAGACATTCCCTCAACTTCCCTTTCCTCATCTATCATAATAATTCACATCTATCTTCAATTCAACAAATATTTATTTTGTCAACTCAACTATTTAATTTGATAAAAATAGTGTTAATTTGTGTAAAGTATTGTGTTAGTCACCGTGGATCCCAAGACAAATGAAATAGGCACCAAACAATCATTTTGTCCCTGTTCTCAAAGAAACTAATATTCTACTGGATAGGTATATAAGGTAAGATTTTTTTTAAAAAAGAAAGAGAACATGATAGTCATTTTTAATCCATAGAATTGAATGCCAGATAGATGTCAAAGGTAGATAAGCAGCTCTGAAAAGGACTTGGTAAGCGCTTACAACAGAAGGGCTAGTCTTCCTTGAACACTGATAACACCTCATATACTCTTACCTATGACTCCAAGAACCCATAGCATACTCAGTGGTCACATCCTAGTAACCATCTTGGCAGATGGACAAAACTAGGTTGAGGGTAACTGATGGCCCACAAACTTGACAATGGGTTAGGGAGATATATACCGCAAGCATGTGAAGATTTCTCCTGGTGAAACAGACAGATGAGAATAATTTATTCCAATGGCCATAAAAGCATTTGAGGCAGGCACTATAGAGCACTTAGAGCTTGGTCAGACATTAAAGATGTCAAGATCATCCATATCACCATCATCATTGACTTTGTCTTGCCCCTGGACTTGGATGACACTGGAAAAGAGAGCAAGACTGATGATATTGTACAACTCTCTCTACCTTAAATTCAATTCATGCACACATCAAGATATCATTCCATAATGCCATTGGTCCTGTGCAAAAATGAATGACAAACAACAAAAATATTCAAGTTATAATTAAAATTATCTAGTCTCACTTTTCTGTTTCTCTTCTTTTTTACTCAGTCTATATCTCAATCATTGATTCTTTCAAACTTCCCTTTATATTCTTCTCTCCATAGTCTAAGTTTGTGACTATTCCTTTTCCAACTCTTCCCTCTGGAAGTGGTCTTTCTTTTACTCTGTTACATCCATTTCTTTGTTGAACTTCTCTCTCTGTCTTTATAACTCTTATTCAACCAGTTCTGATCAGAGTTAGCTCCCTGAGATAACAGCTTATCCCACCCTCAATTTATGTTTGTATATTCTTTTTCCTATGAGTCCTAGTTTTGAGATATGAGTTTCCTCTCTTTCTCCCTCATTTACTTTCTAATATATTTCATTTCCATCCCCCTTTTCCCTCTCTTAAAATCAATAAACATAACAAAACCACCTCCAGGTCCTAAGTTTTTAAAAATTATTACTCTTGAAGAAAGGGAATTCTAAGGGATGTTTATCTCTTCTCCTACAGGAATACTAATATCTCATCAATCTCCACCACTTCCCTTGGTGGAATGGGAAGATGAGAACAGTTTGTTCAATGGTTATGAAGGCAACTGAAGCAGGCATGAGATTAATGAGATTAATTAGACATTAAAGATGCCAAGGTCATCCATTTTACCCTGGATCATCAATAGTCATCTTGACTTTTGTCTTGCCACTGGACTTAGATGACTGGAGAGATGAAGAGGCTAATGACTTTGTACAACTCTGCTCACTTAAATCCAATTCATGTACAAATCAAGACATTCCCCTATGATGTAATTAGTTCTTCTTGAAAAAGAAGGATAAACAGCAGCCTCATCATCATTTTCCAATTTCCAATTCCTTAAATGTGTTGGCCATTTTAGAATACTTGTCTTTTCTGTGTTTGCGTTTGTAAAAATAAAATAGGCAAGCCAGATAGGAGGAAAATAAAGATTCAAAATTGATTCTAGATACTTTTGATAAGTGTTATCAAAAGTATCTTCAGTGGTAAAGTGAAATGAAGCTCAAAGATGAACTTCCCTTCAGGGCCAGGCACAAGGAATGCTAAAGAGCATCATGTTTAAGAAAAATAAACCATTTATTTAAAATATATCATGGTAAAAGGATTTCTAATTCTAAGGGATTCTAACTCCACCCAAATAAACTCCCAGGTTCTGCAAGGAACCACTTCTCCTGTGGTTCACAGGCTATGCTAATCCTCCCTGATCTATGATCTAACTAACAAAATTTTATAGTATTGTAACTAAAAGTACCCCTATAATTCTTACCTTCATCTTTAAGTTATAAAGATAACCAAGGCTAGCTGGCTGAGTCTCAACAAGAATCAAATTAGGACTCTGAGCCTTAACAGACTCAGAGTTCAAACCAAAGACCAGATTTTCTTTGTCCTTTTCACAGTTTAACCAATCTATAACGCTAACAGATAAATGAATAGTGTTTCCCAAGTTGGAAAAGAAAACATTCCACTCCTTCAAATATTTCACTCAAATAGAGATAGAGAGGCAAAGATGTTACCTTCTCCAGCCTTGTGAGAGAAAAGAACCTGTGTGTGGCTCTGCCAACTGCCAGAAGCCAACTGCCAAAATGCCACACCCAGAAAGTGAAACTGTCATAGAATAACGGTTATAACTGCCACCAGTCGAAATTAACACTCTCTCTCAGCTCTATGTGAAGCTCCAATTCTTTCTCAAGCCAGCTTCTCTACTTCCTACCTCTAAACTAATAAAACAATACTTATTTTCTAATATCATCCTTATACATTTCAAAAATTCTATTTGGGGTTAGTCTTTTAAATAGAATTACTTGAAAATCTTATATTTTATTGAAAGCCAAATTTTTTCTCTGTAACATTATACTCAATTAGTCAATAAGCATCTGTTAAATACCTGCTTTATGCCAGGCAATATGCTAATATTCCCCACAAGGGATCATCTAACTTTTTGAATACTTCAAGTGATGGCAGATAAGCTATATGATAAATCAATCACAGAGTTATAACTGAATATTTTCTCTTGGAGCAAAGACAACTGATCAGGATTGTGTTGCAGTTGTCATGGGACATGTAGGTAGCGGTACAGAGGACGATGAAGCTTCAATGGCCTGATAGAAATTGGATGAACAGAGGATACCCTGCATGTTGAAGTGGCAGGCCAAAGACCTGGGAATGGACCTTAGCTTAGCTAACAATTCCTTGTTGCTTTTTCTCTGTACACCTAGGGAAAAGCCAATTCTCTTGCTGCCAACACTTTAACTTTCTGTTTTGCCTCTCATCCTGCAGGATTTCTCCTTGACCATAAGTGGGAAGGGGTTGCAGGCCCTCAATTGATTTACTTCTCAATGTCTGTATTACCTAATATGTATCTATAAATTCTACTAGCCATTAATACTGATTTTTGGCTCATTACTATGTGTAAATTTTGTAAAAATAAAGAGAAAGAATTTCCTTTTTCAAAGGGAAGAGGTATTTCTTTGCTCAGCAGAACTGAGCTGGGATCTGGGAGTCACACAGAAGCAGAGCAATGGCTGCTACAATATAAAACATGAACCAAACTGTTAAGTCCCTGATCCCAAGAACCTTAGACTCAATTGAGCTTGGATAGTCCATGGGCTCTGAATAAAAGCTGAGACTTCTATTCAAGGAGTTTGGGCATTTCCTACTTAAATTGCTAAAAATTTTACAGCAAAAGGTAAAGGGAAGTGAGTACAACTGCACCCAATTAAATATAAATATAAATAAAATCATAGCACCCACCAATGCACCAGAACCTGAATTTGTCCTCAGGTTTTTCTTGGGGATTATACCTGTATTTTTTACAAAATTCAAGCCAATGCAGATTATGTGTGTGTGTGTGTGTTTGTGTACATATATAAATACTAATAAATATTTAGGTTTTAAAATAAAAGCAAGTGATATATACATGTATATATATCACTTGCTTTTATTTATATATATATATAACTTGCTTTTATTTTTTATATATTTTTATATATTTTATTATATATATGTATGTATATATATAATCCACACATATATATGCCATAGAAATAGTGCGGCACTGAGTAGGGATGAAGTGCTATTGGTATTCTCATTGGGAATAAGATTTAATGATACCTAAAAAGCCAGATGAATCTTTTGATAATTTTTTTCTGAAGATCAATGACCTAGGATGTTTATTTTTTGTTATCTATGGTTTTAATTCCTGGCTCTTCAGCATCAAATTCAATATTTTACCACTGGACCTATCTTACCTTTTGAAATTTTAAACTTGATCTATTCAATAAGAATGCATTCTTACCAGCCCTGTTACTATCTTGCCNAAAAAAATCATCACCTAGTGACCTGATTTCTGATGATAAGCCTCTCCATTTATAGCTTGGATTGTGTCACTCGAATTAGTGGCATAGTCTGTTGCTAAACCCATACTCAAAACTTTTCCAACTTGGTAGGATGTGCTAGTCTTTAACCTTTTGGCACTAGCCTTTGAAAACCTATGGTCAACATCACAACTATATATATTATGTATTCTATGGATTAATAGAATTTTGGCCAGAACTTTAGAGAACAGTCTATTTTCCTTTATCTCAGGTAATATGCACACCATTGTAAAATTATTTCAACAAATTCCTGAGTAGAAATGACCTCAGTTACACTCCAAAGAAGTGACCGCTGAACCTCTGCTTAAAGATTTAAGTGATGGCACTCATTTCCTCTCAAAGCAGTATATTCTACTTTGTATAGTGCTGCAATAATATGCAAATTTCTTGGGACTAAGTAAAATTAAATTAATTGAATCATAATAAATTTTAAAAATTTTCAACATATGCCTTTTTGCTGGACTCAGTTGTTTTTTATGTGATTGGGTACTGAGATCATAAGATTTTGACTCTTTCATTCTTCATCATGAATCTGCAGATATTGCAATGGATAAGTGTACCTTCAAGGACCAGTCCAACTTTTCAAGTTTAGCCATAATGAATAAAGAGCTCATAGGTTTCCAACAGGGTTTAAATCAGGCAAATTTTCAGGTCTTTGAAACATGTTTATCTTAATTTTTTGGAAAAATTTCTCAACATTTTGTGATATGTGGCCTAGTTCAAAGTTGGGTAGCAATAGTTTATTCCCATCAGGGACTTTCTATCATTTTGGAAAAATTCTACTTCTCATTAATGTCATAGTTAATCAG
The DNA here is from genome assembly GCF_016433145.1 of Gracilinanus agilis. Classification (NCBI taxonomy): domain Eukaryota; kingdom Metazoa; phylum Chordata; class Mammalia; order Didelphimorphia; family Didelphidae; genus Gracilinanus; species Gracilinanus agilis. The sequence goes on along the minus strand of NC_058131.1, from coordinate 176,699,530 downwards.
AGTTTATAATTTATTCAGTTGAATAAGATTTCCCGATCCATTGAAACTTAAAAAAACCCCTCTAAAGCAGTTTTGTTAGTAATAAGAAATGAGATGAGAACTTTTTTCTGATTCATATATATATGTATATGCATATACATATATAAAACTTGCTTATAGCCTAATTTTTAAAAAGTTAAAAAAACACATTTCTCTTGCTTCTGTTGTGGGCTTTATAATATCTAATGCAGTACTCAAAACACGAAGGGTACATCAGATGTACTTCTTGAATGGAATTGAATTCATTGGATATGGACTACTTACTCTTGAGGTATCATATTTATTTTTTTGGCTGCAACAACTCCACTTACAAAAAATGCACACACACAAACACATATACACAAATCAAACCAATGGCACAGTTGAGAGAGAGAAAAAAACAATACCTCTTGCGAACAGCAGCATTGTTATTTGAATTGTGTCCTGGAGCCTGTGCTCTAGAGAATGAAAACTGAGATTGAATTCATAATTATACAAGTATAATTGTCCAACTTCTTTCCCAATGGCAAAAAGTGACAGCTTAGATTTGTCCATTGTTTTTTCCAACTTAAACAAACACCAGGATGCATCTCTGGATCTTTTGTTTCATGAGGGGCATCAGAAAATTACCCAATAATTATATTTGACATGAAGCATGAATCAATAAACAATAAAGCTACAAAATAAGAGGCCAATTGTCTTCTGCCCCATTTACCTTTGCGTTTACTCTCCATCAAGCACAATTATTATGAGTTGACTCACTTTAAACCAAGGAGCTTCCAACTAGGGAGCCAGCTAAAACAAATGCCTGTAGAAGCCTGTGTTGGAAATGCCTTATTTTCTTCCACTTCAGATGTTCTGTATTTGAATGACTTTGTGGCTATGCACCCCAAGACAGGCAGTAGACCCACAAACCTGAGTTTTCTAATAAGCAAAGTTAATTTTCTAAAAGAGTATTTTACTGTCAGAAGGGTGATTCATTCATAACTTCAATGAAAGTCATGAGGTTGGAAATTTTTCCTCAAAATCTGGCTAAGGAAGCAAACAATTGGTATATTACTTGATCATGGTCTTTAAATACTTTATCAGAAATGTTTCATGAGGACAAGCATCTTGCTGTCCTCTATTCCATCTTTCTGGGTTAATCTGCCTTTGATGCATTTACAAAACTTTTTATGGAAGAAAAGAGTCCTATAAATTCTGGGTTAGCAATATCTCTGTATTTTTACTATTTTTTTTCTGATCCTCATTTAGAGCTTAGAAAAATTTTATTCTTGTCTCCCCATTTCTCTGCAATAAACAGGGAAGACAAAGGTTGGGTTTTGGCCCTGGAGTCATTTATCTCCAGATTTATAGTCCAGCTGCAACATTTCTGCTCACTTTCACAGTTTACATAAATGCTCTGGTATCCAGAGAGGATTATACAGTTCCTGCCCAGCACTGATAATTGGGCTGACAAATAACTCCATGTCTGACCCATCTACTTTAAAATGAAATTAAAATGTGATTGCTCATATAAGCCCTACCATTTTTGTGTGTGGTTTGGAGTGGAAAACATCTGAAAAATTGTACCTGAGGCCTATTTTTTCCTTTTTTAAAAATTCAATTTTATTTTAATTTATGTTCTAGATTTTTTTCTCCCTTCCACTCCTGCTCCCAACTCCTTGAGAAGGCAAGAAAAATATACAAATTTCCACCATGTGTTAAGGGAAAAAAAGAAAAAGAAAGAAATAGATTGTCTTTCTAATATTGTTATTACTACATGAATTGTTTTTCTGGTTCTGCTTACATTATTTTGCATCAGTTCATACAAGTCTTTTCCTGTTTCTCTGAAACCAGCTCTTTCATCAATCCTTATAGCACAGTAGTATTCCATAGCTCTATAATTATCTAACAGATTCATATCATTCTGAATCTGTTTTTTCCATTGTGTGATCTTGAACAAATTACTTTTTTTTATCTTTTAAAGAAATGTCTTTAAAAATTTTTGAGATATTTTACCCTCTCCCCTCCCTACATCACTATGTCTTTTTTTATTAAAATTTTTTTATTGATTAAGCAAAATTTTCCATGGTTACATAACTCATGCTCTGTCCCTTCCCCCCCCCCCTTACTCCTCTCCTATAGCCAATGCTCAAATCCACTGGGTTTTACATGTGTCAGTGATCAAGACATATTTCCATATTATTGATATTAGCACTAGGATGATCATTTAGAGTCTACATCCCCAATCATATCCCCAGCAACCGATGTGATCAAGCAATTATTTTTCTTCTGTGTTTCTGCTCCAACAGTTCTTTCTCTGGTTGTGGATAGTGTTCTTTCTCATAAGTCCCTCAGAAATGTCTTGGATCATTACACTGATGCTAGTAGAGAAGTCTATTACATTCAATTGTGCCATAGTATATCTGTCTCTGTGTATAATGTTCTTCTGGCTCTCCTCCTTTCACTCTGCATCAATTCCTAGAGGTCTTTCCAGTTCACATGGAATTCCTCCAGTTCATTATTCCTATTAGCACAACAGTATTCCATTACCAACAGATAGCATAATTTGTTTAGCCATTCCCCAATTGAAGGGAATCTCCTTATTTCCCAATTTTTTTGCTTCTTGAACAAATTATTTAAACTCCATGTGTCTCAGTTTCCTCATCTGTAAAAAGAGGATATAGATCAGGTTTGTGTAAGACAATGCTCAGTGCAGTGGTAAAGAAAAATGTGGATAATTAGTGGTTTTACAGGGACTTTTCTATGATTTAATGACACTTAGATGCTGAAAACCAAGATGACCTCCTAGTAGTAAATATGGAGCTACTGAATTATTTTCTGCTCATTTTGCAAAGAGCAATTATATTTCTTTGGTTTATAATGGCTTCCTTTGAGTAAGAATAAACTAACTATCCTATTCTCAATTTCCTCTTTTTTTTTTTAAAGGGAAAACCTGAATTAGAACCAAACATATAACTGAACCTAGAGAAACCAGGATGAGCATGATGAGCCAAAAAAAATGTGACTGTGCCCAACCCTACAAGATATACAAAACTTGCAGGTATTGGGGAGATTAGGATAGCAAGTGGCTAATTGCGGGAAGTGAGTTGAAATACACCGATTCTATTTTATGATTTGATTCTGGACCTAGCTCATTTCCCTGTCTATTTAATTTTGGGTCTAGTCCAAATTTTATCTCATGAGAAAAGTTTATTCAGCTGTGGGAAATGGGAGAACACCTTATTCCACTGTTTGAATTTAGCCCTGCATAGCTGGGAAACTGAACCACCTGTGCTTTCTCTTTAGAGACTCTTAAATAAGTGTCTAGGTTATGTTGATCAGAAACTCAGTCTGATCCTTAGATCAATGCAAGGAATTTTTTCTTAATTGTACATCTCAAGCAACCTATATCTTATCTGAAAACTCACCCTACATGGAAAAATCAGTTATTGTTTCCATGTTTCTTTCATTGTTTATAGAAACTTAGAAAGGAATGAGACACATCTTTTCCTGAATTCAAAGAATTTCACCTCCTAACTCCAAAAGTGCCTTATCTTTCATTCAGTTAGAAATCAGATTACTCAAATATTCTATAGTCTCCTTTTAATTAATTGGACTTACTGATTAATTGTTTTAATATATAAAAGCCTATCTTTTTTGGTATTCAGAGTCCAGACCTAAATTGAGGAAGGGCTTTGGTTTGGATTTGTTGGTCAATTAGCATGCTTTGCTTAATAACATGATGTGCTGAGAAAATTGAACCTTTGCTTCCTTGGTCATGTCATCTTTTGTTCATTACAAAAAAGAGGTCAGGCTCTTCTTTCAATGAACACAGTATACCTTGGATGGCTAGATTACACTTTTTTTAAGGGGCCAGCCTATCCAGGAACTCAGCCAAGGAGTTTTTTCTAGCCTAGAAGATAAACAAAAATGAAAAAATAAGTGAATGAAAATGCATTGATTAAACACACTATTTTAAATGTTAAGCACTGTGCTAAGTCATGGGGATAAAAATGCAAAGCAAAGATAGTTCCTGTAAAGATATCAAAATTTTAAAAGAAGGACACAAAGGATACAGGGATTGTTGGTCAGGGAGGAGTACTTAGTTCTACAAAGTGATTGGAATGGTGAATGGAGCCATGGAATGGGGAAGATTGTTGTACTCATTTCAGGAACAATGTTAAAGTAGATTTGATTGTGGTTCCAGAGTCTGGAGTGGGGGAGAAGACTATGTATGCATTTTAGCCCTTGGAAAGTCATTGGGGAGCTTGTTGTAAGGGTGACTAGAGACTAAGAAGTGAAATAAAGAATGTCTGTTTTTTCTGAAATAGGTGGAGAGACACAAGGACTAATAGACAGTAGATCATCTAGGTAGAAATTCCAGAGATGAAAAGTTTCAAACCTCTAGGGTATGATGACTTCTAGTCCCATCAAGGAGCTTGGTGAGGTTATCTTAAAAATTGCCAGTGACATAGTCTTTAAGACTTTAAGGCTTCAAAAGACTTAAAATTTTCTGGGAAATAAACTTATATGCAAACCAGCATAATACATGGTGATAAGGGATTTCACCATCAACCTACCTTTTTGCCCTTGTTTTATATAATTTCTCTTATTGTGCTCTGTGTTCCAGGCAAGCTCAGCTAGTTGTTTACCAAACTGAACTTGCCATTTCTTGTCTCTTTGCATTCATTTTAAGCAGTCATATATGTCTGAAATTCATGCTCTTCTCAGTCATTGAGAATCCTTGCCTTCCTTTGATGTTTAACTTAGCTGTTTCCTAAGCCTTTCCTAATCCTCCCAACTATTAGTTCTTTCTCCATCCTCAAATATTTATAGAGTTATTTGTCTGTTCTCATATTCATTTCTATTTCATAATATTTATGTTTTATTTTTTAATAGAATATAACCTAATTGAGGGCAGTGTCTGTTTTGTTTTTGTCTTTGTATTCTCAGTGTCTTACCCCTTAGTAGACATCCAATAAATGCTTTTTGAAGTGAATCAAATTGTTGAACTTATAAGTCCCTATAAGGCAATTTTAGATTGGGGAGATGAATTTTATCTGGGGGAAAGAGCATTTTCCCTGGAGGGGGCAGAATTTTATCTGATCCTTGTAGGAAGAGAAAGATTTAAGTGAATGAGAAGGTAAGGGTGTTTGGATTGGCCATAGAGGGATTTCTGTGTGAATGTATAGATTCAAGGACTTTGGGTTACAGCCAATTTGTCTGGAATATAGTTTGTATTAAGTAGAGCAGTGTTAAATAAGGCTAGAAAACTGGTCAATTTAAGGAGAGTCTTGAATGCCAGGTCAAGAATATTGATATTAAAATATCATATATCCCCTTGGAAAACAGCAACAACAACAAAAACAGTAGATGCAGTATTTTCTTGACTTTCCACACTGAAATTCAATTATCCTTGTCTCTTATCACCTAAAATGAAATAACCTAAATAAAATAACCTAAAATGAAAGTAATACACATAGACTGAAACTTTTATGGCCAGAAGAAATAATTAAAGTAATGGATTAAGAAGAATTTAGGAAGACTGATACAGATGGAAATGAATTGTCATGATTGAAATTAAGGTAAACTGAGGCACAAAGTTTCAAGCAAATTCAATTTATCAGTAAGGCTAGCAGTTACCAATAAAATGGTTCTCTTGATTCCTTAGCCAGTGAAGAGCTCATGAGATAGGGCTTATTGATTTTATATTTTATATTTGATTTCATTCTATAATTGATTTTTACTTTGTAACTGTCTAAGTCATGTTTCTAAGTTTCAAAGTTCAATTTTTCCCTTTAAGCTAACTTGTTTCATAAATTACCTTAATTTGAAGAAATATATTATCTCTACTCATCTTACTGCCCATGCACTATTGATGAAGACCTGTTAACTTACTAATGAGCCTTGCATTCCCATGCACAATTAAGGGAGATCTATTATCTCACTAACAAGCCTTGCAGGATGCAGGTGGATTCCTGGAAGTCGGTTCTGCAACATTGTCCTTCAAGAAAGTCTGGTCTGTTATTGTTGTGACATTAAGTAGCTATGCATGTGGACATCACTAATGAGCTTTCCATAGCAACGAGATGGAAGGAGGAGTTGTTGCTAACCGGCCATTCCAGATTTCTATCTAATCATATTGTTTTCCAGCATCTATGATACTTCAGACTTTGTAACCAATCATGTTGTTTTCCATATGTGATGTTTCCTGTTCAATATTTGATTTTCTCAGAACTGATCCAGGAGAATGCTTTATATATTTACTGCAATGATGTAAAGGAAAAAAAACACAACTATTCAAAGACTTAAGAATTTTGAATGAAATGACAAGTAATGACTTCAGAAGACTGATGATTAAGCATGCTTTCAACCTATTTCAGAAGAGCTAGAGGTTGCAAGCAAACAAGCAACGTACTTATGTGCCAGATCCTAAGGGATACAAATGTAAAAAAATAATGCCTATTCTCAAAAATCTTAGATTTTAATGGAGAATACAACAAATACACAGAGAAGCATATGTGAAATAATATGAAGAAAATAAATGCAAACAAATAAAAGATAGGTAAATTCAAGATTGGGATGGAGAGTACGAGGAGTTAAGAAATATAAGAAAGGTTTCAAGAAGATGGTATTTGAGCTGTGTCCTGAAAGAAGAAAGAGATTCTATCAATTAAAGGTATATAAGAAGCGTATTCTAGGAATGAGGGACAGCCAGTGCAAATAAAAAGAGATAGGAGAAGGAATGCCAGGTATGACCAAAAGAAAGATGGCACATTTGGCTGGATCAAAAGTTCAGGAAATATAGTGATATATAACAAAGCTAGAAGGATAGGTTGGGGCAAGGTTGTGAAGGGTTTTAAAAGTTAAATAGAGAAGTTTATATTTTATCCTACACATCTATTTTAAGACCTGAGTTAGGCAATCAGTATAAACACCTGGATGAGTTTTTAGAGTTTAATGACTAGATTTTATTTAATATCTGGTAACTGAATTGATCAGAATGAAATCTTCAAAGCTGTTTTATTTTACATTATTGTAGTCCTAGTAAAAACTATTCTTTTGGTACTCTTCATGTTGCTGGCATGTATTGGGTACTTAATTAATACTTATTAATTTTTATGTTAAATGATTGCATCTTTCATTCATTTCCACTGGAATTTATTGAGCGATATGGTTAGATCTGTGTTTCAGGAAAATGACTTTGCCAGACTATGAAGGCTGTTTTTTGGTGGAGAGGGACAATGCCAGTTCTAGTGATGTCTGCTTGAGGCTTTGATAATAACCTTGAGAGAATGTTCTTTCCTATTCTGACCGAAAGCTAACATTCTTATTTCCAGAATTAGTTAATTTTTACCCTAAGATATACTGCCTTTGAACTAAAATGCTACCCTTATACCAGAACTATCCTTTACCAATCCCTCTGGACTCGCATGATTGCCAGTTTGTTGTTTCCCTTCTGTTTTTGGTTGCATTGTTTTTGTTTGTACAAAGCCTTTTTAATTTAATATAATCAAAATTATTTTACATGTTGTAATTTTTTCTAACTTTTGCTTGGTTTTAAAATTTTCCCTTTCCCATAGATCTGACAGATATACTATTCTATGTTCACCTAATTTTCTTAGAGTTTCCTTCTTTATATTCAAGTCATTCACCCATTCTGAATTTATCTTAGTGTAGGGTGTGAGATTTTGATCTAAGCTTAATCTCTCCCACATTGTTTTCCAATTTTCCCAATAGTTTTTGTCAAATAGTAGATTTTTGTCCCCAAAATTGGGCTCCTTGGGTTTATCATAGATAGTCTTGCTGATGTCACTTACCCCAAATCTATTCCACTGATTCTCCCTTTTGTCTCTTAGCCAGTACCATATCGTTTTGATGACCACTGCTTTATAGTATAGTTTAATATCTGGTACTTCTAGGCCACCTTCCTTCACTTATTTTTATTATTTCCCTTGATATTCTTGATCTTTTATTCTTCCAAATGAACTTTGTTATAGTTTTTTCTAATTCAGTAAAAAAGTTTTTTGGTAGTTTGATAGGTCTGGCACTAAATAGGTAAATTAACTTGGGTAGAATGGTCATTTTTATTATGTTAGCTCATCCTATCCATGAGCAATCTATGTTTTTCCAATTGTTTAGATCTAGTTTTAATGGTTTGGAAAGTGTTTTGTAGTTCTGTTCATATAATTCCTGTGTTTGTTTTGGTAGATAGATTCCTAAGTATTTTATATTGTCTAGGGTGATTTTAACTGATGTTTCTCTTTCTACCTCTTGCTGCTGTGATGTGTTGGAAATATATAGAAATGCTGATGATTTGTGTGCATTTATTTTGTATCCTACAACTTTGCTAAAGTTGTTGATTATTCCTATTAGCTTCTTAGTTGATTCTCTAGGATTTTTTAAGTAGACCATCATATCATCTGCAAAGAGTGGTAGCTTAATTTCCTCATTGCCCATTTTAATACCTTAAATTTCTTTTTCTTCTCTAATTTCTATTGCTAGTGTTTCTAGTAGAATGTCAAATAATTGAGGTGATAGTGGACATCCTTGTTTCATGCCTGATCTTATTGGGAAGGCTACTAATTTATCTCCATTGCATATGATGCTTATTGATGGTTTTAGATATATACTGTTTATTATTTTTAGGAAAGGTCCTTCTATTCCTATACTTTCTAGTGTTTTCAATAGGAATGGATGTTATATTTTGTCAAAGGCATTTTCAGCATCTATTGAGATAATCATGTGATTTTTGTTTGTTAGCTTGTTGATATGGTCAATTATGTGAATGGTTTTCCTAATGTTGAACCATCCTTGCATTCCTGGTATAAATCCCACTTGATCATAATGAATAACCCTCTTGATCACTTGCTGGAGTCTGTTTGCTAGTATTCTGTTTAAGAATTTTGCATGTATGTTCATTAAGGAGATTGGTCTGTAGTTTTCTTTCTCTGTTTTTTGATCTACCTGGCTTTGGGATCAGTACCATATTTATATCATTAAAGGAATTTGGTAGAACTCCTTCTTTGCTTATTATGTCAAATAGTTTGTATAGTATTGGAATTAGTTGTTCTTTGAAGGTTTGATATAATTCACTTGTGAATCCATCTGGTCCTGGGGATTTTTTCTGAGGGAGTTCTTTGATGGCTTATTCAATTTCTTTTTCTGACATGGGATTATTTAAGTATTCTATTTCTTCTACTGTTAATCTAAGCAATTTATGTTTTTGTAAATATTCATCCATCTCACCTAGACTGCTATATTCATTACCATATAATTGCACAAAATAGTTTTTAATGATTGCCTTGATTTCCTCTACATTAGTGGTGAGGTCTCCCTTTTCATCTTTGATACTGATAATTTGATTTTCTTCTTTCCTTTTTTAATTAGATTTACCAGTACTTTGTCAATTTTGTTTGTTTTTTCAAAGTACCAGTTTCTAGTCTTATTTTTTTAATTCAATATTTCTTTTACTTTCAGTTTTATTGATTTCCCCTTTAATTTTTGTAATCTCTAATTGGGTTTTTAGCTGGGGATTTTTAATTTGTTCCCTTTCTAGTTTTTTTTAAACCCTTACCTTCCATCTTGAAGTAAATACTGTGTATTGGCTCCAAGGCAGAAGAGTGGTAAGGGTAGGCAATGGGGGTCAAGTGACTTGCCCAGGGTCACAGAGCTGGGAAGTGGCTGAGGCCAGATTTGAACCTAGGATCTCCTGTCTCTAGGCCTGGCTCTCAATATGCTGAGCTACCCAGCTGCCCCCTCCCTTTCTAGTTTTTTAATTTGCATGCCCAGTTCATTGATTTTTACCCTCTCTAATTTGTAAATATATGCACTCAAGGATATAAATTTCCCCCTGAGTACTGACTTAGCTACATCCCACAGATTTTGGTAGGATGTCTCATCATAGTCATTCTCTTCAATGGAAGTATTGATTGTTTCTATGATTTTTTCTTTAACTAACTGGTTTTGGAGAATCATATTATTTAATTTCCAATTAGTTTTTGGTTTGCCTTTCCAGGTGCCCTTACTAATTATTATTTTTATTGCATTATGATCTGAGAAGGTTACATTTATTATTTCTGCTCTTTTGCATTTTTTGTGATGTTTCTATGTGCTATTACATGGTCAATCTTTGTCAATGTACCATGTGTAGCTGAAAAGAAGGTATATTCCTTTTTGTTCCTATTTATTTTTCTCCACATGCCTATTAAATCTAATTTTTCTAGGAATTCATTCATCTCCCTTATCTCTTTCTTATTTATTTTTTGGTTTGATTTATCTAGATCTGAAAGAGGGATATTTAGATCTCCGACTAGTATGGTTTTACTATCTATTTCCTTCTTGAGCTCAGCCAGTTTCTTCTTTAGGAATTTGGATGCTATACCATTTGGTGCATGCATGTTGAGTACTGTTATTTCCTCATTGTCTTTTATCAGGATGTAATTACCTTCCCTGTATCTTTTAATCATATCTATTTTTACTTTGGCTTTTTCAGAAATCATGATCTCCACTCCTGCCTTCTTTTTCCCATTTGAAGCCCAAAATATTTTGCTTTAGTCATTGACCTTAAACCTGTGTATGGCAACTCGCCTCATATGTGTTTCTTGTAGACAACTCATGATAGGATTTTGGTTTCTAATCCACTCTGCTATTTGCTTCCATTTTATTGGTGAGTTCATCCCATTCAAATTCAGAGTTATAATTATCAGTTTTGTATTCCCTAACATTTTGCTATCGTCTCCTAGTTCTAAACCTTCTTACTGTATTTCCTTTTAAACCAGTGGTTTGTTTTAGACCAGTCCCACTTGTCCCCTCCCTTTATTTACTTCCCTTTCCACCCCCTCCCTTATTATTCCCTTCTTTTTATTTTTTAGGGCCTAATGAATTCCTTCTCCCTTCTCCACCCCTCCCTTTTTTGACCTCCCCACTCCCCTGCTCCCCTCGGTTAATCCCTTCTGACTTTCTCAGTAGGGTTAGATAGAATTCTATATCCCAAAGGATATATCTACTCTTCCCTCTCAGGGTTAATCCCGCTGAGAGTAAGGTTTAAATATTAGCTCTTAATGCTCTCTTCCTCTCTTTCTTATAATAGTATTCATCCCTTCCCCTTCCCATGCTCTCATTGTATGGCATAAAATATCCTATTTTTCTTATTCATTCAAGTTTCTCTTGCTGTCATCTACTATTCATCCCCCTCTTTTTTCCCTACCCAGTCTCATCTTAGACCATTTAGTGGTCCAACCTCTCCCTAAAAGAATAATTCTTCTAATTACTATAATAGTGAATACAGTTTTTGAAAATTACACATAACATTTCTCCATATAGGAATAAAATAATTTGATTTTATTAAAGCCCTTAAAGAGGCAAATTTAAAAATAAGAGTTTTCTTTTTTCCCCTCTGTTTCTTATTTACCTTTTCATGTTTCTCTTGGTTTTTGTGGTTGGATATTGAACTTTCCATTTAGTCCTGGTCTTTTCTGTGCAAATACTTGGAAATCTTCAATCTTGTTGAATGCCCATACATTCCCCTGGAAGTATATAGTCAGTTTTGATGGGTAAGTTATCCTTGGTTGTAGACCCAGTCCTCTTGCCTTTCCGAATATCATATTCCAAGATTTGTGGTCTTGTAGTGTGGAGGCTGCCAGATCCTGTGTGATCCTGATTGGTGCTCCTTGATATCTGAATTGTATCTTTCTGGCTTCTTGCAATCTTTTTTTTTCTTTTACTTGGAAGCTCTTGAATTTGGTTATTATATTCCTGGGGGTTGTCTTTTCAGGGTCTAGTGTAGAGGGTGACCTATGGATCCTTTCAATGTCTATATTGCCCTCTTATTGTAGAACTTCAGGGCAGTTTTGCTGAATAATTTCTTTTAGTATGGAGTGCAAATTTCTATTAATTTCTGCTTTTTCAGGAAGACCAATGATTCTCAAATTGTCTCTTCTAGACCTGTTTTCTTTATCTATTAACTTCTCATTGAGATATTTCATGTTTCCTTTTATTTTGTCAGTCTTTTGACTTTGCTTTATTAATTCTTATTGTCTTGTGAGATCATTGGCTTCTAATTGCTCGATTCTGACCTTTAGAGACTGGTTTTTGGCTAAAATCTTTTGGTTTTTCTTTTCAATCTGGTCTATCTGGTTCTTCAAGGCTTCCAGCTGGTCATTTCTGGTCTTCAATTTTCTCATCAATTCATTTGATTTCTGAGCCTCACTTTCCAATTGTGAAATTCTGCCTTTTAAACTGTTATTTTCTGGCCAGATCTCTTTCATCTTTCTCATGATCTCAGATTTGAACTCTTCAAGATCTTGTGACCCATTTTCATTTTTTTGGGAAGTTTTGGATGTTTTTAATTGTTTGTCTGCCTCTGTTTTCTGTTTTTTTCTGTGCAGAAGTCATCAAGTGTTTGAGTTTTTTTCTTGGTCTTCTTGTTTATATCTTGGGCTTTGCTTGGCATTATTGTGCTTTATCCACCAGAAGACTAAGTAAGGCAATCTGATTCTCTTCGTATGGAGCTGGGGAGCAGTTTTTGCCTGAGGCTACTTTGTGAGTCTCCTGGTTTCTCTATGGACCCTCCTGGTGTGTCTGGTCTAGCTGTTTTCAGGGTCAAGCCCCCGTTTTCCTAGCCAGGTGCCCAGAGCCCAGAACTTGGCCCATGTTTGCTCCTCTACCTGGGGTTTTCTCCTGAGTCTGAGGGCGCTGGGTGCTGCTGCTGCCTCCTTAGCCCCGACTCCAGTGTCCAAGATCTGAGTTTTCCAGCCACCTGGGATCTCAGGTCTTGCTGCTCTCAGGGGCAAGCTACTAGTAGTGCCAGCTAGCTATGGAGGGGCTGGATTTTATGCCCCCACTGTCTCTAACTCTGGAGCACAGCCTCTGCCTCTGGTACTGTGGGTGGGGGAGGGGTGATCTGCTCATATTTTGATGGGAGCTATTCCCCCCCCCCCTTATAGCATGCAAGTGCCTAAATCCCATGTACCTTTAATACTGCACCCTATTGTGGGGTCCCTTCTTTCATCTGGATTTGGTTTTTTTTGTCCTTTGGAGGTACGCTATATCAGTTGGTAAGGAGAGAAAGTCGCCCTGCCTCTACTCTGCCACCATCTTAACCCAGAAGCTTTCCTGTCTTAGTATTGACGGGATGAATAGGCAGATCTAGTGATATATGTAGTGATGAAGATTTATGTACAGAAGAATAAGGGGGCATCTATCTGAATGTTGCAGTTATTTTTTAGTATTTTAGGTGTCAGTATTACAGAGAGTTGAAGAATAAGTAGATTATACTAACCATTTGCGCAAAAGACTAGGTAAATTATCAGTGAGGTCTTCTGATGAAGGAAGGTAATTAGAAGGCTCAAAATTGACTGTTGAGGTTTCAACAAAAGCCTCAACTGATTGACCCACTGAGTTCTAGGAGATGTCTGAGAACCTAAATAATGGCATATATAAGGAGGAGGTGTGGTGATTAGGAATACTGAAAAGCCTGTGGAAGAGGCAGGAAGTTTTGTGTCCTGGTCCTCCTTTAGCCATTAAGTTGTGACCCTCAAAGACTCTGAGAGCTTACTGAGCAAATAGGAAGCAATATGTCCTCTACACCCACTTTCATACCTAAAGCTAGGCAGGTGCAGGTCCTGGTCAGATTTTAACCCATAAGTATGTCAGGAAACCTAGCAGGAATCATAAAGAATCATCCTGCCATATCATAATCCAGCCATGAGTAGAAGATGACCAGAAACCTATTGAGGAGGCAGGATGATTTTTTTGAGTATGTTCCAGAAGTAGAGAATGTAGGAGATGGTATGTCTCACCAGAGAAAACTGTAGTGTGATGTAGCCCTCAGGGCAACTGGAAATCTAGAAAGAATATAGGAAGAAGTATGTCCCAACCTAGGAATACATTTCTCAAAATATTCATACCCAGAGTCTTTTCTGATAGCCGATGGGAGCCTTGGAAGGATTTGACAGGAATAATGACCGGGAAAATCCCCTCTACTTTATGGTTTCTTATGGTCCTCATTGTGAATAACTGTTAGAGGGTTTGGGTTAACAGATACCAAGTTTATTTAATTGCAACTATGTCATTCATGTTGGAAGTTGGATAGTGCTCAGAGGTTCTAAATACTGGCAAACCTGATTGCTGAATTCTTGGCTAAAAAGTATAGAGATATGTAAGACTTTCATTTAGACAATCCTCTCCCAGGATGAACTCATCACTTCTAATTTCATCACCATGTTGTTAACTAAAGCCTTGATGGACACCATCTCCTTCATTCTCCTCTTTCCTCTGATTAGAAGGCTGGAGGATGGAGTAGCAAATACCTCCCAATACCTTCCTATAGAGGACAGAAACTGGACTTTTAGTTTACTCTACTTTGCATTTACTGTTGATTTCAACGTCAAAGAAGAAGATGTTTTTATTAATTGTATCCCCAGCACTTAGCTCAGCATCTGGAACACAGTAGGTGCTTAACAAATATTTATCGTATTGTATTGGATAATCACAGAATTTTAGTTTAGTTTTAGTATCTAATGTAGAAGCTATATATCAATATCTCACCCAAATGACAATGATTTTACCTCTACACCTCCGCTAAAGCCCTACTACAATGACTCATTACAGTGTAAAACTAACCCTGAATTCATTTTGTCCTTTTATTCATTAATTCATTTAACTTTCATTTAAAAATATTAAATTTCCAAATTCTCTCCATACCTTCCCTCTTTCTCCCCACCCACTGAGAAGACAAGCAGTATGATATCAATTATGAATGCGAAGTCATGGAAAACTTATTACCATATTATTCATATTGCAGCCCACCCCCAATAAAAAACAAGAAACATGAAGTTAAAAATCTTTACTTCAATTTGCACTCAGATTTGTCACTTCTCTCTCTGGAGGTGGATAACATTTTTCATCATTGTTCCTTTGGAATTGTCTTGGATCATTGTCTTGGTCAGTATTTAAGCCAGGGGTCGGCAACCTTTTTGGCTGTGAGAGCCATAAACGCCACATTTTTTAAAATGTAATTTTGTGAGAGCCGTACAGTGCTCACAGTACGGCTCCTGTAACAGCGCCTGAAAAAAAATTGACTTTATGGCTCCTGCAGAAAGAGCCATATCTGGCCCTCAAAAGAGCCAGATATGGCTCGAGAGCCATACGTTGCTGACCCCTGATTTAAGCCTTTCACAGTTGATCATCTTTACAATATTGTTATTACTATGTACTTTGCTTTGAGTTCTTAAAGGCTGTGCCAGTGAAGCACATGCCATGGGAAGTCCTATCAAGCTGGAAAAGCTTTTCATAAGGGAGTGGCTATAGACTATTTCTCTTTCATCTGAAAACACATCTAGCCAGATTTGGAGATTATGAATTTGTTTGCCTAACCAACTTATGAAACAATATGCTTTTCTATTAAGGTTTTAGAGAGATTGTGATTTGTGTTGTGAAGGAACACTCATACTGATATCACAGATCCTTTGATGTATCCAAATATGCCTGCACTGTTATTATACATCCATTCAATGGTAGAATTAAAATAGAGCACTAGAGACTGTAATTGGATTGCATCCCCTGCTTACACATGTTCAATTTCAGTGATTTAGGAATGTGTCTGTCGACAGTGCGGGATGAGGAAGAAAAAGAGACCTTGCAAGTCTGTGTACTTCCCCTGAAACGGGGACAGCTAGCATGGATTTGCCCTTGTCAGCATCGTGGGCAATATTTATGAAGAACCTTGTTCAGCACTGTTGTAGACAGTAGCAAGCCTTTCATAATAGATTTCTTCCACTTATCATTGTGTAGTGTGAGTGTAATCTTACTTGGGATATTTAATGAGGAGGAAAAGTTGTTAGTGGGGCTTGTATTTTTAATGGGGCTAGCCCACTTTTGTGCCTTTGGCAGCGTGCTATTCAGAGTCCTTAGACTGTCTTTAAACATTAATTTAATTGCAGACAGTAAAATGTGAGATCTTGATAAGGTGACCAAAGAATTGACTTATTACAAGAAGGTCTAGGGGCAGCCAGGTGGCTCAGTAGATAGAGAGCCAGGCCTGGAGATGGGAAATGCTGGGTTCAAATATGGCCTCAGATACTTCCCAGCTGTGTGACCCTGGGCAAGTCACTTAACTCCCACTGTCTAGCCCTTATCACTCTTCTACCTTAGAAATAATACTTAGTGTCTTTTCTAAGACAGAAGGTAAAGGTTGTTTAAAAAAAAGAGAACTGGAAGGTATAAAGTAAAGACCACTTACAGTTTCTTCTCCTTGGATAAGGAATTGATGGAGTTGGTTTCATTATGTGCTCAAAGCTATAGGAAATATCATTTTAGTCATCTCGCCTTCTAGATCTCATATGAGAAAATGCAA
Organism: Gracilinanus agilis; assembly: GCF_016433145.1. Classification (NCBI taxonomy): domain Eukaryota; kingdom Metazoa; phylum Chordata; class Mammalia; order Didelphimorphia; family Didelphidae; genus Gracilinanus; species Gracilinanus agilis. The sequence goes on along the minus strand of NC_058131.1, from coordinate 176,683,170 downwards.
AAAAGAACAGTATAAAGATAATTGCATCTTATAAACAAATATATTGTAGAGCATGAAGATGCAGAGAAATCCTATAAAGACTGGACATGATCCTTCAAACAAACATATACTTTGATCACTCAGACAAAAAGTATTTATTAAGTCATTAGTATATGCCAAGCAATGTGCTATGCACTGGGAATACAACAATGAAATACCTACTCATAAGAAGTTTTTATTAATAATCTATGACTTTAATGCAAAAAATGAGCATAGAAGAGGATGGAGGGAAATATCCTTGAAAATATGACCGAGTTTTGAGACTCCTTTGAAAGGTTAAATAAAAGCTTTTAGACTGCTTAGAAGCTTAATGACTGAGTATTAGGAATGCTTTAGTCTGGAAAAATCAGAAGGTTGTGGGATATAGTGAGCATTTGTTTTTTAGATTGAGTCACCTTCTCTTGCATAGAGGGGAAACTCAGGATCCACTCACATGCCTGATCTTCGTACTAATTGGTACAGAAGCTTTAACCTACTATTTTCCCCAACTGGGCCAGTTTCCCCCTTTTCCAGTAACTTGATGAACTTTTGATCCAAGAGACTTATCATATTGTTACAAGACAGTGTAGAAAGGTAGCTAGGTGGTTTAGTGGATAGAGAGCCAGGACTGGAGAGAGGAGGACCTAGTTTCAAATCTGAACTCAGACATTTCCTAGCTGTGGGACCCTGGGCAAGTCATTTAATCCTAGTTGCCTAGTCCTTATTGCTTTTCTGCTTTGGAACTGATACTTAGTAACAATTCTAAGGCAGAAAGTAAGGTTTAAAAATAAAAGACAGTGCTGACATCCAATCTATTTTATCCATCCTTTAGCTCAGAAATCTAAACTCAAATGATCCACCAAAATGTCACATCTAACTAGGATGAGCATTAAACAACATAACAAAAGATGAAATAAACTATATCATAAAATGAAGAAAAGCCCATTTTATCAACGTAGGAGTAATTAGAATCAGCTGTGACACAGCCAGACTATTGACTACTTAAAACAATGGTCAAACACAACACTGAATTAGAAGGAAGGCTAAAGATGAGCTCATATCCAAAAGTGACAGCAGTTTCAATCTAAACTCTTTAAATGAGCCAGCAATGCCAAATGCAAAAACAGATGTATTGATTATGACTATCATTATTTCCTGAAAAGTAACTAATATAAGATTTGCCACAAGAAAGAGGCCAAAAGAGTCCAAAGACTTATCTCCTGGCCAAAAAGAGACAAACAGCAGACAGGACGAGACCAAACAGGTTTAAAACACAGCCTCTCAGGCTCTATGAAGCCTTTCAAGTTTCTTTTAACTGTTAGCTGAAAATTCCTTCCCTTCATTAGTTGTTGGTGCCTTGTCTACCAAATTGCTTTGAATTTAATTACTTAGAATATAATTGCATTTATTAACTTTATATATTTTATATGTACTTTTTATCTTCCCATTTAAAATGTAAGTTCAGGGGGCAGCTGGGTGGCTTAGTGGATTGAGAGTCAGGCCTTGAGATGGGAGGTCCTAAGTTCAAATTTGGCCTCAGACACTTCCTAGCTGGGTGACCCTGGGCAAGTCACTTGACCCCCATTGCCTAGCCTCTACCACTCTTTTGCCCTGGAGCCAATACATAGTATTGACTCCAAGACAGAAGGTAAAGGTTTTTAAAAAAGTTTAAAAAAATGTAAGTTCATTGTGAGTAGTTATTTACAAATATATATATATATGTGTGTGTGTATATATACATATATGTAAATATATACATACATATACACTTTTACCTCCAGCACTTAGTACAATGCCTGACATATTATAGGCACTTAATACTATTTGTTTGTTAATTGAGTATTACAGGCAACTCTTTGAGTTTGTGAGCTGTAGGGAAGGTGCAGATTTGCATTGACAGAGAAAGTTCCTCACTAAGAGTTCCCTAAACACATAAAATCACAGGACTGGTAAAAAATTATTTGTAAAAACTATGGAGGGAAATGGTGGAAAACGATGAGCATTAATGTCTTATAAAATAGTGAAAAACAGTGGAAGTGAAAAATTGCCTCAAGAAAGCCCGGTATGAAATCCAAATGAGCCACATCATTCCATAAGCATTTATAGTTGACACTGGTAGGAGAGCAACAAATAGACATAAAATTGGACAAATTTGTCAATGCTTCTATGTGATTGATTTTTGTCATCAGTAACAGAGGGACCACTCCACTGGGACCATGAAAAATCAGTCCCTGAAATATTATATGAAGAAGTAGAGATGACACTTAGAAAGACAAAGTCGAGAATTGTAGCTGGACCAAATAAAGTGTACACTGAGGAAATCCTTACTGTAGACAACAAAATCTTGAAAACAGCAAGGGATCACTTCACAAGGTATCTTAGGTAAGGAAAGGTACCAAAAAAAAAGGAGGGAAAAATTCCAAATGTGATATTGATACTCAAAAAAGCTTTCTACTGAACCTCAAAAACTACCAACACAGTTGTGTATGTATGTATGTATGTGTGTGTATGTAGTTTCCTTAATGAACATATAAGTAAGGAGTAGGCAGAGTTTAGCAAACAATTTTCTATAGCTTCCCACATCTTTGCTGTCATGCAAGTGACTGAAAGGTTTAGATGCTAAAAAATCCCACTCAGTATATTGTTTGGTAACAAAAATATTTGATTTGATAAAGCAAAATGCAGCCTTAATAGCTCTCCTCTAATAAAGTCTTTTAATGCATATTTTAAGATAATGATTACACATTTGCTAAAATTTCATGACAAGTAGAGCTACAACAATAATTTTGTTCAGTGGCCCTCTCATTAGTCTCAAGTAAGGTGCAAAGCTAAAGATGTTTGAAGTTTTAATGGAAGTGTTTGATGTTTGAAGTTTTAATGGAAATGACTATTGCAAGTTTCAGTGAAAGAGAATTTTCTTTAGATTATGAGGTCCTCAAGATGTCTTTGGTTCATGAAGTCAGGAAAATCTGAGCTCAAATCATGCTTCAGGGCATTTACTAGTTGTGTGACCCTGGGTAGAAATTTAACCTCTATTTCCTCAATTTCCTCTTCTGTAGAATGGGATAATAATTGCAGCTATTTCCCAGAATTGTCATGAGCATAAAACGATGTAATCCCTAAAGAGTTTTGCAAACATTGTTTTACATATGCTGCTGCTTCTACCAGTACTACACTACTTTGCTTACTGCATCAGGTGTAGAACTTTATTAGTCCTCAATGAGATTTATGTTTATTCAGCTGTTGTTTTTAGTTGTGTCATACTCTTTTTGAACCCATTTGAGGTTTACTTGGCAAAGATATTGGAGTTGTTTGCTATTTTCTTTCTAACTCATTTTACAGATGAAGAAACTGTAAAGTTAAAGCCCAGAGGCACACAGATAATAAGTGTCTGAGATTGGATTTGAACTCATTTCTTCCTGACTCCATGCCTGGTGTTCTTTCCATCGTACCACTTAGCTGTCCATTATTCTGCTTAGATCACTAATAATCCTTAGAGGAAAAAAATAATGAAAAATGCATAATAGCAAGCTTATGATATGTATTTAGTATATTTAGACCATTAGTCAAATTAGACTATGTTTGTGACAGGAATTCCAGGTTAATAGTCATTTTTTGTCAAGGCAACAAGAATTTCTTAAAGACTTACTTTGTGTCAGGCATGGTGCTAAGGGACAAGAATATAAATAGAAGTCAAAAATAGAGATAGTCTCTTACTTACCTAAAGCAGCTTACATGTTAATGGGGGAAAAATAACATATAAAAGGAAGTTGAAGAGGGTGATGAAAGAAATCTGGAGAGTTAGGAAGAAATGAATAAAGAAAGGAACATAGTTGCCTTGGACTTTTTTTTTTTTAAATGGAGGTTCTGACAATCAGAGGTAGAGGTAGAAAGACCTTCCATTTTGAAAAATCTGTAGAGGTGGAGGAATCTTTGAGCATGGGAAGAATTCTGGAGCATGGTGGCAAAAGGTATTTTCATGAGTGAAAAGGCTGTCGAGACTTGAAGTTCAGAGAATCAAGGGTATAGCCCCGAGAAATCAACATTGAATTAGATACAATCTTAGACAAATGGAAAAGAGTGAGCTCCTGTACATTTGGGAAACTGTGGTACATTTAATTATACCAATAACAGAACTCTGAAATATTAAATTTGTAGGTGATTCAAAGGGCAATGTATAGTGGTATACAAATGAAAATAAAATATAATCTATTTCCATTTATGTCTTATACTTAAGTGATAGTAAGAGAGAACCCATTTAAATTAATCATAGATAAAATAAAATATCTAGTTGTATAACTTCCAAAACAAATCTCCAGAAACTTTGTGAACATAATCATAAAATACTTTTTATACAAATAAAGTTAGATTTTAAAAGTTGGAGAAATATGAATTCCTCATATGTGGGTACAGCCAATATAATTAAAATGACAATCCTACCTAAACTATTCTACTTATTCAATGCCATTCCATTTAGATTAGTATAAATAAATTAAAAGAACAAGGAACATATTACCAATCAGATTTATGGATAGAAGAATTTATAAAAAAACAAGAAAACAGAAAATATTGAAAAACATATAATGGATAATTTTGAATTCATTAAATTGAAAGTTTTGTACAAATAAAACTAATGTAGCCAAGATTAGAAGAAAAGCAATAAATTGGGGAAAAGTTTATATATCCTTTCTTGGATAGAAGTCTCATATCTAAAATATATAGAGAAAAAATTGCAAATATATAACAGCATGAGCCATTCCCTAATGTGATAGTCAAAGGATATGATTAGACAGTTTTAAAATGAAATCAAATAGTTCAATATAATTATATGAAACATTGTTCTAAATAATTTTTAATTAGAGAAATGCAAATCAATTCTGAAATATAATTTCACAGCTCTCAGAGTGGCTAAAATAATAAGAGGGCAAGATGAGAAATGTTAGAGGGGATGTCGAAAAATAGGTATACATTGTTTGTAGAACTGTGAATTGATCCAACCACTTTGGAGAGCAGTCTATAATGATACTCAAAGAGTTATAACATTATGTATGCTTTTTGACCCAGTAATACCACTATTGGGTTTATTTCCTAATATGGTCAAGGAAAAAGGGAAAAAAGCCTGTATGTTCTAAAATATTTATAGCAGCTCTTTTTGTGGTAGCAAAGAGTTGGAAACTGCAGGAATGCCCATCAATTGGGGAACGGCTGAACAAATTTTGTTATATATTTGTAATGGAAAACTATTGTGGCTTAGGAAATGACAAACAATATTATTATAAAAATCTTGGAAAGACTTATATGTATTAATAATGCAAAGTGAAGTGGACAGAACCAGAAGAACATTGTACATGGTAGCAACAATAATGTATGATGTTCAATTGTGAATGACATAACTATTAACAAGGTAAGGATCCAGGACTATTCCAATGGACTCATGACAAAAAAGGACATTGACCACCACAGAAGGAACCAATAGAATTCAAATATAGATTGAAACGTACCATTCTTCACTTTATTTCCCTTATGAATTTTTCTCTAGTGTAAGCGACATGTAACATTTCACAACATGACATAGAGGGAAGTATGTATTATATGATAACATATGTACAATTACATGCCTTCTTTGGTAGGTGGGAGGGAGAGGCAAAAAGAATAAGAGTTTCTTTGGGACATGGTTAATATGAGAATTTGTTTCTCTTAGATAAACATATTTATTATAATTTATGACAAATCACATATTTTACTAATGTAATGTTACATATTATACTGTTACATATAAAAATAAAATAAATGTCAACTCAAAAAATAAGCAACACAAAGCATTTATGATTTAGGTTGTATGGGCAAGGGTTGAGAGATGAAGAGTTGGAATGTTTCACTGGTACATTCAGAGAGTAAAGAATACCTTGAGGAAGCTCTCTAGACATTGGGTGGATCCTCTGTGGAAAAATCTATGAAATAATCTGGATAATAATTCCAGAAGATGAGAAGAGTTACATGGATGGAGATGATATCCACGTCAATGAGATTATAGATCGTTGAAATATTGTTCACTGTTTGAATGTGAGACCCCAGTGAGCCTTCAATCTGTAGGAGGGACATTTTCTAGATTTCTCTGAGAAATGTATTTCTATTTCTTTTTCTTGGGAAGCAGCTGGTCCTTTCTAGTGTCTAGTATCTTAAAGCAGCACTTGGTACTGTACTTGTGTGGCAAGTGGTCAGTGGTTAGTTTCTCTTTTAGAGTTGAAATTTGATGACACTTTTCAGATACAAATTTTGTTAGTTCTGAGACTTCACTCTGTTACTCCAAGAGATTTTTTTTGGGAGATTGCTTTCTAAGATTCACTTGAAATCCTGAGCTGTATTTTACTTACTTTCCAAACTCTCTTTCCTTACTGGTCTTCTGAGCATAGCTTGTCAAATAGTTCTCCTAAAGGGGGAAGGAAAAAAAAAAGCATTAAAGCCCTTTCTCTGATGCCTCCTTGGAATGAAGCCAAAGGTTGACCACTCACTGTGGCCTAGAAATGCCAAGCCATTTTCTTGCTCAAGGGGAAATGGGATCTCTTTCCAAGTTTTTGCGTTGTCCTATACCACAGCTATTTTTGTCCTTTACAAATGCGGTGGCAATTTAGCAATCTATTGACTTGCCTTTTTTCCCCCATAAACATGCTGCCTGTTAGATGCATAATTCAAATTCACACATAAACCGTGAGATGTTTGCTTAGCAAGAGCTATAATTTAAACGTAACCTCTGCAGAAAGCCATTCAGCAGCGCCTGGGCGTAAAGTGTAATTTAAGTCTGTAGATGCAATCTTCCCCTCTGCCGTTCTAATATGTGAGCTTGTTTGCTAAATAATCATTGTAGAGTTTTGCTCAAAGCGGTGGTTTTATGTATTTCCCCCCCCACCACTCATAAATGTTGCCAAGGTAAATGAGACCTCTTTGGAAGCTGTTACTGTCATGTAGTTTTCATTTGAAAATGTCACAATAAAGCAATGTTCTTTGATGCCAAGAAGTATGGCACATTAGAACATGATAAACACAGCAAAGAGAGGAAAATAATATAGCACAAGGGCTTGATTTTCTTTCAAAATTGGGGTTTTCTTTTTTGTTGTTTTTGTTCCCAAGCCTGGGTTTTGGGGGGCGTTGAACATAGGTGGGAATAATGTGGAATGTACAAAAATCCATCTAGGTGGGAGTTTGGGGGGAAATTATTATTATTTGTGGTTTGGGTAGAACAGAAGGCGAGAGAAGTTTGGGAGGAAAATGCATTCCAAGTAAGCGAAATGGAGATTACAGTCCAAAATATGCCATTAACACCAAATTACCAAATGTTACTGAGAGAGGCAGCCAGAAGCAGAAAGTAAAAGCAAAGTTTTGAGATTAGGCATGAGAAGGTTCAGGAGGAAACAAGTGAAAGAAGCTGGAAAGTTCCAGAAAGTTTGTTGTGGAGTGGTTAAGATCAGGCAACCAAACTCATCATTTCTTCCTTTTCTTCTGCAGTAGGTACCTGGTTCATGTTTACGAAGTGATTTAATTACTTCAATTTTTTTTAAAAAAGCTATAGAAATGCAGAACATTGGACTGCATTAGATGATGTTTATATTGGTATTGTGAATCTATTGCTCAATCTTAGATCCTTTCTGCTGGGTACCAGAGAACAGGCAACTAAAGATGAGATGTCATTGATGTAGTTTAACTTAGGGTTTCTGAGCATCTAATTCTAAGCCTAGCTAGAGGGTTTTGCTTCCCAGAGAATTTGCAATGGGATTTTCAATAGAAATGACTAGAATCTTTGAAAATGTCTACTAATGCTTGATAAGTGTGCGAAATGTTGTAAACAAATCATCTTATGACCTTAGCCTCCCTATTATGTTTTATATTTATGTTTATTTTTAATATAATTTCTATTTTATTTATGTTTTATATAAGTATTCATATTATATTAAGTACTCCCTAGGAAAGGACTTGTATAGGGTTGTTTAAGATCATTGAGTTATGAGAGAAATAACAGTAGACAAGAGAGAAGCAGTGATGGCACTGGTTGGGGGCACGTACCAAATGATTCTCCTGTTGCTGAGGTTGGAACCTTGAGTAAATTTCCACCCATGGTACTCAGTCACAAAAGTCATCTCATAGTTCTATCTTTACTAGATGGAAGGGTACAGAAGCGCTACTTATATTCCTATCTCATCTTTCCTTTGTTGTTGTTCAGTCATTATGTCATGTCCATTTTACATGACCAGACCAAGGGTTTTCTTGGCAAAGAAACTGGAGTAGTCTGTCATTTCTCTCTAGTGTGCCCTCATTTTACAGATGAGGGCTGGAAATATTGGGAGGGTTAAGTGACTTGCACAGAATCACAAAGCTAGTAAGTGTCTAAGATCAGATTTGAATTCAGATCTTTCTGACTCTATAATTGGTGCTCTTATCCACTGTACAATCTTGCTGCCCTCATCTTTGCTTAGCTGATTTTATTATTGATGTGGATCCCAATGAGGGTGCAGTAGGAGTTCATAGGGTGAAGGTACTTCTGGAAAGATTGAAGGATAGAGACCGAGTGCCTCTACTGCTGGAATAATGGAAACCATGTATCCAGGGGGAAAATATTGTTCTTTCTTGCACTCTCTTCTGCTATTGTCTTTTTTCATGTGGGACTAAGATGAAGGGCTACTGTAGAGAGTACATTGGAGATAAGATTAGGACCAGCCAAGAGGCTCATTTAAGACTTCAGGGCTTAAATGGGTAGGGGTAGAAAAGTGGGAGTCTTTAGGAGTCTGGGAAAATATGAAAATGCTTGTATCTTTGCCACATCTTGGATCACAGAATTTGGAACCATAGTAGGAAGACTTAAACATTATTTTATCCAATTGTTTCATTTTATAGATGAGAAAATCAAGAACCAGAAAGTGGATGCAACTTCCTTGTTCAAGACAGAAGTGATGAGATAACTAACATTTAAATAGTGTTTTAAGGTTTGCAAAGTGTTTTACATATATTATCTCATTTGGTCCTCACAACTACCCTGTGAGGCAGATGCCATTGTTTTGTCCATTTTTTAGAAGAAGAGGCTGAGGCTCGTGGAGATTCAATGACTTCTCCTGGATTATATAGTTAGCAAGGCATGATTTGAATTCATCTACTATGACACCTGCATTTGAGTTCATATCCTAGATCTCCAAAGGAAGCAACAAGCATTTATTTAGCACCTGCTATGTGCCAAGCACTAGGCTAATGCTGGGGACTCAAAGAAGGGTGAACACAATCTACCCCCAAGGAATTCACAGTCTGATTGGAGAGACAACATACAAACAAGATATAGACAGAAGATCAAGATGGAGGAAAGGCACTAATCAGGTAGGACCAGGGAAAACTTCTTTCAGAAGATAGGATTTTAGTTGAGAGTTGAAGGGAGCTAAGGAAGCTAGAAGGTGGAAAGGAGGAGAGGGAACATTCTAGGCTTCAACTTTAGGGCTCTTTTCACTATACCAGATTGCTATCTCGTTGCTTGGACCAGAAGCAGGTAATATAAGGTTGGAAATGACTAGGCTTCAGAATCCAGTAGGATCTCTATTGGTAGGCAGATATTAGAGACTGGTTTCAACAGGTGCCAAAATAAAGAAGCAGAAGTAAATGAGGAAGGTCTAGGGGTAGACAATAAGTAGGCAGATGTTCAGGCAGGAAGGTAGGCATCTGGCATATATATATTATATATATGTATACACATATATATAATATATATATATATATTCATACATGAGAAAGGGGTCCAAAGACTTGACTCCAGTCCCTTAAAGGCAAGACAAGGAGTCAACCCTGAAGGAACTAGGGATCCAAATAAAAAAACCAAGGGAGAGTCTACAATGGAATGACAAGAGAAGACTCATTTAATAGAACTTAGTTACAAAGCATGGAAGAATATGATCATGAGGGAAAAAGTAAGAGCCCTATTTCTGCAATTAGATAAAAAGTCAGGGCAAGAGTAACAACAAAGTAGAACTAAGGCTAATCTACTGAGTTTACTAAGCAAATATTTCTTTAGTATTTTTGTTAGAACAAGATTGGTCCTAGAATCTTGTTTAAGTGGCCCTAGATTTTAAGCACAGAGGGTTGTAGAGAGATGAAATCAAGCAAGTTACCATAACATATAGGTTGAGGTCAGGAATAAATGCTGAGAGGTGATTTTTGGCAGTGGGAGTACTCTACACTGGAAGTTAAGAGACCTGCATCTGACT